>NC_092061.1:13240000-13579000 GCF_039877785.1 Chaetodon trifascialis | reverse complement strand
CTAAACATCTGTCCCTTCATCCCTCCATCTGTCCATTCATCCCTCTGTCTGTCCCCTCTTCCATGCATCCATCAATACATCCACCTATCATGCATATATCCACCAATTAATCTGTCCATCAACCATTCCTCCATCCATCGAGCCATCCTTTAGTTTCTCTGTCTGTATGTCTGTCTGTCTATCCATTCCTTTCATTTATTTTCTAAAATTCTTCTCCTGTTCAATGGCTGTAGCATATCCCAGCATGCATTGGGAAAGAGGCAAGTTGCACAGTGAACATTTTGCCATTTCATTTAAGGCAGGGGTGGGAAAAGTCTGGTTAATCCAGCCCACGAAGCAATTCATGAATACAAAAAAGCCAACTCAGAAATACAAAGAAAATGTCCTGGAAAGCAATTTTTTTTTTTTTTTTTTTTTTTCTGCAATAAAAGAAAATAAGACAGTAGACTAATGTGTTGTTCTGGGTAGACCCTGAACTCAACATGCATGTAGTGGCTGATATCACATCAAAGCGTCATGGCAACTGTCAAGAAAAAAAAGTAGATTCAGAATGTCGCGCTTTCCAAGAGAACTGGACAGTGTTACATGTTATGTGGATAAGTTTTGTTGTGAGCGACCTATTAGCTAAGAAGCTGAAACCTCATTCAGAAGGAGAACTTGTGAAGGAGAGCCTCGTTGCTGCTGTGGAGCTGCAAGAACCAGACAAAGTAAAATTGTTTCAAAGCCTCAGTTTGTCTCTGATTTGTCCTTCATGGTAGACTTTACCAATAATCTCTCAGAGCTGAACCTCAAGCTTCTCAGCCTGCTGCTTTCAAATGTGGAATCGTTTTAAGTGAAATTAAAGCTGTGGCAGCTGGATAGAGGAAACACTGTGCGTTTTCCTACTCTGCAAGAACAAAAGCCTGCTATGACATCTGAATATGCTGGTGAATGTGAAAACTCCTGCAGGCGCTTGGTGACAGGTTTCAGGACATGAAAAGTAAACAGAAGGAACTGAACATATTTGCAATGCCTTATAATGTGGAGCCAGCTGATGTGTGTGACAAACTACAGCATGAAGTTGTTTGGCTGCAAAGCAACAACAAGCTCAAAGCTCAGTACAACGGTCTCCCTCTGCATAATCTATGTGTGCGTCCTGAGGATTTTCCCATTCTGAGAAGACATGCACTGAAGTTCACATTTCTGCTTGGGACAACCTACTCCTTTGAGAGTCTCTTTTCAAAACTGACCATTGGTTTTGCTCAAGACTGACTGGCACACACCTGGAAAACCAGCTGGGAGTAGCATCATCATCATCATCATGCCTACCATCAGACAACAGACACCTCACCAAAGAAAAGCAGTTCCAGCCATTGCATTGGAGGTTATTGTGATATATGTGTTCAGTAATTTAGCATGGTCCATGAAGATCTGATCTTAGGACGAATAATCATGGACAGACAATACCTTCACAGCTACAGGCAAAATAGAGTTTCTAATCCACCTGACTTTGGACTGTGGGAGGAAACTGGAGCAGAAACACTAGAAGCTTTACACATTAAAGAGTTGTTGCTGAATATTGTTTCTGGCAAAGCTCTTAACTTTGTATTTTCATATAGTACAATTTGCTGCTACTGTAAGTTGCTGCTATGTGGCTTTTGAAGGCTAAGAATCAGGATATCTCTTTAATGGTTCAACAGTACACAAGCTGATTTCACTGACAACCACCTCGTCTCTGGCTTGTAATCAGTGAAATCAGCGGCCGTGGTGTTTGATGAAAATGGGAACCTGCGCACGGCCTCCTGTTCCTGTTCTGATGTGGAGGTTCATAATCAGCAGACAGCGATGAATCCTGTGATAGCTCTTATTCACTATCACTCACTGGGTTAGTGTGACCCCGATCTCACAAAGCCCCATCTCACATGCAGATACTGACTTCTCATTACTCATACAAACACACAACACAAGTGTGCTCTTTGTATCTCTTTGTCTCTGTCTATCTAATCTACAACTGTTCCTCTGCTTAGTTTCTCCCCTGGTTCTCATGCTGGTAATCTGGGAATTCATGCTTCCTCTCAGTTTATTTACTGTATGTGTGATGAATAACATATTAAACACACGTCAAATACTGTGAACTGCACACATAATGCCACCTGCCTAATGTCATGTCACATTTGTTTCTCTTTTGCCACCCTCCCCCACTGCTCTACCCCTGACCTTGACTGCAGACAGCGGTGCCACAGTGATAATCTATTTCATGGTAAAATAAACACACTGCAGTGAAGCATCAGAGCAAGAGGGATGAGACGAAGGAGGGCACCTTTAATGAGAAAACCATCTGTTCACATTGGAGCACCCTGCGAAGTTCTCCCTAAAAGCAGTTGAAGACATGGAAACATTAGGTTTCTGCACCTCTAATGTAGTGTGTTATGGATGAATCACCTACGTGTACGGATGATATCTTTAAACTTTGGATTTGAGATTTTATGCTGCCATTTTCATTAAATTGCATTATGATTCTTGGAGTGCTTTAAGTCTTAAAACTACTGATTTCATCAGTCTTGAAAGATATGTCATTTCAATTTCACAAAAGAAGGCTGAGAAAATGTAATCTGTCCGTCTGTAGCTGTAATTTTCTCGTCTGTCCTTTTTAATGCCTTTAAACCACACTGACCTGCTAGCAGACAAAGAAGTGCCGATCTGTTGTGTGGAGACATACAGCCACGTTGCTTGGATACTGCATTAATAGTGTTTTACATGTTTAAGTACAGCATTGAGGACTCATTTACCATTACAGAAAAGTGCAGTGGCTGCCTTTCCCTACGTCTTTCTTTGTGTTTGTGCATGTGTGTGTGTGTGACCCTCATCTGCCCATGAATAGTGGAGTATAAAGAAATATGTGCACAGTTGCATTCAGTTGTGTTTTGAGGCATATTCCTCTTTGTGGCAGTGTCAGGCCTTTGTTTCTCCGCCTTCTGTAGCATACGTCTCCTCTCCCGGCTATGCTATTCCTGTAAATGTGTTTTCAAATCCTCCCTCTGTCTTTGTTTAGGGTGCTTCTGTGGTCTGGGACTGGTTTACTCCAACAAGTCGTGCACCATGCCGCCCATCACTTTCCAGGACCTGCCGCTCAACATCTACATGGTCATCTTTGGGACAGGCATCTTTGTCTTCATCCTGAGCCTCATCTTCTGCTGTTACTTCATCAGGTGAGGGGCAACAGAAACGGAAATATGTGATCAAAAACAAGAAATGCGCGAGATAAAAATAAGGCTAAGGGTGTCAGTGGATGAGTTGGTAAACTTGATGCTTTTTCGTTTTGGTTTGGATGACTAAAAGCCACCTGACAACACTCCACAAAATCAAGAAGGCAGCATACTTTGTTGCGAGCTCAGGCCAGATCTCAGTTCATTCCCTGGTTAGCTGCTAGCAGCTGTTGCTCATCCTCATCCCATGCTAACAGCTCTGTGAGGCTGTACTTAACACGTCTAACATTTGGATCAAAAGGTATAATGTTTAGCATGTTCACCATTCAGTGTAGTGCACTACGATGCTAACATTTGCTTATTAGCATGAAACACAAAGCACAGCTGAGCCTCATGGGACTGTCATTAGTTCTGCATGTATCTGGTTGTTTGGACAAAGTGAAGTTTTGACGGTGCTAGAAGAAAAGTCAGAGGAACACCAAAGTATTTAGGATTCATCCTCTGGGGACCATGAATGTCTGTACAAATTTTCATTGCAATTCATGCAACAGTTGTTGAGATATTTCAGTCTGGACCAAAGTGGTGGACCAACAGACATGGCCATCTGTTTGTGTGTGTGTGTGTGTGTGTGTGTGTGTGTGTGTGTGTGTGTGTGTGTGTGTGTGTGTGTGTGTGTGTGTGTGTGTGTGTGTGTACGCAGGCGAGAAACAGGGAGGGAAGGAGGTGGGAAAAAAATAAAAGAGGGACAGGGTGACCTCTCCCACTGTTGACTGTGAACTCCCTGATGAGCTGACGTTTGTGTCTGAAGGACGGGATATGAGGCAACAGGAAGCAGCCCGTCACAATGTGTGAGGACAGCAGTGAGGAAAACTCCAGGGAAACTCTGCTCAGAATAACCACGGCCTGAATAGCACACAGTGGGAGTACACAGAAACATCACACATGAACGTCTGCGGTGCACAAAACCTCATGAGGAAACGCTAGCACCTGCATTTTGTTTTTTTATCCTGAGCTGTCTTTGGATGACTGAGCATCTGTATTTGGCAAATTACCTGGCACCTCACAATATGGTGTGCTATTTTCAGTGCTGGATGTGATTTTGAATTTGCGTCCAGATTGCCTGCATTATAAAAATGTCAAACTTAGAATAACTTGTGTCTGTTGGCTGAAAACAGACAGAGCCAACACGCTGTCAGTGCACAGTGCACGTCACTAACAGTGCTAGCTGGTGTACTGTAGGTTTGTGCTGCTTTTTTATCAACTTGGTGCATTTGCCTCCCGTGTCGCTCATTCTTTTTCTATCATCAGACAGAAATTATTATCTAGCTGCAGCACCAAGTGAAATAGACGACGGTCCCAACAACGCAATCGATTTCAGAGTTCATTCTTCACCTCAAAACACCAGTGGACCAATAAAATCTCACCAAAAGGTCCGTTTAGTAGATGTTGTGGAGCTTTCAGTCATTTCACTATACAATTAAAAACTAATATTTGTTGTAAATTTTATAAGCCAAATACAGTATTTTTAGTTTGTGCTCTTTAGATATTTTCATCAGACCAAAGACAGAGATAAAAGAGAGTTTGCTAATAATTTTGCCATATTAACTGAGAAGGCTAACGTTGTGGAGGATTTGGCTAAAAAGTCTCATTCAAAGGTGCATTCAGGAGTTTACCCAATGAACTGTAGACTCATTCACCTCTTACTCATGTTGACCATCTGCTGCTGAAGCTCACGTCATATGATCAAAAGTCTCTTAGTGGACTTTGTGGTGTGATCAATTTGTCAACGGCTGTTTCTGAGGCCAGGAATGAACTTTGAACTTACAACACGCAAGAGAAATCCATAAAGTGCTCAGAAAAAAATCGGAAATCTCAGCATCAACATGAACAGAGCAAACCTCATGTGATGATGAAAATCACGTGTTACGCTTCAGAGCCACTGCAGGAATTTTGGCAAACACTAAGTGGTAAATGTTTTTTGTATATTCATTTGGAGATTAATTATTTTGAGAGACATGAAATTCCTGCGTTTGGTAAAAACTTCAAAAGACAGAAAACAAGCACTAGTTTACAGCATTTTTACGTTTCTGGGATTTTTTTAAATTTTATCCTAGTTATTACCCGGAGGCAAGGAAAACCTTGCATAAATGTAAAGTCAGGTCAGTTTGTATTGAACACAGCAAGCATCAATCATACAACTACAAGACGTCTCAGTCTTTAGTTTAGATTGATCTAAATTTCCGCTGTAGTAATGAGGTCAGGCACTTTCTGTAATCATGAGTGTTTTTCTTGGTCTGGGCTTACCGCTGAGTTGACCAACAACTCTCAGAAAAGCTTGGATCCTTCCTGCCTCTCTTAAAGCCTATGAATCATAACCAGTGACTCACTTCCTTTTGGCTCCATTAACATGCTGAAGGTAGTCTTGGGTAGGAGTGTGATTGTGAATTCATTTATAGACGGAGTGATTCATCAGATGAATACTGAGCGATGAATGCCATTCGCTGTTGGGGGCAGGTTTTCTATCATCCCTCTCAGACAAGCTCTCTCTAAATCCTGTGTGTCAGGGAGTTTGTGATGCTCGATTTTAACTTAACTTGAAAATCGCACTCTGTATTAATTCGTCCGGGTGAGATTTCCTTCTTGAATCATGCAAAGCAATTATAGAATGTTTTCTAAAAAGCCTTGAGATTTGGGGAAGATTTGCTGAGCACACACTATCCTTCATATTCAATCTGTGCTAATAGTGGCGAAAAGTGGGGGTGTACACAGCTGTACCTGCAATGTGCGAGAGTGCAAAACCATGAGGGTGCCAAAAGCACACACCAAAAATATCACATCTTTAATTAAACCCAATCTGCTCTTACAGTGGCGGGTCAGTATTTCATTTAAAGAGCAGCACAGACGCTCCAGTATATTATGAGAACCACACGGTGCAGATGTTTTTAGGCAGACAATACAATGACTGAGAGCAGAGATATACCAGAGCTGCTCTCACCAAATAAATTCACTGACTCATTTCATTTCCTGTCAGCGATCCATGAGACTGGACCTGTCAAAACCCCCGAGGGTCCACACCCTAGAGGAGAAAAAGCCGATTTCTAAAGCTTAACACAGTTGCTCATTAGCTGACAGGAAACATGACTGGTTTGTGTGCGCAGTCAAATGTGCAGTGGCATGAGTTGTATGGAAATGGTTGTACAGACACTATCTTACCTCCAGACGACTGGAAAGCAAACAGAAAATAAAGAGACAGTTAGTTTCAAAATGCTTGAGCAATAGAAGGGAAATGCTGGAGGTCATCTTCAAATGTGAACACAGCAAATAGACTCTGCAGCTTATCAGGAGAGAGACATCTATTAAGTCTGTTACATCTGTGGAAAAAAGAGGCATTGAGCTGTAATCCTGAATAAGATCACCTTGAAACACAGGTCATCCAAAAACAAGAAATATGACTGCAGAGATCATTGTTATGACAGTCTGACAGCAAATATGGAGCCTGTAGTGCACCACTCAAATAATGACAGAGTTTTACCTTATTTATTGTTAATTGATTGATTTAAAAAACATTGGATTGGATTGAACATTGGATTTATTTAGGTTCCAGGTGGCACACTGCTGATTTAAATGAAAGAGATCATGAAATCGAAACTGTAAATGTCAAAGAAGGAAACACATTAATCGAGAGATGGCACATGACAGTCACATTAACTCCTGGAATAAAAAGAAAAACTTTTATGTCTAAATTCTGCTATTTAATCATGAAAGGCAATTCATTATTCATTATTTGAAGGCAGAATAAAGAAGTGGAATTACACATTTAATGGTCATTCCACTGTTAATTAAATAACAATAGTGGACAGTAACTGACAAAAGTACAGAATCAAAGAATGATCCAGGTATTTTGTTTTGTCACTTGCAATGATGATATGAAAATTTGTGTCTCTTTGTGTGTTTTCACGTTTAAATTTCCTTCTGTTCTGTTTACACAGTTAGAAATCAAGAATCCTGTGAGCTGTATCTAAAAGGCAGCCACAAAACCAGAGAGAAATGTAGAAAAATATTGACAGTTTTCCCAAAATTGTGTTACTTAATACGTTTTCTTCTTTTTTTACATACATGCATACAACAGATAATGTAAGGCAAAGAAGGGACAGTTACACGGTTAAAAAAAACACTGGGCGTGAGCGGGACGGTCAACCATAGCTTTGATTAAGCTGATGAAGTTTAAAGACAATTGAAGGTTTCCAGTCTCCTGGACCATGTAAACAATCCAAAGAATGGGGAGCTGTGAGAGTTGAAATAACATCTGACAGAAAGGAACAGAAGCGGGCAACAATTACTGCGCATTATTTCCTTGATTCAGTTAACTAATGATTTTGTCAAAGAATTTCCAGGAAATGGTGAGAAGCACTGACCAGATTTTCCCAGAACTTGAGGTGACATATCAAGCTACATATTTTAACAGTACAAATCCTGAAGATATTCAGAATAAATGCACATAAAACAAGGAAAAGCACCAAATCCTCACATTGGAGATGCTGGAAGTTGCTAATTTGTTGCTAATGTTTGTTTATAAAATGATTCACACAATTAATCTTCAAATCATCTATTAATTAACAGCCTAATTGTTAGTGCTCTAACATCTTGTACGGTCTTTACTGTGCAGGGATGCAAACACATGATATTTCAAAGACTTATTGAGGACCTCATTTGGAAAAGGTTTGATTGAGGTTGTTAAAAGGTTTCTTCACACCTGTCGAGTTCTTCTTTACTTCATACAGTAAGAACTACTCAATAGTAGCTGTATCAGAATTTTCTATTTTTACAGAGCGGGCACAATAGCTGAACTGTATGGCTAAAATCTCCATCATGCCCCCCTTTCACCCACTTCACATCATTCTCCAGGCATGGGAAACCTCAACACATGTAAAACGTGTATCCTCGCATTGTTCTACGTGGAAGATTGTTAGCGGCAATACAATACAAACAATAAACCGACTGGCAAAAACAAGGAATAACTATCATTTCCTCACTTTAAGCAGCGGCTCACAGAGATATCTCTTTTTCTTTAAGGTGGATCAGATCACAAATAAACATTCACCTTTCATCACAGCTGCTCACACTGCATTTAGTTTCAGGCTCAAATCGCAGACAGTGATAGACATTTGAGTCTATGTTTAGGTGTGTAAAAACAGGAGGCCAAAAATAACCGCCTGAGCAGACACAGCTCGCCAAGTGATAAAGATCTGCTCTCCATTGTTGGTTTTGGGGGCGTTGCAGGGATTCTGAGAGGCAATGTACTCATTAGACATGTTTGTGTATGTGTGTGTTTATGTGTGTGGTTAGCATTTGCGTGTAGTTACATGATTACTTTTGAACAATGTGTGCGTGCGTGCTTGCAGAGGAGCATGTACAGTGTTTGTCTGTGGATGTGTGGCTGCTGTAGCTGTTTAGAAAGACAGTTAATTAGCAAAACTTACCCTGCTATTACACAGTCCCATAGCTTTACCACACAGACATAAAAATCTGAGTCTGAATGAGACACTGTTGAACTCATAGAATATGCAGGTAATTTTTTAAAAATCTCTTTATAAACAAGTGGAAAGCAACTAAGTACATTTACACGTGTACTAAAAATGTCGTTTTTAGTCCATCACATCTACCTGCCAGCTATAGTTACTTTAGATATTTCCTGATCAGTTCATAAAAATATGATATGTGTAGATTCAACTTCTCAGAAGTTCAAATGAGCTATGCCGTGGCTAGCACCAACAATAAAATGCAGCTTACATGTTAAAGCATCAAAAATAATAACACAATTCATAATTCTGTATGATGATTAGTTCTACTTTCCATATTTTCTGATAATATTTCTGCACTCCTACTTAAAGCTGCACAATCACTCTTTTTACATCAACAATCGATCAAACGGCTATGTGTGATATTGAAGGGGGGTGATTCATCGTGACAAACCCACAGAGAATTATCACCCATCTCCGCAGGTTCCTTCAGTAGCATCACATGTTTTAGTGTAGTTTTAGTGTCTTTCAGCTCATTGTGAAGCACAACAATGCACAACGTCACTGTTCCCATTCAGTCTCACAGCTCTCATCAGTGTCAGCACAGCAGGCAGCTTGTTTTAGTAAAAAAAATAGCACTGATAAACTCAGCGTATGCTGTCTGTTCAGCATCGAGCGACAGACAGACACAGTTTGCGATTAGCTGGTGGGCACAGTGGATCATTCAGTGGTTAAAGAGCCAGATACTTCCCTCAGGAGCAGGTGGAGACCAACATAGAGCTAAAAGTGAATACTGGACTTACATTTTCCACAGACATGACTCCAAATTAATGATAATGTTGCTCTGTGTCATCTAGATTTGTGAATAGCAAACTGCCCCCCAGTGGTAAAAAAAAAAATCAGTTAATGCAGGTTTAAGTAATGTAGTAATCCTCTTGTACTTCTTCCCACTGGGGGAAGAAGCATCCAGAGTCATAATGTAAAAATACAAGAAGCCCTGTGAAAATGTACTTAAAAGATGCAAGTAAAGTACTCATCATTCAGAAAAATGGTCCCTGCGAGTGTTATATTCATCTACATTATGTTATTGAATTGCTGTGAATGATGCGTTCATGTGCAAGTAGCATTTTCCTGTTGTAGTTGGTCAAGGTGATGCTAATTTTAAATAACGCTTGATCATTAATAGCAAATATTTTCTAAGAAGGATCACGTTTTATCTAAAGATTCATAATCTGCAAAACCACTAGTAACTATTAGAAGTGTACAGTATCATGAAATGGAAAAATTCAAGTAAAGTAACTCAAAACTGTACTTGAGTAAATGTACACATTTTACTTTGAATACGTGTATTTTTACATGCTGGTATTTCTACTTTTACTTAAGTAAAGGATCTTAATACTTCCTCCACCACTTGAACAAGGAGAAAGTGCGTATGGTTGACTGAAGGTTATTCAGATTATAAATAAAGTTATTTATTAATGTTTTTCTCTGTTCGTCCACAGCAAACTACGACACCAAGCTCAGAGTGAGCGGTTTGGATACCGAGAGGTAAAACCGAGAGTAATATTTAACACACTTAAACGTCTAAATCCAAACAATCTATCATTAACATGTTTCCTTTTTGTTACTCCTGCAGGTGGTTTTAAAAGGAGATCCCAAAAAGTTGAGCCTTCATGGGGTAAGAGTGTGACGCACACACGCATTTTTCAGTGAGCAGACACACTCATATAAAGGCATGATAATGTCATCGTCTGTCTCACACTGTCCTGTCTGTCACTCACACAGCAGACGTGCGCCGTGTGTCTCGAGGACTTCAGAGTGAAAGATGAGCTGGGAGTGTTGCCATGCCAACACGCTTTCCACAGGAAGTGAGTACAGGAGAGCAGAGTGGGGTCTTTCCCTGCTCCTGTTAACCACTTAGCACCCGCCTGGGCTTGTTAAAAATGAAAGTGGTCGTGTTTGATGTGGAGTTCAGCAGTCAGGATTCACACAGAAGTACCGGTTGAGTATTCAGACTGCAGAGCGACATGGCAGGAGTTCTTGTTGAACAGCGCTGACATTCTTTCACTTTGCCTGCTTCTTTCTGTGGTCAGGGCAATAGCATATCCCAGCATGCACTGGGGAGATGGCAGGTTGAACTAAGATCTTGCAGGTGAAGCATGTCTGCATCCTGATGTTGTCTAAAACTGTGGTTCCTTGCAGTCGTCTTGAACATGAGGAGCACGACAGTCATAGCTGAAGATGTAATTGAGGAGTCTTTGGCGATTAGACCCCATCATGACACCATCACCACCACAGGGGCATCCTCAAAAGGCTCAGTCGTTCATAAGCAGGGATGGAGCGAGGTTCATCACTTTGTGAATGCGTGATTGTATAAAGGATATTACTACATGGGCAGGAACCATTGTCAGTAAACACAGTTTGTATATGATTGCATTCTGTTTTATTTACTTTTTATGCAACGAAACTTTATTGGAATGGGTGGACTCAATAGCAGACAAGCAGACAGAGAGCAAAGGTATAATATGAATTTATTGAATGGATAGTGAAAGGAGACTCCAGGTATGCAGTTCAGGGATACTCTGGAGCGCACAGCTCAGGTGGAGAACTAAATATACACTTACATTCACAGGTAGCACTAGTAAAGTGGCCAACTCTACCACTAAGCACTGGAAACAATCTGGCCTTGGGTCCTCTGCAGTCCACAGTCTTTATGCTGTGCTTGATTGTGATGGGTCCCAGCTGTGTTGGAACCAGCTCACAAGCCACCTGGAGAACCACGCCCAGCCTCTGCCAAAAAAGGAAACACAGGAAACAAAGCCCCATACCTCTCCACAGTACACAAGGAAACACTAGAGCAGGGGTGGGCAAACTGTTCCACAAAGGGCCGCTGTGGCTGCAGGTCTTCTTTCCAACCAAGCAGCAGCACGCCAGACTTGACTCATTCAATCAACCGATCTCACTCTTCAGACAGCTGATTGGTCAAACTGTGAGCTCTTGATTGGTTGGAAAGAAAACCTGCAGCCACAGCGGCCCTTTGTGGAACAGTTTGCCCACCCCTGCACTAGAGTTTTCCAAATGACCACAACTGGGGTTGTAAAATACTCTGATTTACTAAGAGTGTTGTACTTCACACTGTCCATGGGTCTCATATTGCGAATTTGATGAGAAGTTTGGCTTTTCTTCTTATGTCTGCTCTGTCCTCGGTCTTCCTCACAGGTGTCTGGTAAAGTGGCTGGAGGTGCGCTGCGTCTGCCCCATGTGCAACAAACACATAGCCGGCCCCCCTGAGCAGCACCACAGCATAGGCACTCTGCTGGATGAACTGGTGTAACCTCTCCACCCCTGCCAGCCTGGGTGGGACGCCGGCGCCTGGCCAAAGCAGCTGGTTTAAGTTTGCGACCAACAGGAAGAGGGACACTGTTTGTGCTGTTAAAACACAACAAAATGCCAACACGATGATAGTAAGTTGGGGTAACCTAGTTACCACCCGGAGATAGACTATGAAGGATGCTGTTGCCTAGCAACCATCTCCAAGATGGCAACACGACACCTTGTAGTGTCTGAGAGATTATCTCCAGCCACCCACACATCACTCCACCAATCTTCTTTCAACATCCCCCTCTTCACCCGCTCCATCACATCTTCTCGTGTTGCCTCGAGCGTGAGGTTAACGGCACCACTGAAGAAGAGGAGGCACAGTTGCATTTTTCACAGCGATGTGAGCAAGTGAGTGTTGGAGGATGACAGCCGGAGGCACTGACCCCCTCTGAGCATGTATGAGTGTCGTACGTCACGATGGTCACTGATATAATATCAGTATCGACTGAGGTTATTGGAAAATGGATGCTACTGTCGAAGGTCTTAAGTTTTGACACGTCACAGACAGTTTACACTGCTAACAACACAGTGACGTCTTAGGGTTTATTAAAAAGAACAGGTAGAACAAGGGTTAACTAAAATGTCTGGAGCTTTCTAGAAACAGCGGCCCGTAGAGAATTAATAATCGACAGGGTTGATTAAAACTGCTGTCAAGGAAATTAAAAACTTTTTTAGAAAGATTTGGCCTCAGATTATAAGTTGAAGTCACACTGGATAAAAAAAAGATTGAAAAGGTGGATTCAAACCTCATGAGCAGGACATAAATTATTCATAGAAGAAGCAGCTTAAACTGTAGCAGATTAATCAGTGTTTCTGCTGATGTGTTGAACTGATACTGATGTGTAACATCCATATTGGTGCCCACTTCTACAGTGATATCATGTGTGTTCATGCTCCAGTTGTTTTTTTTTTTGGTCTTTTTTGCACTGGGATGTTAATTTGTTCATGTTTTCATTGTGTTATATAGATGGAAGGAACCGACACCTCCTGCCTCTCGCTGTTTTTTTTGTCGAAATATGTTGAAGATTGTTTTTTAGATATTGCACTTTGAATTCACACAAACACACACAAAAAAGTTTCCATGCCTCTGTTCTTCTGAAATGTTAGACTGAGGTTTGGATGCAGCAGGTGTGGTGAATCTTTTATAAAAGTCTATGAAGTCTCACAGACGCTGCTTCGTCTGAAGATAAAGGCGGCAGCAGTACAGACCTTTGGTGTTGTTCTGTGAATCCATCTGGGAAGCATCTTAATCTCACTTTCAAACACTGCGTTTTTGTGGCATATTGCTGGTGATTCTGTTTTACATTCCTCAGTCGTAGTTTTGTGTGTGTGTGCGTGTGTGAGTGTGTGTGTGTGTGTGAGTGTGTGTGTGTGTTATTTACAGTGATTCAGAAAGCAAAACACTGCCTAAATTGAGCACAAAACTCACAAAGCACATTGAAGGCACCTGCACTGTAATTAAAAGCCAAACACACAGGACGAGTCTGTGTGCCACGAAAAGAGATAAAAGAAGTGCGTCCTGTTGCATTTTCAGCACGTGAGAAAGAGAAACGTTCACGCTGATTCTGGCTACATTCCACATTTTGTAATCCAACAGATGTAAATAATGTGAAACAATAATAAATACAGTTGTCCGTTTTGCTCAGCCTCTCCTGTTTGTTTCTTGGCCGTCATGTGTCTGGCGCCATCAGCAGGTGAGATAAGGTATGAAAATTCCTTTACGCGGATGGCTCTCAACCTCTTTGTTGCTGTGACAAGTAATTTAACCAAAGACTAATGTTTTCTTCTCAAACTGTTTAACGGGAGTGGGTTTTAGACTGAATGGGTGAAACTACTGAACTTCATGAACAAAAAAGTGAGGAATGCTTTCTTTTCCTATTATCTGACTTTATCTGCAGGGTTACATGGTGATTAAGTAAATGTTCTTTCTCAGGAGTTTGGACTGATTCTGGCAATGTTTGTCTTTACATATATTATTTGCTTGATACCGACTGAATAAACACCAGTGAGACTTCTGCACAATAAAAGACAAAAAGCGGGACATAAAAACAGACTAGAATAAGGGCAGTGAATAAAATAAAAGTGCCAACAGGACCCACTTATAAACAATCAAGAGATGTCTCACAGGTGAAAGAGAGCTACAGCAGTCTAGACAGGATGCATTAAAAGTGTGTAATAATACAATGACAATAAGCACTGCACTAAGAAAATAAGATCCACTGTTTCCCTGCAGCCTTTGTCCTTTAAAATAAGGCATTTTAAGACTTGTCACTGTATAATGACACTCAAATTTAAGAAACACTTTTTATGAATAACAATTATTAAATATCATATCATATAATTTACACCGGGCAAGGAGCCTCCAGCTAGAGGAAAATCCAGATTCAGTCTATGGAGTGGTGACGGGAGGTGATGTTACAGACTGGTTAAGAAATCCAGCTCTGTCCTGGGATGCCCCTTCAGCCCAGTGGAGGTGGTGGGAGAAATGAGGTGTGGTTATGCTATTATCCCTGATGGATATCATGTCCCACTCCATGCAGGACACTCTGACAGCACTGGGCATGTCCTTCAGCGACAGGCTGCTTCACCCACAGGTCCTTTCTGCCTGCTGCTGTCAGGGATCACAATCAGCACTACTCCCAGCAGACTACACACACACCAGCACTGACAGATTCACTCGTGCAATATAAGTGTATCCTGAACTGTGAAACATCGATATTTGCTATGTGCAATAATGTGGATTCAACCACGGTCTGTTTTACTTATTATATGTTTTACTGATGCTTCTTTCTATTACACTGTCCCCTTTGCTGCTCTAACACTGCAAATTTACCCACTGTGGGGGATTATCTTATCTAAGTAGCAAACTCCACCAACCAAAGATAGATCAGGATTTGACATCCGATTGAAAACAAGGACCATCTGTATGTTGCCTCATTAAATGTGCAAGACCTCATCCTATTGGTGGGATCCAACTGGTACCTAGCTATTTCCCTGCAACAGATTGCAGGTGGCAGAGCATCGAAAGCCTGAAGGGCAGTCCTTACTCCGGCTGCCTTCTAATTAGACTTTAGGGCAGGGTGGAGCCTCGGAGGACCTAAAAGGGAATTCAGGATGAAGGCAGATGCTGTGAGATCTCATAGAGATGGAAGTGAACACTGGGTCTGATAGAAAGCGAGAGATGGAGAAAGAAAGAGGAGAGGACAGACGAGGAGAGGGAGGTGCTGGGAAAAGGTGGAGACTGAGAAGAGAGAGGATGAGGGAGAGAGGAGCTCAGCAGGACGACGTTCAGTTTACTCCTGCAAGGCCACTCCAGCTCTCCATATTAACAAGGAAGAGAGTTGTTTAATCATTGAATGGATGTGTAAACTTCTCTGCGCTTTCCTGCAAAACTGCAGAACAAAAGCCTGCAGGAGATGAGCAGTTCAGGATGATGGACGTCAGGACACAACTTTCCTGTGAGATTCACAGCAGTTGGTGATTATATTTTAAATATCTTTCCTTAATTACAGCTTTGTAGAGTGTTAAGTATGTGCTGGCGGATGGTGTTTGAAATGTTTCAGCCTGTGATCTCAGTTTTTTGCAATCAGTTTCATCATGAGAGCTCATAAATGTGATGATCCGCTGCGATTTACTGTCTGTAAGGTGTTCAGTCCAGATGAGAGCCAGATGAAAGCTTTTCAGTCATTTTACAATAGATGAAAGGCTTTTATATGAGCCACAAGGGATGAAAGATTAAAAACACAACTATAATATTTAGGCTGAAAAGCTGCTGATGCTGTGGAAGCATTTCATTAGCACGGAGAGTCCAAAACAGGCAGAAATTTACTAAAAATGTATTGAAAATTACTTGTCTCACTGGCCTGCATGGTATGAACACATGCATCTGCAATCACCATAACTCTCTCTCTCTCTCTCTCTCTCTCTCTCTCTCTCTCTCTCTCTCTCTCTCTCTCTCTCTCTCACACACACACACACACACACACACACACACACACACACACACACACACACACACACACACACACACACACACACACACACTGCTGGGGTGGACCTGGAAACATACATAAGCAAGTCTTTCATGAGATCGGCCTCTACCTGAGCAATAAAGAGCCATCTGTGCTGTGAATAAACTGATGATGGCAACACACACACACACACACACACACACACACACACACACACACACACACACACACACACACACACACACACACACACACACACACACACTGGGTGGAAAGACACAGAGAAATGCTTGTTTCTGTCACTTCCCACCTTCAGCGTCGTGGCACGCAGAGTGAATGTAAGGTCAGGTTATTTCTTTCTGTGCATTTTACAGCGGCCAAACTAAACCTGAGCAGCCGTTCCAAGAAGACGAGGCAGAGCGCCGCGGACTGGTAATGAAATAAGGTGTTCACACACATCAGGACAAGACTGACGAGGTTGGTTGGTTTGCTTTCTCGGGTTGTCACTCTCTTAAATCTGTTTCTTTCTTTTGAGACTTCCTAAAATGCTAAAAAAAACTTCTTTGCTCTTGCTGTTATTTTCACAAAAGGGCCACAATCAACATTAGATCTGTTATAGTGCAAATGCTTTAACAGTTGTCTATTTAATCATCAGTGTCACCTGATGATTTAAAAAAAAAAAATGTCACACAAGCTTCTGATTATTTGATCCTACTTTTCTCAGTATTTTGCTTTGAAGCCATGCTGGTAGCAGATAGCAATGCTGGCCTGTCTGCTGGTGCACCACTTTGATCCACACTAAAATTAACCCAACAACCACTGAATGGATTGCCATGAAATTTTGTGCAGGCATTCATAGCCTCAAGAGGATGAATCATGATGGTTTTGGTGATCCAATCTTTAAGATGAAAGACGTTCCCATCAGCCTGAGCTACACCTTTTGTTCGGAGCTAATCAGCAAAGGCTCGCTACACTAATAACTCCATAATAATAATAATGACCATAGTACCTGCTTAGTTTGCATGTTGACCCTGGCAATTAGCTCAAAGCACTGCTGTGCTTACAGCTTAACACACCTGCTAGCATGGCTGTAGACAAAAAATCCAGAAAATGGAACCACCTGAGAAAGAAAATACTCTTGGTTTGTTGAACTGCTTGAGTTCATGTCCGTAACACTGTAATTAGGGGACACAAGTAGACTTTTTCATTCATTTTAAGGGGTCACAGGCCTAAAAGGTTTTAAACCACTGCTGGAAAATGCGTGTTGTTTCATTGTAGGGAGTTTCAGCTCACCGGTGATGATCTCTGCTCTTACATGTGACTCAAACATGAGAACTGAATGACTGGACACTGTGTGAAGATGCTGCCTGAGGATGTGACCGATAAAGATAACATGAGAAAACAAGAGGACGTCTAATTTAAAAGCCTTTTTTTTTAATCCGTGGTTTAGGAACTATGGGTTTCTCTTCTTTTCGTTGGCATGTCTCCACGTGACAAAAGTACAGTCATGATTTTATGAACCTCAATTGTTTAAGGATTTTTTAAAAGACCATCCACCATGTTTAAGCGGTGGCTTTTAGCCCTGTTGGCCCGTGTCAGCCTCATTGTGCTGGGCCTCTGCTGCTGTCTGTCCCTGTTCTACCTCCTGGCCTGTAAGCCGACGTCTCACAGCAGACAGCAGTCTCTGCTGTGGTCTGGAGGGGCCACCAGCAAGGAGGGATACATGGCCTTGTTGCAGGAGAGGGAGGACTCTCACAGACACTACATCAACAGCCTGACGAAGCAGATAGCCCAGCTAAAAGATGCTCTACAGGAGAGGACGCAGCAGCTTCAGGAGTCCCTGGATAAAGCTAAAACAAAAGGGATTCTGCCTCAAGGTCTGGAGAGTCTGCACAAAACCCCGACGCAGTCTGACCTGAAGGTAGGAAAACACCATACAAAATGATGCAGATGCAGAAAAGATGTTGAATTCATGTGTACTGATGAGATAAATTAAGTTTGACATCATAAATGGAGCAGTAAATGCTACATCGTGTCCTCTAGGAGTTCTTCCGCTCCCAGCTGAACCAGGCGGAGGTGAACTCAGGTGTAAAGCTGCCCAGTGAATATGCAGTGATTCCTTTTGACACTTTCACCCTACGGAGGTGAGTAGGACAGCGGAGCCATCAGGGCCTGCAGGTGTTAAATGAATAACCCGTGTAACAATGCTGCCTCTTCATACAGTGCGATGTTGTGTCACTCAGGGTGTACCAGCTGGAGACCGGGCTTACCAGGCACCCAGAGGAGAGGCCTGTGAGGAGAGACCGCAGGGACGAGCTGGTAAGCACAGTGGAAACAGCTCTGCACGTCCTGAACGGACCTCAGCAGCACACAGACGACACCAGGCGGAAACGCACATACTCCCCTTCAGACTTCATAGAAGGTGAGAAAGATCTCGGTTCATTCATTCATCTTCTTCACACGTGTCACCTGAGCGGACAGCTGGGAAAAGTTTGTCAGTCCACAGCTGGACAAACACAAGCAGATCTTGGCAGTGTTGGACTCCTGGTTAATCCAAAAATTTGTACTTGCTTATTCCACTTGAGTAAATGTGTGTAATTTTAAGAAACTATGGATGTGAGATGTGATTCTCCTGTTTTGTCTCTGTCCCAGGCTTGACTCGTACAGAGCGGGACAGAGGAACTGTTTACGAGCTGATGTTCAAAGGCGAAGGACCCAGTGACTTCACTCAGCTGGTGCTGTTCAGGCCGTTTGGCCCTGTGGTGAAGGTGAAGAGCCAGAGTGTGGACACGCGCAGCATCCTCATCAATATCATTGTGCCTCTTTCCAAGAGGGCAAACACATTCAGGCAGTTCATCAGCAACTTCAGGTATCGTTTGAAAAGTGAATTAACACGCTGGTGTCCACTCACAGCACCGGCGGTGATTGTATCATCACATTATTGATCCCAAACTTAAGGAATTCATTTGGAAGTGCTGAGTGAATCCTTATCTTAATAGAGTGGTTTGGTTGAAAGCCAATAAGACTCCTCACTACTTCAGGGAAAATGAGTGTATAGATTTTAAAGGCTGGTTTCACAGGTGTGAATGTAATTGTTGTCCTTATCTTTAAAAAGGTAATTTGTGGCTATCTCTGGATAAATTAGTATATAAGTGGAGCTAACATGTTTATTTGTATAATGGCTCCTCCTGTGTTTTTTTGGTTCAGAGAAGTGTGCATCCAGCAGGATGGCAGGGTCCACCTCACTGTGGTCTACTTTGGTCGAGATCAGATAGACCAGGTGAAGGCCATTCTGGACCAAACCACCAGGTAAATGCAGACAATTTACAGTGTAATCATCAGCTAGTGTCACAATCCAGTATCTCCCTGTGATACTGGACAGCCCAGTAAACGGTCCAATCACTGACACAGTGATCGTTTTACATGATTTGATTCACACGTTTTCTCTTCTATTCCTTAAAAGCTCCTAGAAATATTTAGTCTACAACTTTTTTGGTTAAAATACAATTTAAGTAAAGTGGCCCCGGGTTTTGTCTTGATGACAGCAGAAGAGTCTTTCATGGTCCTGGGTGGCCTCCCTACCTTTTGTTAAGTTCATGTGAGCCTGTTCTATTTACAGGGTCAAATAAATGTTGACCCTGTAAATTCTGTTCCTGACCTCTCAAAACAGACACTTTCTGGGGGGTCGTAACAACTAGTATTGAGTAAACTGATGTTTGAGAGGAAAATATTGCAGATGCTCTATGAGCTAACTATGCACTGCTGCAACTGTGCAACAGTCTGATGAGACCCCATGTCTGCAGGTTGGTTGTTTTTGAATGATTATTCAGGCAGAACGTTTCAAATTAAAACACTCATCATCAGAGCACCTGTCTAACCAAACGGCCCTGTCTTTACCTCAGAGAGACCCGCTTCAGGAGCTTCACTTTGATCCAGCTGAATGAGGATTTTTCTCGTGGTCGCGGCTTGGAGGTGGGGGCCAGGGCGTGGAGACGGAGCCAGAACGTCCTGCTGTTCTTCTGCGATGTTGACATCCACTTCACCGCTGACTTCTTAACTTCCTGTCGTCTCAACGCAGAGCCTGGTGAGAGAGACCATTGCGTCACCCCGAGCTGTGTGAAACATTTACACAAGAGCTTTTTCATCATCGTGCAACATTTATATGACTCATAATATAACCTATTTCTACAAGAATTAGAACAACCACTTTAACTGCCTGTTGGCATTGGCTTAATCAAAGGCCCATATTGCCCCCCCCCCCAAAAAAACAAAAAAAAAAACAAAACATGTTTCAACAGCTTCATAAACAATAAAGACACATCAGCACACATTTCACACATTTGTAAGGGCAGAATCAGAATAGGAAGGTATTGAAAAAAAGTTTACCTCAGCAGCTCTGACACCTCCTGCTCTTTCATTACCAGCTGACAGACATTCAGTGTCACACCTGCTGCCTAACATGTTCATCACTCCATTTCAACAGGTTTTTCTGCCCCTGCCACCACAGTCAAGTGGGGAGCAGCCACTCCACCTTATTCCAGGCTGCATGATACTTAATGAGTGAATATATGCCAGAGTTGACAGTATGCAAGTGAAGTCTTCTCTTTTCTTGGAGATTTTTGGGGAAATAAATGAAATAAACACACCTTATAGGAGATCATGTCATCACACATTTGCTTTCTACTACCGAAGGATGAGCCAGTAATAAATGAAGTTAACTTCATGAAGTTAACATTAACATTTAGCATTAGCTAAATGATGTGTCCATGTGCACTGTGTCTGCTTTGAGAGAGTCTCAGAGCTTTTCAGATTGTTCATTGCTTCACTGTCAGTAGCAGCTTAATCAACAATGTGGCTAATTATGCTACTGTAAGTTACAAGGTCATCCTCCCATCCCTCCTCAGTAGAAGGCAGGCGTATGATCATATTATCTCCTTTGAGATGTGACAGGCTGTGTTCCCACAACTGGAGAGATGTCAATCACAGTGTGCAGACGCCCACACACACCTGAGAGGAGATCTAATCAGGCACGAGTGGAAACACCTGTGGGGATGCATCAAGGCTGTGTAGGGCCTTACGAATTTGAATCTTTAATTTTTTTGAACGTGCTCATTATTGGTCCAATTAAACCTCTGCTGATTATGTGACCAGGCATTTGAGCATGTCTGTTTTTAACTGTGTATCTAGGAAAGAAAGTGTACTATCCAGTGCTCTTCAGCCAGTTCAACCCATCAATCATCTACCGCAATAACACAATTCTACCCTCTGTTCAGCAACAACTGGTAGGTAATACACACACACACACACACACACACACACACACACACACACACAGAGCTACATTTACTTGAACATATGATGTCTGCAGGGTTTAAGACACTGACTTCCAGCTGCTCGTTTGTTTCAGGTGATGAGAAAGGAAACTGGATTCTGGAGGGACTTTGGGTTTGGCATGACGTGCCAATACAGGTCTGATTTCATCAACATCGGTAATGGAAAAGCTTGTGTCAACACCGTTTTACCTAATGTCACGCTTTGAAAAACATAATGCAATTAACTATTACCGCTAGCTGTCTGTATCATAATACACACCTACTATCTGTAGCAAAAAATGCATGAAAGGACATGATTATGTGCTTTTTTTTTCAGTATAAAAATTCCCCTCATGCTGCAACTTTAATTCTACATAAGCTGTTTTTTTAACCACCCTGACTGTGAAAAAGCTCTTTCACTCCCTGCAAGGTCACCTTTCAATGATCTCTCTCTGCTTTATGCCCTTTCCTTGTTAAAATATATCAAATTAAAGAGACAAGATTCTCTTGAAATTCTGTTTTTAACTAGGATTTTGACCTAAACACAACTAATGTAACATTATATGCTCATGCCTTAACTTCTCTTATTTCCTGGCAGGTGGTTTTGACCGCAACATCAAAGGTTGGGGGTTGGAGGACGTGCACCTGTACAGGAAGTACCTTCACAGTAAGCTGATGGTGATTCGCTCTCCGTCCCGTGGCCTTTTCCACTTGTGGCATGAGAAGAACTGTGCAGACGAACTCCCTCCAGACAAGTACAAGATGTGTATGCAGACCAAAGCCATGAGCGAAGCCTCGCACGGGCAGCTGGGGGAGCTGTTCTTCAAACGAGAGATCGAGCTCCATTTGAACTCCCGAAAGCAGAAGAACAGAGAAACATGATGACGACAGTGATATTAGTCAGCCTCATCTATGTTCTTGCTCTGGTATTCATCAAATTTATGTTTACTTACATGAACTATTCAACCACAAATAAAAGCTGATTTTTAATGATTATTGTTCTCCACATGGACAAAAAACTAATTATGAATGATATTTTTTGTGTCAATAAAAGAAGGAACTGTATGACCTATTTGTCCACTTCTTTCCACAGAAAAGTCTTTTTTCTTCTTTCGTCATTCGCACCTTTGAAAGCAGCTACGATCATAGCTTATATTGATCAAGTGGTAACATCACTGGGGAATCTGGTAGTAAAAGAGAGCATCTTGTGGTGGTTTGGACACTCCAGTGTTTCCTTGAGTTCTGTGGAGAGGTGTGGGGCTTTGTTTCCTGTGTTTCCTTTTTTGGCAGAGGCTGGGCGTGGGTCTCCAGGTGGCTTGTGAGCCGCTCCAACACAGCTGGGACTCATCACAATCAAGCACAGCATAAAGACTGAGAGCAGAGGACTTGTTGCCAGATTGTTTCCACTGCTTAGTAGTAGAGTTGGCCACTTTACTAGTGCTACCTGCAAGTATTAGTGTATATTTAGTTTTGTTTCACCTCTGCCTCTATCACCATGTGCCCTCAATGCGAGTGCTCACACCACCTGAGCTATGCGCTGCATGGAGTCTCCTTTCACTATCCATATTCCTATTTTACCCTTGTTCCCTGTCTGCCTGTCTGCTATTGAGTCCAAATCCTGCTGAAACATAACACATCTTATTGAAATAACATCATCAATAACTTTTCTTGCATCTTTCTCATCAATTTCTGTTGTGCGAATGATAAATGCATGTTAAACTTTGCCCAAATGATCAGTTTCACACACAAAAGAACAAAGGTTTTAAATTCATGTTTGCTTGATCAGCAACGCCAGTTTTTTCTTCCCTGTCAAAGGTCTAAAGAGATCAGAGCACTATTGTTTCCTTATAGGCTTTTTTTCCCCCCACAACCGTCATGTTTGAAAAAGGTCAGGTGCTTTTCAGACCACACTTAACGTCACTCTACCGTCCTCAATAGACACTGTTGTCTCTCTCTCTCTCTCTCTCGCTCTCTCTCTCTCTCTCTCTCTCTCTCTCTCTCTCTCTCTCTCTCTCTCTCTCTCTCTCTCTCTCACACACACACACACACACACACACACACACACACACACACACACACACACACACACACACACACACACACACACACACACACACACACACAGAGCTACATTTACTTGAACATATGATGTCTGCAGGATTTAAGACACTGACTTCCAGCTGCTCGTTTGTTTCAGGTGATGAGAAAGGAAACTGGATCCTGGAGGGACTTTGGGTTTGGCATGACGTGCCAATACAGGTCTGAACTCATGAAAACTTGACTCTTTAGAGGTCTGATGTTCTCACAGGACGGGTCATATGATGATCTTAAAGAAAACGATGCCCTGCTTTAGATTAAACTACGACAGTATATAAAGTAGTTACACTTAGCTCACCCTAAAATATCGACAGCAGCAAAATGCACTTTAATGTAGCAGTAATATTAATCCCAAAACATAAACAATAGAAAAAACACTGACAGGGAAAATTTTTACTACATAATGAGTACTTTTTACTTTTCATAGCTTAAGTAAATTTTGCTGATGGTATTGACATACTTTTACTTAAGTAAGCTTTTAAAAGCAGGACTTTAACTTGCTGTATTGTTGATACTTTTATTTAAGTAAAGAATCTGAATACTTCTTCCAGCACTGATCTAGCCATTGTGTCAGGAGTGGTTCACAGTTTTCACCCTCGAGTCCATCCATCCATTTTCTATGCCGCTTATCCCTTTCGGGGTCGCGGGGGGGCCAGAGCCTATCTCGGCTGTCAACGGGCGAGAGGCGGGGTACACCCTGGACCGGTCGCCAGCCGATCGCAGGGCACATACACACAACCATTCACACTCACACTCACACCTAGGGGCAATTTAGAGTCACCAATCAACCTAATGAGCATGTTTTTGGTCTGTGGGAGGAAGCCGGAGTGCCCGGAGAGAACCCACGCATGCACGGGAAGAACATGCAAACTTCACACAGAAAGGCCCGACCTGGGAATCGAACCTGCGACCTTCTTGCTGTGAGGCACGCGCACTACCTGCTGCCCACCCTCGAGTCTAATATTTCATTTTGGAAATTGTTTTTCCATCATTTGCTTATCATTTAAATTTATGAGGAAGTGGGTGTTTTTGTAACCTTTCCACTCAAATCACAGTTGTGTAAAGTAACTAAGTACATTTACTCAAGTACTTAAGTACAATTCAGGTCCTTCCCTAATGTAAAAGCATGTAAGTACTTTAAGCTAAATGTACAAAAGAGTCAAAAATAAAAGTACTCATAATGTAGAAAAATGGCTCTGTGAGTGTCACACTAAATTATATATCACATTATCACATCATTACTGATGTATGAGTGTGTGTATGAGCAGCATTTTACTGTTCTAAATGCAGGACTTCTACTTGTAATAGAGGATTTTCCACATCCTCTATAAAGAAGGATCTCCATTCTTCTTCCAGCACTGAGGAGAAGTAAACGCTCTTCTATTAATCTATTAATAGGGATACTGGGTAAAGCTCATTACCTCTGAGGACGCACGCAGCGGAGGGAGGAGCAGCTCAGCATCGGCAGACGGCTGTCGTAGCGCCCACAAAGGCACGCGATAGGCTCGGAGCGCCGACTACCACGTCCCTGTCCTGTGCTGCATTCAGGTACACCTCAGGAATCCAACATAAACTGTTACCTGGCGGTTTTTCTATGCTAGAGTCCTACCTGGGTGTTAATTTAAACACATTCATTTAGGAATATATGACATTTAAGCACAAACTGACACTAACTTCAGCTGCAAAGTAGGTGGCAGGATCTCTTCAAGAAAGGTTCCCAAGATCAGGAGATGAAGCTAGACCCACCATAAAGGATAGTTACACAAAATACAACATCTTTAAAACTGCCCATATGAACATAGAAGTCGTTTTTTGCTTTATAATTCTTCATGTTCACACTAGACACTGAGAGATAATTTCCCAATAGACCAGAATGGCATCATTCCATCAGGTGCAAAGCACCAAGGCCGTGTCCCCATTGGAGCTAAAGAAACAACCATATTAATAGTAGCCAAAGCTTTCACACTGACATTTGAGGCAAATAAGATTAATGAACATTCTCTGTCGAAGTAGTGATGAGTACAGTTATACAGCGTAAACATGTCCTGTCACCTGCACCTACATCTCAGCCCAAATCTGACATCTGTGATGTAGACTTCTGTTTTGAAGTCTTGAGTTTGGCATTAAGTCTATTGCCATCTTGTTTCTTGTTTGTTTTGTTTTGTGGTGGTGTATCTTCTATTTTGCTCCAAATGGAACCACACTTTACATACTGAAGATCATGCTGCATTGAAGAAGACTTGAAACCAGCAAGCAAGAGCATAAACTCAATAGAAACAGCTTACTGAGATCACAAATCAAGTAAGAACTAGGCTCATTTTCTCATCATCTTCCATAGGTGATAGGAGGTCTTCTTTTTGCAACCAGTGGAGTCGCCCCCTACTGGCCATTTGAAACGAACACAGCTTTAAGGCTCTTCTGCTTGGCTTCACTTTGCTCTGCCCACTATTTACACAGTCAATACTCTCCACCCACTAAACATCACAACTGGGCTGCTCAGGTTTCACATACCGAAACTCCAGGTTTGCCAGCTGCATTCCCAAAACCCCGATATTTCCGTGCTGTACGTGAAGGCAGCATTAATCCTTACCTCTGCGGGTAGCGGACCGCTCGGACTGTCCCTCGCTGTTAAAGTCTCAGAGAGGACAGGAGGTATTATGAGCTGAAGAAATCCTGCTGTGTTATGATGGTTTATGGGCAGTTGAACGGGTGAGAGGCTCTTCCCGTGTGTGGTGGTCTTAGAGTAGTTTTAGCCTTTAGTTGAGTGTTTTTCACTTAGAGTATATTTTATCTTATCGTCTTAAGCCCCCCGGTAGTTCTTTAGCTTCTCGGACAGTCCCGGAGTTTGATGACAGCGCAATGACCCCGGTGTGTTTTAATTTTGTGCTGGAATAGCGAGACATGTGCGGCAGATAGGCTGCGTCTCGTCTCGCCTGAAAGCAGCCGGGACCACAGGACATTTTTCACAGAGACAGACACCAGAAGACGGACACGCATAATGTTTGACGCGTCGGGGATCCCTCTCATCGTGCTGGACGTCACCTGTCTTATCCTCGGTATGTACATCTGATCCACCATTGTCCAAGCTTTTAACAACAACTGCATGTCGTCAAAGCAACTTTCTTTGGCGTAAAACAGAAATTAAAGGCCTCGCAGTGCGCCGCTCCTATGGAGGCATTTTATATGTTTAAGCGTTCAAATGATTTGCATTAAACGTCATATAAATACACACGGGGAGGCTTGAGGTTTAGGGAACCAGGCAGGAAGAAAGAAAGAAAACAAAGTCCCACCCTGTGCGTGTTTCTTTTTCCAAGCAAAGCTGTATTTTTAGCTCTGTGTTTGGAATGTAATCACAGCAGAGACACGCTGCAGGACCGCTAAACGCGACTGACAATGCTGCAGAGGCACTGCGATAAAAAAAGACATCGAGGAACCCTGTGGACGGGTTGATAGCTGCCACATTTGATAAGGACACAGAGTTTGAGACACTCAGAGCTCCAGAGATATTTTCCTGTCATTAATCTGCGCTGTCTCTCTCTTTTTGCTTAGTCAGTGTCGGCCGGGCTGCTGACTGCGCACCAGTCCTAGAAAATATAAACACTATTTCCAGTCCTACGTCTGAATTTAAGGTCTAGTTTGTTGGAAGTCCTCCTTTTATGTTATGTAAACTATGATTCACAGTATGTCCAGGACACTCCCTTAAAGTCAGTGTTGGAGGAAGTATTGAGATCCTTTACTCACTGTGAGTAAAAGTAGAAATACCACAGTGGAAAAGTACTCAAGTAAAGCCCTGCACTTAAAGTACAGATGCATTATTAGTAAAAAGTGCTGAAAGTACCAAAAAATAAATTATATATTCTATAACTACAGTTTTCAAATACATATTGAGTAGAAAGTACAATATTTCTCTTTGAAATGTAAAGTAGAACTATGAAGTAGCATAATGGTAATACTCAAGTAAAGTATAAGTAAACAAATGCATACCTACTTGAGTAAATGCACTTAATTATTTTCCACTCCCATCTCTTTCCTCTATGCATTAAAAGCATACAAAACCCCCATTAATATGTCATCTATGCTTCACTTTTTTATTCTTTTCCTTTGCTTTCATTATTTGATACTTGCATCTTTGAAGTAGTCACACAACTGTTGTCTTTCATGATGTGATTTCTCTTTCGGGTGTATGTGAGACTTTTTACTTGTCTGCTCTCTGAGAGTGTTATCAGTCATTTGTTCACATGATTCAGTTTTCCAGCTGTCAAATCTCAGTCGGACATTGAATTGACCCCCCCGCCTTGATAAAGGTCGTTGGACTTTGTGAACATCAGAGACAACGATGGCTATAAACTCAGGGGTTTATTGTTCTACCCTTGATAAAGTCATGATAAAATGTCATGACATTAATCGTCTGTTACATGTTTTAGCTGGTCTAATATTAATTATATGTTAAATACAAATCACTTTTCAAGTTTTTTGTCACCATTTTTCCAGAAGCAACAATGAAATATCAGATATTGTTCCCCTGTGATCAGATTCCCTTCTGCTTCTGCTCCTCTCTGTCTTGCTGTTGATGTTTTTAAGGTGGAACACAGACTCATACCAGCTGATTGTATTTTGAAAGATTAGCTGCATGATTTAATCAGCAGGCTTTACTTTATTTTTAGAGTCAGTGCAATTTACCCCACTGTAGGTTTAATGTAACAGACTTAAACAAAGGTCTGTGACTGTGCAATAACTCATTTAGCCAAAAAGCATCATAGCCAGTGATCGTACATGGAGGAATGCCTGGCATTGCATTGCTGATTTCAGTTTAGCCAAATGCCTTTTGTCTCATCTCAGTTCACTTTTGTAATATTTAGAGAAGCTGTGGGGGAATGAAGTGTAAGCAAAGCAAGTCGAAGCATGTTTCACGTGCTTTGTGGGAGATTTCTGTACAGATTATCATGATTAGTCTCTCCAGATGATCATACCTTCGTTGTTCCAGCGCTGAAAGTTAAATTTGTGACTTGAATGCAAGGTTAGATGAGGATACTCTCCATGAGTCCTCATACCCGTTTTGCAATATTGTTCTGTCGTAAGACTTAAGGCCCTAACTGTTTCACTCAGTTATTGTGTAACTTTCCCCTTAAATAGAGCGATTTTTCCTTGCAGCAAAATGGAAGAGTCACCAGCTTCTTTTTTAGGAGGGGAAACGCCTGTCTGATGTGAACATGGGCACATATCACGTTTCCTGTGACAAAATCATAACATTATTAGCATTGTGTAAGAGCAGCAGTGACTCATTGGGTTGATGAGGCAGAGTTTATAATCACTGTCTGCCTCTTTCTTTATTTTTTTAACAGTTGGACTTCCGTTTTTCATCCTTACCCCTCAACACAACCCTTTCAAACGAGGCTTCTTCTGTAACGATGAGTCGATCAGATATCCCGTCAAAGAGGACACGATATCCTACCAGTTGCTGGGAGGAGTCATGATCCCCTTCACACTGATCGTGGTAGGTCCACAGTCATTTTCCATAAGCGCGCTAATCTTTAAATGTCACTGCAGAGAGAAGCTTGACAGCTTTCTTTGTCGTCTTGTGAGTGACTGTTTGCCCTAGAGCAGACTGCTCATTATTTAATCTCTTCTCTTGCAGATTGTCTGTGGCGAGTGCCTTTCTGTTTACATGTCCCGCATCAAGAACCAGTCTTTGGGGACCAAATATGTGGCGTGTGTCTACAAAGCTGTGGGGAGCTACGTCTTTGGAGCTGCTGCTAGCCAGTCCCTGACGGACATAGCCAAGTACTCAATTGGCCGTCTGAGGCCAAGCTTCTTGGCTGCTTGCAAACCAGTCTGGGATCGCATCAACTGCAAAGCTGGTGGATACATCGAGAACTTCACCTGCACTGGAGACAAGTTTCTGGTAGATGAGGCCAGGTAATGGTCCTTTGTGATAATAATATATTTGGTAAGCATTGGGTAACAGTTGCAGAGCCTCACTGGGAGGAGCCTGATAATACAAAGTGCCTGGTTCTTTGCATCAGTTTATGGTACATATAGTGTCTCTGGAGAACAGGGTTAACTATTACAGGTCCGGCAGTCCTTAAAGGGATACTCCAGTTTAGCATTGCACCTTCATAGAGTTGTGTGTCAGAACTGATGCAGTACGCCATGGCGTCCTGCCTGTTCTCAAAAACACTACATCATACACTTCCCACAATTCAATTCAAGATCTTTACTGGGAAATTTGATGTCACAGCACCAGAAATGCAAGAACAGATGCACAACTACTTAACTTTAAGAAACTTTAAAATCAAATATATGCTTTATACGTCTACTAGTGAAAATGATAAATAACAGGTGCTCACTAATGTATACATCAACATTAATAGTAACTATATAACTATTAATAATGTAATAATTTCTTTTCGTTAGACCACCCCTACCATCTCTTTCGAAGTCTGAGCCACTAGTTTAGGCCCTTCTTAAAAAATGTGTTGCCTCAAAGCCGAAGTTGAGATAACGCTGATGATATCAGTGGAGGTATTTTGTCAGATAAAGCTCCTCTAGGCTCACAGCTGATATTATACACCTGGTTTTACACCTGGCTTATGTGGAAAATTAGCAAAGTTCCCCTTTAAGGTATTTCCAAATCCATAACAGCACTGTAAAATGACAGCGACAAAGTTTGATTATGATAGACATCCTTTGTTATGAGTCTAAAATATGCATTTGGCTCAATTACGCTGGTAGTGTCTAATTTCATTCAATATCTCTCTTTTTTTTTCTTTTGCAGACTGTCCTTCTACTCCGGCCATGCATCTTTCTCTATGTACTGCATGCTGTTCCTTGTAGTAAGTACTCATTTTCTACTTATAGCCTAAATACAGCTTACACACAAGTGCAAGAAATGCTGAAAATAATCTACACACAATTTACAAAGTACATGAGCCGTAACACAGACAGCATAAACTGCATGTGATCGTCTAATGTTTATCGACTGTCTCCCTCTGACGACTGCAGCTGTACATTCAGGCCAGACTGAAGTCTGAGTGGGCAAGACTTCTGCGTCCCACCATCCAATTCTTCCTGATCGCAACTGCTGTGTACGTGGGTCTGTCCCGGGTGTCTGACTACAAACATCACTGGAGTGATGTGCTCGCTGGCCTCCTGCAAGGGGGTTTAGTGGCTATTTTCACAGTAAGTCTCATGTGAAGATCTGCGGTGAAGCAAGACATCACGCAATTCTTATGCAGTAGCCATTGAAAAAGTCTGTTTATTTATAAAGCGCATTTAGAGAGAGCATGTTTGCTTTTAACAATGAGTTTCTGGTGACTGACCCACCAGCGCGTCGATGAGGTTGAAGTGATAAAAGCCCTAAATCAGAATGATGATAAGAGAACATACTTTACTTTAATGTTCTTCTCCATCTCCATGGTACAACTACAGTAATGAAGCTGAATGTTTTAATTTGACTGCTTGTTTTTCTGCAGGTGTTCTGTGTGTCCAATTTCTTTGAACAACCAGTGGACCCAGTGGTGTCACAGGAGGAAGAAGCATCACACACCAGTCTACAGGACAACCCTTCCAATGGGAACCACTACGGCAGCACTGACTGAACCTGAGGCCTCCAAGACAACACTGTACAGGGTCTCTTTCCCTTAAAATGGTTACAGGGGGCTTGAAACACATCAGTGAACTGGACCTATTTGATATTAACTTCTGGCTGTTTCTGTGCATTTCTTCACCTTGCCCTATGGAGCCAACTCTGCAGCCTGCAGGCTTTAGCTGCTGCCTTTGGTATGGTCGGTAAACCTTAAATACAGGAAGAAAAATGCACTACAGAAGACAGTACTCGCACTTTATCGTGATATAAAGATGCAGAAGTTTCTGTTGAGTTTGAGGGTAAATCCAATGTAACACAGTTTGTTATGGGAGGACAAAACAAAATACAGCATGTTGGGTTTACCGTAGAAAAAGTTGCTTTTTTTTACAGTATGAGCTTGTTGGAAATGTGGTTTCTAGTGTATATTGGTCTGGTGTTGCCATCATGAATGAATGAAATTCCTTTCGCCTAGAATATAATGAGCGTCTGTGTGCGCACTGCAAGCAGGCTTGTAGAGAGCCTGGCACCTGTGAATAAGAAAACCTGGACTGTCCTTAAACTTAAAGTGAAGACTGAAGTTGGAAATAATATATTTCATGTTGATTTTTGCCTAAGTCAGATTGCTGCTACGTGCTGTCCCTTCTCTGGAGTAATTTCATGTATGAAATGATTTCTTTTTTGTGTGTTTGAGAAATAAATTTTGCTACTTTGTTACAAAGGAGGGAGATTGTTGCTGTGTGTTTTGTCTGTAAAGAAAAACAAGGCAGATATAATGTTAGTGAATAGAGCCTTAGACATGGTGCAGCTGCTGATTTTGCACAAAGTATAAACCCATTGCTGCTGCAGAATAGCTAAGCTGCCTTTTTCCACTGAGATGTGTGGCATCAAGGAAGAGAAACTAATTCAGTAACCAAATTGTCTCAGAAAAACCTGAAAGAAAGGTTCTTAAAAGCAAAACAGTGCTTTGGGTGTGTCATTGACCGTCTGTGCAGACAGAAACCACATAGAAACCACAAGCATGCAAATGTGCCTCTTTTAATGTCAATGGAAACACACGTTTGTTTGTTAACCTGGTGGTATTGTGCATAAGGAAACTGAGCACCAGTCAGCACATTAACAAGCAGACTGTCACCGCGTATACTCACTGTTTCTAGCTGGAAAAGAGGTCCGTTTGACTCCTCCAAAGGGAGGCTCTGCAGACAAGTGCTGATCCTTGGCTGCAAATGTCCGAGTTGAGGATCTGCTTTAGAGATTAAATCCTATTACAATGATTGGGAGGCTAAAGAGAAGTTTAACACACTAAGGACAGCAATAAAGCGCTCAACATCAACCAATGTCAACTTAAGTGTATCAGCTAGCTGTAGTGGTTTGGTCTGTCGTATGAATAGGCAAACACTGACTTACAATGTTAGAGGTTAAACAGTTTAGCACTCAGTTCAGTTACAGTGACATATTGTTAAATTATTTCATACAATAACGAGCTGCTGGTGGCAGATGAGTGCTCAAAATATACAATGAAAATTTCATTTATATTATGAGCCACATGAAGGTTCAGCCAAGGAGGAGCTGCACATCGCTGTCTGGATTTCTGTGGATTTTGGTTCACCTTTTCTGACCCATGTGACAGTTTCAATTCCTGTTCAAGGCTTCATTCTGCTCCACTGCTAACACTGTAATTTTTAGGAATGTCTGCATTACACATTGAGGAAATTCCCTCACTTACCATTGTCTCTCTATTGACTAAACTCTGTTGACCCTATTGAGCAAATTTGATTTAGAGGACAAATGGCACCCGTGCTGATTGGGACTAATATTTGGGTGTTTTATAGATTCTTTTCTCAGCACTTTAATTTGAAGCTATGCATGTGACGCACAAAGAGAAGTGAGCAGGAATGAGGAAATAGGCAGTTAAAATTTCCTGTGGAAATTGCAAAAAAAACCCCTCAATACTCAGAAATGCTTTGCTATATATCACCAACAAAGGGAATTTGAAGAAAACTGCAAATATGAGGAATTTTCAATGGATTCTGGATCATGACTGTTTGACCATTGACAAACCGCTCATCTTGCTGGAGCGTCACTTCTGCCTCCCCCACGTCTGAAATCTGACTGATCATGTTGTCTGTTGCTCCACAGAGCTCTCTCTTGTTGTCACGCTGACCCTGACAATAGCCCTTATTGAGAGCAGCTCCATCCACTCTCACATGTCTCACTTTATCTTGCCAGACAGTGATGGCACTGCAGAAACAAGCGACTCAGAATGCAGTATGCAATGGCAGCTTTTAAAATCCCCTGACACCACATTTATACCTTTGTTCCTAAAACATAATTTGCCAGATTCTCTTGAGATATTAAAAAACCTCTTACTAGGATCTTTCTGGCTCTTGTGAGACAGTAAGAAAACTGTAATGACAAGAGGACCTATTCACAGTATCGACTGGACATAAACTATGAATGAGAAAACAATGGATGCCAATGGAGCCATAAGAGGTCTGTAGTTCTCACCTTGTTCCTGCTTGACAGGAGACGAACAAACAGAGCAGCAGGAAAGAGAAGTAGATGATGGGAAAGAAGGAACAATACAACACCAATGGGAAATGAGGTGTGCATAGCAGGATGGACGGTGGTTCAGTCTGTGGCAGCCATACTTTACATAAACTTTACATGTTGCATAAACTTTAATCAATGTTTCATGTGACAAAAATACTAAACTGTAATTTAATCAGGTTATATTTGTCTGTGTAGATGTCAGTGTGAACATTCGTGACATTTTGCCCCCCCCTTTTTAAAATTTGATTAATTTAAATTATATGATTCAATTTCTCTATTGTATTAGATAGAAGAGGGAAGAGAGTGAGTAAATATGCTGATATGCCTACATGTAGAGATATGAGAGGATAGCTCACAAAGCTCATGTTTATGAGTAAAGGGGATTATTTAGCAAACTGTTGTGGGGCCCTTCAAGCAAATGGGCCCAGTGGAGTCCTCTACCAGTGACTGATCAACCCACTGATCAGTCACTGGTATCTGTGGCCCTCTACTGGACATGGACGATACAACGTTTGACCAAAAAGGTGCATTACCCACAGTAAATGAGCCTCAAGTGTCAAGTCAGATGCTTTTAAATAGAGCTGAAACAATGAGCTGGTTATTTTATGAATCAGTTTACAGTGTGACTAATTAATCAGCAGCTTTCTGATAATTGATTGATCTCTTCAGTTCAGTTTCCGGTTTTGAACAAAAATTTAAAACACTATGTGGTTACAGCTTCCCAAAGGAGAGGACTTGCTGCTTTTCTCAAGTGTACGTTGAGTATTTTTGGGCTGGACAAAAACAAGCAATTTGAAGCAGTGAACTTGGAAATTTTTGTGGACATATTTTCAATTTCATTTAACATCTCAGACAAATATGATAAAAATGATAATGAAGGTAATTTTTAATAGGAAAGAAGCAAGAGCGCTTTAAGTGTGGAGTTTGCATGTTCTCCCCGTGCTCACCTGGGGTATCCTCTATAAAATTCCCCCACTAAAAACATGCAAGAAGATCACCACCTGCCCAATGGTGATGAAGAGGAACTGGTCCCCGGACACCACTGTTGGCTGGCAGCCCACCGCTCCTGGTCTGCCATGGAGGAAGACTTACCAGGATGGGTTAAATGCTCAATGCTCAAGTGAAATCTTAATCTCAAATCTTAATCTTAATATTCTCACTTCAGGGTTAATCGGTGAGTTGGGAGCATGGTCTCACAAGATATAAGACACGACAATACAAGACTGGTTTGATGTGTGATCATGTCACTGAATTTATTACCTTAGTATAAACATATCAGCCCATCAGTTCAACCACACTGGGAACACTGAGTTCACTCCTTACTTCCTCTGAAAGCAGCGAGGAGCAAACAGACACTTGTCCAGTTACTTTAAACACACTTGCCCCTTTACAATAATGCTCTTATGAACAAATCATTACAGCACAGTAAACAATTCATAACTGTGGTATGAGTATTGTTATGCAGGTGACCTTTATATTTTAGTACACTGAAACACATTTGATGCATCTTAAGTTTTGGGCGTTTGTTCTTCTCACACAGATTGCTTCTCTTCTGCCACTGGAGAGATCTGCTCAGAGGGCTCTGACCTAAACACTAAACTCACCGCAGTCAGCCCACAATCAGAAGAATTTTACAGCACAGTAGGGTTGTAAAATTTTATTTGGAGAAATCTGTACATGGAGGTTTTGGCCTTCAGTGTGTTCACATATATAAGCATAATGGGGACACGGACAGGTAGCTCACTGAAGATCAAGAGAAGTGCTATCCATTACTCAAAACTGGACAGGAAGCTCAGAACAATCTGCTTCAGTTTAGCGTCTGATGCCTCGGAGATCTTGCCGTCGGCCCTGAAACAGCAAACGGGTCAAGTCAGTTTAACGCTTTTTAACAGTTAATACCTGTTCGCTCGTGGTCAAACAATAAGGGAAGTCGTTCAAACATATTGTGGCTGAGAAATGTGTCTCACTTGATTGCGGCGAGCAGGTCCTGGTGCTGGCTGAGGATGTGCTGCAGGAAAGCCTTCTCAAACTTTGTGATCTTGCTGGGCTCCATCTTGTCCAAGTGACCTCTGACACCAGCGTAGATGACTGTGACCTGTTCCTCAATGGCCATGGGAGCTAAAGAGGGGAATGGGAGACAGTTTAGTTGTCAAATTCTGCATTTTTAGGACATACGATACCAGCTTAGCATTTCTATTATACTTCATTGGGAACAGAAACGGTACAAAGAAGTGGACACTCACAGTACTGTCCCTGCTTGAGCAATTCAGTGAGCCTGACACCCCTGTTAAGGAGCTGCTGGGTGGCAGCGTCCAGGTCAGAGCCGAACTGGGCGAAGGCAGCAACCTCACGGTACTGAGCCAGCTCCAGCTTCATGGTACCGGCCACCTACAGGGAAGAAATAATTATTTACAATGATGGAGATTATCTGAGATCATCCAGAACCGTTTACTCTGAAGCCAAACTTGAACTTCTGGTGATATTTAGATTGAAAAATAAAAGCCAGATGTTACCTGCTTCATGGCTCTGGTCTGGGCAGCAGAGCCTACTCTGGACACAGACAAACCCACGTTGATAGCTGGGCGGATACCCTTGTAGAACAGCTCAGTCTCCAAGAAGATCTACAGCAACCAGATGAAGAAATTATAGCAGCGATGTGGTGGAGAATGATTCACAGACGAGCCAAAACGCAACCAAGACGATGAACTCCGAAGATAGTTATGGACTGACCTGTCCGTCTGTGATGGAGATGACGTTGGTGGGGATGTAGGCGGACACATCACCGGCCTGGGTCTCGATGACAGGCAGGGCAGTGAGGGAGCCGCCACCGAAGTTGTCGTTCATTTTGGCGGCTCTCTCCAGCAGACGGGAGTGCAGGTAGAACACATCTCCGGGGTAAGCCTCGCGACCAGGGGGACGACGCAGCAGCAGGGACATCTGACGGTAGGCAACAGCCTGAGGGGAAGATGGAATTTTTTTTATTAACCATGATTACTGCAATACGATTTCATTATTAACATTCATGAAGTAGATATTTCCCAACTTGTGCAATTTTTCAGTCGCAGCCCTCACCTGCTTGGACAGATCATCATAGATGATCAGAGCGTGCTTGCCATTGTCTCTGAAGTACTCTCCCATGGAGCAGCCAGAGTATGGGGCCAGGTACTGCAGAGGAGCGGCGTCAGAGGCAGTGGCGGAGACCACGATGGTGTACTTCATGGCATCAGCATCAGTCAGCCTCTTCACCAGCTGAGCCACAGTGGACCTCTTCTGTCCGATGGCGACGTAGATACAGTACAGCTTCTTCTTCTCATCAGTTCCTTCGTTGAAGCGCTTCTGGTTGATGATTGTGTCGATGGCAATGGCAGTTTTGCTGGAGAGTGAAAACAGAGGATTTAAAAAGCATCCTTACCATCTTTAAAACTACATCAAAGCTTTAGCATCCATGTGAACAGCAATGAAACAGAACATTTACCCAGTCTGCCTGTCACCAATGATCAGCTCACGCTGGCCTCTGCCAATGGGCACCAGACTGTCCACAGCCTTGATTCCAGTCTGCATGGGCTCCCTCACAGAGATACGGGGGATGATACCAGGGGCCTTCAGACCCACACGCCTACGGGTTTTTGAGCCCAGGGGACCCTGAGGAAAAAAAAACCAAAACAAAACATTAAATAAGCATTGTCAGATGACCTAAAGCCATTTTATGTAAACAAACAACAATTCAACATGTTATTTTAATTCTGATCACATCAGCAATTAGAACATTTTAAGAGATATCAGTTAGTAGTCATCTAAACAGTCAAACCTCGAGTTTCACCTACAGAAAGTTCATTTTCTACTTAACAGTGGCTCAACTTACCTTTCCATCGATGGCATTTCCCAGAGCATCCACCACACGGCCGAGCAGCTCCTCACCGACGGGCACATCCACGATGGCACCAGTCCTCTTCACGATGTCGCCCTCTTTGATCAGCTTGTCGTTACCGAACACCACAACACCAACGTTGTCGGGCTCCAAGTTCAGAGACATGCCCTGGAAGGAAAAACATTACAGCTGATTAGCAACATGACTGTTAAGGTATAAATAAAACTAAACTTCAGATGCCGGCAAGTTAAGGTTTGTTTTTTCCACCCCCAGCTATTAGGAAAATGTACAGAATGTTCTTTCAGTCTTGTCAGGATGAGTGACTAAATCCTGTATGCACAGTGTGTGAAAACACTTGAACATTTACAACAGCTTTGTATTTACTGTATTTTTAAATCAGTGTGTGTCCTTGTCTACGTACTTTCAGTCCAGAGGAGAACTCCACCATCTCTTCTGCCTGGACATTCCTCAGCCCGTACACTCTGGCAATACCGTCACCAATAGACAGCACGCGTCCTGTCTCCTCCAGGTCTGCAGAGGTGTCAGCTCCCATGATCTTCTCCTCCAGGATTGAGGACACCTCTGCTGTGCCTGCAAAAGACAAGAAATGCATGTTATAGAACTGTGTTTAGCCACTTTCTGACATGACATTCATTCATTCGAGTTCATTTTAAAATTGTGGTACAAAATATTGGCTTAATTTAAAAAAAAAAAAAAAAGTTAAACTGATGTTTGTATAAGCTAGATGACATTTAGGGTTATGGTCACAAGAGTTATTAAATGTTGTCTTTTTGGGGGCTTAAGTAAATTATTCAATTCAAAGCATGCAATTTACTGAATTGCACCACTGGTTTAAAAATAAAGATTGAAAAGGCTAACAAAGGTAACATTACTTTATCACTTGACACTGTGATGTTTCTGTTATCGTCAGTGCTTCTTTGCAAGACGCTGTTTAAATTTCACTACAAACAGTACCTGCATTTTTCTCTCCTACTTTTATCAAAGAAGCAACATGTTTAAAAGGCTTCACAACCTGCATGTATGAATGCTGATGAGACACTATTACCACTAGTTTTGGATAAAGGGAATGAAATCTGTTAATTTGAAAACGCGACTGCAGAAGAAAAGCTCTGGAAACAAAGTATGATCAATGACCTTCACAAATTACCTTTGGGTACTGACCCATACCGTAGAGGACAACGTTTCTATCATGTTGTTTTTGACTTTCTCACCTGTCTTCTGCAGCCATGGTCTGTGTGTGTGGAGGTGGTTGACCCCAACGCAGGCGGCCGGTACAGCCTTGGACACCTGATTTTCAATGACAGGCGGATTAGATTAAACTTTGATGACAAAAGTTCACTAAACATAGTGTAACGACAGTTATAAATATGCACTTTAAATGTTGAGCCAGTGTAACAGTGCGCAGCGGAGACGTCATGCGCTGTCAGGCTTTCTGACCTTCAAAGCGTGGCTGAATGAGCCGTTAGCTGGCAGCTAGCATAAGCTTGCGTGCTAACCTTAGCGCTGCTTGCTACAGGACGCAGATTCACAAGGGCAACTTCGACAAACACTTTTAACTCACCGATTTCAGGAATATTAACGCGAATTATTATTCAGGACTGATGAGTTGCGTTTAGGGCGGCATTAGCAAGTCGATGACAAGTTAGCTAGCGGCCTGCGGCGTTAACATTACCCTTCACGCCCACAAGGTTCAGAAAGATATTAAAAGATCTCGCTGCAACATCCCCATCAAATGCAAAAAGTTTAATACATATACTTACAAATCCAGCCCTTCTGGGAAGGGTCCTGGCCAAAGCTGCAGCAACTCTCACGGATAACATTTTCTCGGGTTGCTAATGACCTGTCCTCCACCACTTACGGCTTCGACCTGCTTATGACTGAAAATGTAATGGCTGAATGAACTCTTCTTCTATTTATGTGCCACCGATGTTAAGTTTCCTGCATTGCTGCTCAGCTCTGCCCCCTACCGTCACGGAGAGACTACGGCAGCTATAGTTTTTCTTACAACTTTATTTTGGACATGAAAAATAGAGTTCGCAGGATGCATAAAATCAAGTAAAATCCAACATTTTAATAATAGCTTATGAATAACTTATTTTGTAATATGTATATATGTACCTTTGAGACACTGCCAGCAAAAACTGAAAATTGCTAAGCTTTTGTGTTCATAAGCTCAGCTCATGGCAGAGCTGTTACATTGTTACATTCGGCCTACAGTGGTTGGGTGTACCCACTAAGATGACCAGTGACAAACAAAAAGTAGTCAATGACAATTATTTAAACAGCAGTGGTGGATGAGGTACTCGGACCTTATACTTAAGCAAAGGCAGCAATAACACAGTGCAGAAATACATGCAAGTAAAAGTCACGCATTTAGAATTTAAAAGTAAAAGTACATACAATAACAATTTACATCAATGTCAGGTTAAAACTTATCATGTAATGCTTAGTATTTGTGAGCTTCCCTTATCTTATTTGGGGTAAATCATTTTTGGAGTAATATTCTTCCAGCATTTGGGTAGAGGAAAAAAAATGGTGATGGCTCTACTATAATTCTTTGATGTAGGGAGAAAACATTTCAATTTGGTTTGGTTTGAAAAGCTTATGAAACAGACTTAAATTCTTGAACAGGAAAATAACATTTTGACAAATGCTTCATGACTGAAATGACAACCTTGGCCCCTGACCAACCTAAATAATGTTTCGGTCAAACATTGTTGTTTTTGAAAAGAGTCTTATTTTTGTACACTGTCATTATCTTTCCACATAAAAGAGTCTGTGGACTGAATTTATAAATCACTAACCATAGACCATATGCTTTTCTTTTTTGTTTAATTGTAGGCTAAATTTGGGTTGGACTGACAGAAAATGCAGTTTGAAGATGTTAATTTGGGCCATCTCTCTTATGACATTGTATGGACTAAACGATTTATCAGAATCAGAATTCCCTTATTTATCCCCGAGGGGAAATTGTTTTTTTTGCAGTGCTCCTTACAAGGATGGAATTAGAATAAAATGGAAGGAAAGAGAAGAGAAAGAAATATATATATAAAGCAAGTATAAAAACAAAATATTTATATTGAGAAAAATATCTATCTATCTATCTATCTATCTATCTATCTATCTATCTATCTATCTATCTATCTATCTATCTATCTATCTATCTATCTATTTGGATACAAAAGGATGTGTAAAGTTCAATTGATCAAATATGTAACAGCATAAGTGAAAAGTCCAAGGGCCATTCAAAGGGCCATTCAGAGGCCCTCATCAATAAAATGCAGATCAATCAGATAAATTGATAATTGCTTAGAGGCTAGAGTTTGAAAGAAGTTGGCGTTTAGGAAGAGAGCGAGTTAGTTTAATGACAAATACTGTCGAGTTGCACCATGGGAAATGTAGGATTAACCATTTTTAAACCTTGACTTTTTGTCCATTTACTGTGTATGGTTCCCTCCTAAAAAAAACATTAACGATATACTTACAATTACTTTCTTTTATCAAGATTAATTGACAAGGCTGTGCAGGTTAACCTAGGTACCTCCAGCTTTGGTATGTAGCGTCGCAATATCGCCCTCTTTTGCTCCGGACTTTAAATGACATGTCTGCTTTTGTCAGCGACAACCAGGCGAGTCAGACAGTCGTTTCGTTTGGTTTGCCTGTGGTGCTAGCCAGCCAGCAACAACCAACCGCCTGAATGTAGATCCGCATGGGCTACTACTACTCTATCTCTCCAAATAACCCAGCGGAATCATAAGATAAGGATCCCAGGATGGTCTTAGTGCATGTCGGATATCTGGTTCTTCCTGTATTCGGCTCAGTAAGAAACAGAGGTACGGTATTAATATTCATATCGATCCAAAACATGTGCCCTGTTTATCTTAATATTCACTGCAGCTGTTGGCTAGCTAGCTCGAGCTTAGCCTTTGGGCTAGCTCGCGTTAGCTATCCTAAAATTAACGTTGAAAATTTTCGCGAAAATACCCGCAACGTGATACTACTTTGTCGCAGATTAATATATACCACCGAATAATGTAGTTTACCGGGTGTAATTACGCCTAATCAAAAACAAATACCGCCGCTAAAGATAAGCTAACTGGCTCGTTGGCTCAGGCTATATCTTGGAACGGAAACATTTCTCACAAAGGATTCCACATGCACGGGGCGTGCGGTCCAAAATTCCCACTGTCAGGAATACATTCCTGCATAGGCAGTTGTGTTTGGCCGTATTCATGTGAGATGCATTGTATTTGCGCGATTTTAAGCCCATTAACATTACGATGCATTGTTATTTTCCCCAAAGTGCCATCGTTTATTTGAACTGTAAAAAATACCGCAAAATAGACATAGCCTTTCCAGCCAGTCAGCTTATCTGTGCCTGGATGATGTCATTTGAAGATCACCTTCTCCTGCTAGCGTTCGCCGCTTTTTCATCGTGATTTCAGGAATTATTATGTGTCAACTGGCCAGTGTACCAATCGATACATGGCCAGTTGCCAGGGAGCATGGACTTCCGAGCCATTAATGTATCAGTCGCCTATTGTATTGTTTGCTAATTGGCAATTCAGCAGCTGTTTGTTTGAAGCTGCCGGATTGCAAAAAGACCCGAGTATGCGGTGATAGTTTAACAATGATAAAGCTACAGTGTAACATTAATTTCATAACAGTGGCGTCAGTGATTTCATTGTGCTTTTATTTCTGTTCTTATTTCCCTGTTTCATAGTATGGAGGCTGGCTCTACATTCTGCATTTATCAGATCTTTGTCGTCCCCCCATTGTGTAGCTAATGATCATCTGCTGCTGTGTGGTGTGGCGTGGCCTCTGCCTGTTCTCTGCATTTAGCTGTATTGTGAATCCCTTCTTCATTTCCTCTTTCCATCAGAAGACGACATTGGTATTAAAAAGCACCCCCTCCCAAGATGTATTCAGCCATAGACTTTCCATGTTAAACAGACTAAAACAATAGCTAACATCTAGAACAGAGCACCTTTTTGTCTTTTTTCTGTCAAATTGCTGTAGCACTGAGTAAACATTTTAGCTCCTTTTTAGATATCAGTTGAATGTCATTGTGTACCTCCCATCCAGTCTTGATAGACAACATGCTGTAAATTCCTGTAAAGTGGATACATTTTGCATGATCTTAAATACTGCACTGCATTGTTGAACACCAGAATTTGGCTCATCTTCCTTCTCTTCACACAAGGTGCAATGTACATGATTAAAGTGACCTACAATTGAAAAAAAAAAAAAGCATGCAAAATTGGAACCACATGCATGCCATTTTTTTTTATTAAAATCAGCATTTCAGCAGATGCTGTCATGAGATCACTTGAAATGACTGAAGGTACACTGCACCTGCACACAACAACCTGCCATAACTGTCTCCATTTTTGTGTAATCCTTTTGTTCCCTTTGCAAATTTCAAGCTTCGAATCACACTGAATTGTCAGGGCTGTTTGCTCCTTATGAGCAAATGAAATTCAAAAAAAGTAAGCAAAACATGCTCACTGGTGGTTCATCACTTCCCAATTTCCCCCACTAACATAAGGCCAAAATGCTATCCATTTCACAGGGATGCCTATTTTCCTGCACTGCTAAAGAGATCCTCTATTAGTAATAACGTCTTTATTGTTTGGTTGTGGTCTCTCTTTACCTTTTGTTCTGGTAATAGTACTTTCAATGCATGGTCACATTTATGATTCATAATTTTTGGTTTTTGTTTTTCTACATTGACTAGTGAAAATCCAATGTAATCTTTCTGTAGTAAAGATGTACCCTGCTGTACTGGAATCATGTGCTGTAGCCAACACGTCTGCTCATTGGATGCCGCTTTTGTTCTTTTTAACCCTATATGGAGCATGGTGGGCCTTGCCTTCAGTCTATGTTGTTTATTTTTGTTGCATGGATTTATACTATTATTACAAACAAACAAGAAAGAAAACACAAATTCCACATATACTAATATTTTTCAATAAAGAATATAGTGTTTTTCCTAACCTTCAGTGTGCTTCTTGCTGATTTCCATTTATTGTCCTCCCTCTCCCCTGTCCCTACCTGCCCCCTCCACCCCCTCCCCACCCACCTCCTCTCCCGCTGTGACAAAGATAGACAATTTCCACGCTTCCTCCATCACAGGGCCTGAATGAGTCTATCTGCTGTCATTCATGGTGATCGTTTTCACTGAGACGCTTGAAAACGCAGTGTGCTGCTTACCGTCTAGACTTGAGCCTTTAACCCACGGCAGCAAGGTCATCCCTTGTCTGCCCGGCTGCACTGACGACTTGTCAAGCTGGAAATATTGCTGGAAAGGCACACTACCTGTCTTTCCTGGGTGTGTGTAAAACCATACTGCGTTTTTCAAGCGTGCTCCTAGTAAATGCAATGTAGACTTTGCCTATACATGATTTTTCAAGTGATGTCCGCTTTTTACGTGAGATTTCGTCCTGTCTTTTATACTTTCAAAGCAGATTAAACTCCAACCTTGTACTGGAATTTAGCAATTGTGCACAATTTTAGTCTAAACTAGTAGGTTTTTGTAAAATCTAGTGCTCCAGTTTCTGCCAGACGGACATTACAGAGCACAGTATATTGAATCCTGCTCCGTTTCAAGTCTTCCTTTGGCCAGCGTTTCCCCCAAAAGTTTCTAATCAAGGCCAAATTTGTTATTGCAATTTCTCAGGCCTTGTCTAATCAATAAGGTCTTTTTAAGCTCGAGCACGGCATTAAAACCATATTGCACCACAGCACAAGTTAGCCTGTCTTTTTCTCCCTGTTGAGTCTCTACAGCAGTCTGCTCGCTGCAGTTGCCAAATAGCTGTGGTTGGAGAGAGTAAAAAAAAAAGCATTCAAGCTATTTCCTCTCTACTCCTGAATGTTCACATGGGAGAACAACAAGTAGAGCTATACTGTATGTAAGACAGCTACAGTAGGCTTCAGTGAAGCACAGATGTATGATAAAGTGAGTGTAATGCCTGGTTTCATTTTTAAGGAGGAAAGGATTCTTTACGGTTATATAGATAGAGACTTGGCATTTTAACAGTTGAATATATATCTTACAGACAGCCAGGAACTGAAGGTTTTACTGAGTGCACTGACCCACTGTCAGCTGCAGAATTTACAAGAACCGAGCAGCGTTGAAGATCATATACTGGTAGAGTTCGTCTGTTCTGGCCCAGTTCGCTTGTCTGTGAATCAGAAGACCAGGAGTCGATCCAGAGGTCGGAAATGCAATTAAAGAAATGAAAGCTTGCGTTGTGTGTGCGGGGGCAAAAATGGTCGTCATGTTCATGGTACTTGTGGTAACCATCATTTTCCCACCCCCACAGAAGTAATTTTCACCCTAGGTAAGAGGTAGGGCTTCATTAACATGCTATATCACACACACAGTGACACCACATTTCACCCACAATTAATTCCAGCTAATCTCTCCCCTCAGGTGCCTGACAACTTCTCCTTATCCTCCACAGGATCCCATTTCAACCGGCAACAGCAACAGCAGCAGCAGCAGCAGCACAGCCATGCTACCTCTTGCCGGCACTTCCAGTTAGGTCCTCAGGCCCCGCTGCCCATGGACTTCCCCATGCCCCACCCAGGGCAGCCACAGTCAGGCATTAATCCCCACCTGGCCCCTCCCGGCCACCAGCATGGCCCTCCGCTCCACCCGCCCCTCAACCCCTTGCCCGCTCCCCAGTTCCAGGACATCCCTGCCCCTCCCTTCCTACCTCAGGCATTACACCAGCAATACCTCCTCCAGCAGCAGATCCTCGAGGCCCAGCACCGACACATCCTGCCACCCTCCAGGTATCTGCAAAGGTCTGCAGGGAAATTTAGAAGATAAAAGACAAAATGCGTAGCTTTTTCTGTCTGCAAGTGACCTCTTGGTTGAAGGAGACTGTTGTGACATCTTATTTAAGACCATTTATCTTTGTTTCATGTTTTCAAATGAATGGTTATTTGTCTTAGCAGACGCACCCCAGAGAGAGTTCCTCACCAGCCCCACAGACTGCGGCCCGGCTATGAGTTTGCGCCCCCTCTTCATGTCCCTCCTCAGCCGGTGGTGCAACAGCCCCGCTACCTGGCTGAGGGCACAGACTGGTAAGTCATATACCTCTTATGCAGTGCCACAGAGGCAAACAGTCCCAGGTTTCCTTGTTACAAAAGTACATTGTCATGATGTAAGTTTAGACTTAATACCCACAAACTCATTTTCACACCACAGATAATTGAATTTGGACAACCACAAAGAGGTGGGGTTTTTTTTTTTAGACCAGATTAAATGAATTTGAGACCAGTTTAAGAAGAGCCCAAGGTAAATCAACTCTGATTAAACACTGAAATTGGTAATAAACATGGTAGACATCTTTCAAAATGCAACATTAATACATCAGGAGTTTCTTTTGCACAGTATGCAGGGCGACAGAGGCAGACTAGGTTTAGATTTCATACCAGCAGAAATGACACACTAATAATTTCTGCACTAATGATACTTAAAATCAGACAAGACATCCCAGACCGCCATCAAATATGAGTCAAGACCAGATGGAAGGGGTTTGACTTGAAAAGGAGCCCTAAGCAAAGCAACTCTTGTTTGACACATAAGTTGGCAATAAACACTGTACACATCTCTCTAAATGTGTTAATGTATGAGGAGTTTCATGAGGGGTGTATGAGAGGTAGAACCACCCACAGCAGTAACAACAACAACAGCTTCACAAAGTGATCCTGAGCCCATGCAGTAACATCCTTTAAGCAATCATGTGTTCACAAAGTGGTGAACCTCGCTTCACCCTCGCTTGTGATCAACTGAGCCTTTCACCTGTTACCAATGAACCTGTTTAGCTGTGGAATGTTCCAAAAAGGTGTTTTCCCCAGTAGTTTTCTGTACACAGCTTTCCATGCACCTCCAAGCAACTACAGAAGTAGCTCCTACAGCAACAGTACCCTGGCTGGGAATCACTGGCCTGAGAAGTGCTGTTCTTTTGGGGTCGCTGTGCCGTGTAGAAATCCATTTTATACAATTTGCCAGAAACACTATGAAATAGTGACGTGTGTGCCATTGACTGACTTGTCTTCGGTTTCTGTCCAGGGATCTGAGTGTAGATGCTGGGCTGCCCCCCCACCAGTATCACATCCATCCGCTGCCGCAGCACTATCAGCACTACTTGACCTCTCCTAGGATGCACCACTTCCCTAGAAACAATGCCTCAACACAAGTGGTGAGCCCCCTCTGCCTCACTTCAATCAATCACGTCCGTCTCGATGAACTCGCAGCGTGTCTCCTCTGGCTTTGGCGACTAATCTCGATACCCAGCAACCGTGGGATGAATTGTGTTCCTGTGTTTCTTCTGATTTCCGCACAGAGCTGACGCTACCTTCTTTTATCTGTCATCTTCCAGGTCGTCCATGAGATCAGAAACTACCCATATCCCCAGCTGCACCTGCTGGCTCTGCAGAGTCTCAACCCCTCCCGCCACGCGTCAGCTGTTAGAGAGAGCTACGAGGTTCGTGCTGCTCCTTCCTCTCTGTCACCTCAGCAGACACACCAGTCTACACTCATTTATAATTGTTTCCTCTTAGAGCAATCCTCTGGACATCCTTGAGTGTGTAACTGCTTTTCTTTTTTCCAATTAATTCGTGTACCAGATGCCTCAAATTGTCCAGCTAGCTTTAATCTCATGACATTTGTTTTCAATTGAACACGATGCACTTGTTTCCTGAGAGGCTCTTTCTTGTTCCTCGAAGGACCAATTCTTTTATCTTATCGAAGTATTCCACTCTTGTACGTCTTTCACCCTTTATTATACAGCTGTTAATTTAGCAGGCAAGGACAGAGATGCCTTTTACAAACCTCACCTAAAGGACTTAAAAGACATGTCCATATCGTTTCCATTGTAGGAGCTTCTGCAGCTGGAGGACAGATTGGGCAGTGTGAACCGTGGAGCAGTCCAAACCACCATAGAGAGATTCACTTTCCCCCATAAGTACAAAAAGGTAAAATGGTTTTTTTACTTGCTAGCCGAGCGATGCAACTATTTGAAGTGGTCTGGTATAGATGAAGCACTGGGCGAGAAATAAGTTGAGCTTGATGTGAAAGATGGGCTTGGAAAAGGGCAGCATGGGGTCGAAAGGATCAAAGAGAGGAGACGAGAGTGGAAAGGAGGTCACGGCTCTCACAGCAGTTCAAAGGTCAAACTAATTTCCGTTCGCAGATTAGTGAGACAGGTCTGCAGTGTGCACAATTCGAGGCGAGGGATGACTCATCCAGCTGTCTGCAGATATGTGCGTGGAATGAATTTAAAAAAGTGCCTCTGCTGAGTATGACCCAAATTCTCTGGAAACAGTGTCAGATCATTTGGTACATTGTGAGTGAGAAGAAGTAATTGAGCGTTTTCCATCTGATGTCTATTTTTTTTTCTGGGAAGCATGATTAGGTGACTCTTTCCTTCTTGTCTGGGCTGACTCAGAGACACCCGTGGCACAAACATAACCGCTCCTAACACACAGCTGTACAACACGTTTCAATAATTAAAGTCTCTCTGCAGAGAATACCCCAGGACCTGAAGATGTGTCTGGATGATGAGGAGCTGGACACCGATGAGAAGTGCACCATCTGTCTGTCGATGTTGGAGGATGGAGAGGACGTCAGGTACAGCTCTACGCTCATCTTTTGCTTTTTCTAAGGGGAAAATGTTGCTCATGTAAATGTGAACATACACTGTACATACATTCTGCTGTTTCCTCTGGGATACATTTGTCTGACCTGCCGTGGTCAGGAAATGTTGTATATACATTCATGATCCCCAGAGGATGAATCCTGCTGACTTTGTTGATCTGCTGACTCTTCCTCTACAGTTGTGGTTTTAAATGAAATGTCTGGACAGCTGTTGGATTAGATTTTGCAAAATATTTGGTTCATCTCCATCAGGATGAAATGTCATAAATTTGTTCACTCCCTGACTTTTCGCTAGCGCCACCATCAGGTCAAAACTTTAATTTAATTTGCTAACTTTGGTTTATGAGTAATTACCTGCAGAAACAATGTCATCCCTGAAACCACATTATCACTGTAGGCTGCTAAATTAAAACATGGTGAACATGGTATAAACATTATACCTGCTTAACTTCAGTTAGCATTGCCATTTTGAACATGTTAGCATGCTGACTTTAGGATTTAGCTCAAAGCACTGTTTGGCCTGATCACAGCCTTACAGAGTCATATTGGATTAGCGTAATTATGACAACCAAGTGGTACCATCATACCACCATCTTTATGATGTGAACACTCACGTGTCAAACACACACACGTGTGAATGCAGCCATGGTCTTGCTCTCCAAAAGAGGATTACTTTGAGGAGTCTGTTAGCGATTCATGGATCTTCCTTTATGTTTCTTTCTGGAGATCTTTAAGACTGGCTTGAAGATTCTTGAGACAAACATTATGGAATGTCTCATTCATCCATAATATTGGTTTTTACGTCCAGCCTCTACAATGCAGTGGACTTCCACACAGTGTTGTGAGCAACATTTTCTCTTAAGGTTGTTTGTGGAAAGCGGCTTGAGGCCAGACAATCATTTCCTTGCTGATTAGACCTCAGAGAAACATCTTCACATTCCCTAATTTATATATATTCACAGCGCTTTCCTGCAGAATGGATGCACAGTCAGAGTCTCAGCAGTTTTTAACCCTAAATTGGTTCTGCCACCTAAGTTCAAAGCATCAGGTCTGAAAATCCCATCACAGGATTTCTTCCAGCACCTCATCTTGAAAATACCGCCCGAAGGCGACATTAGCATTTCACAAAATCTTATGATGTGTGTCCAGTGTTGTGATCTGTCTAACTGGCAAAGTGACAGAGTTATTTTACTCTGGGAAAAATAAAAGGGAGGAAGGAGAACAAAGGAGGTGAAAGCTTCAGGTTTTTGTTGTGTGTCTGGTCTGTATTTGAAAGAAGAGAGTGGAGCAGTGACAAGGTTTGTTAGGCTTGGTGATATTCTACATTATATCCAAAAAATCTCTGGTCTTCCAAGCATTCATCATTCATGATCTTTCAGGCTATGTTTAACTTGGAGTCACAAGGTTAATGTGAATGAGAAGAGCATATGCCTTTTGTTGTGTTGGCATTTAAATGCTTCTTGGGTGATTTGATAGAAGTGGACAGCTCTAAATACGCATGATTGCACTTAAGCACACAAACATCCCATCTCTAACTCTGTTTCAAAGAACAAATGTGGATTTCTGGCAGCAGTCGCAGGTCCCCACAGATTTAATCACACACGAGTTGTGAAGAGAAATTAGATGACAAAAGTCACTTGAGACACAAATGTGAACCACAGTCAGACAACTGGATCTATTCTGGACTCAGTCTGAATGCCTGCCATGGCAGGACCTTCAACCTGGTGTAACTGAGCAGAGGAAAAACAGCTGTTTCATCCAGCTGTTTGAACTCTGTTCTGCTTGTGTTTGGTTTATTGACAACATTAGAAACAGAGCTGCAACGATTAATCGATTGGTTGTCAAATATTAAAATAATCGCGAACTATTTTGATAATCAGTTAATGGGTTTGAGTAATGCAGCTGTGTGACAAAGATCAGGATGCATCTATCAATGAATCACAAAATGGGACATAAAATGTTAGAGACTGCGTTGTGCACAAAAGGCTTCTATCATCCCCATCGTGATTTATTTATTTATTTCAGATAAACTGAAGAATGAAGTGTTCCTTTCGAGTCGAGAACACTACCTTACGTCTTAAAATAAATGAACCACTAAAAAAATCTACTGGATTATCTGAAAAAAAGCCTCATCTCAAAGCTGAAAACAGGGTTTCTTAGCTCATCTTGGAGATTCATGGTTTCTTTTCAAACACTGACCGTATCTCTCTTATGTCTGCAGGAGATTACCCTGCATGCACCTCTTCCACCAGGCGTGTGTGGACCAGTGGCTGGCCACCAGCAGGAAATGCCCCATCTGCAGAGTGGACATTGAGACCCAACTGACACCCGACAGTTGATAGCTCCTGTCGACCCATGCAGCTTTGGATCTGGTCTTGTTTAATTCTCCATTGCCTCCCTCGGGGGGGGGGGAAGCTCTGCCAAACACCCCCTCTCCCCCTCTGCATCACTCAACGAGCCTGCCTTCTGAGACAGCTGTGACAGAGGGATCAACAAAGCACACTCACCCACAACACAACGAGGGACGGGGGTTAATGCATTGATAGGTGGCTGGACTGAAGGTTGGTTGAATGGACTTGCTGGATGTAACAGGTAGGAGCGGACGTGTATGGACAGATGTGCTGAGGCTTCACACGATTCTGTCAGATTGTGTACCTTGTGTACATTTCTCCATACAGCCACCGAGAGAGGACACTCACACCAACCTCCCCAGCTCAGTGTGGTGTATGATCTCTGCCACTATATCTAAACCCTCTCCCCCAGGCCTGTGAAAAATCCTTTAAGCTGCACTCTGCCCAAGCCCTCAGCACATCTGTACAGAACATTATCAAATGATTAGCATGAGGTTGTTTGGTGTGAACTCTTGTAGCTGAACGCTTGTGGTGTAATGGAGTATAGTACTGAAAAAGTATTTACAGAGTAACAGTGTTGTGTAGCAAGCAAAAGCCTTTTGAGAAATATGTGTGTGAAAAATAAACCTACAGAGGGGGTGACCACAGCTCTAACAGAGAGAATATTCAGTGTGTTAAATCACAGGCAATGAGGAAAGAGCTAGTTGTGTAAAAAGGCCAAAAATCCCTCTTTCTTGTCTAACATGGTTTTTGGATTTACAGTTAGTAGATGCCATCAGAGTTGATGCTAAACCCGCTAACTGCAGGCATGGCTTCCAGTGATCTGTGTAGTGTCGTAGTCGGGCCTCTATAATCTAGAGCAGAGGCCTCAGATGTGCATGCTGTATGGCAGGCTTGGGCTGTGTCGTTAATATTGTGGAGCAGTAGAAACAGGGACTGTGTCTGTGCATGTGAACCGTATACTATGACGATCCCACTCATTCATAGAGGAGGACAAGAATGCACCTAATACCCCTACACCCCCCACCCCCACTCCCCCACTCATCCCGAGTAAAGTTGCCCTTAGACGCCGATCTCGGACCAATGTAGCATTTCTCTCCTGGTGTCAGGATTCAAAGAGCTGCTAGTGGATCCGTGTCTAACTGCAACTCCTCTCTGAGGCCTCGCTCATGGCACGATCATGACACGAGAGGCCGGCATGGGCTTGAGGATGCAGTGCCTGAGTCTTGCCATCAGAGTGAATAAAATCTGACATTTGTATTACCTATTACCAGAACCTTATTGCCTATCGAACAAGCACATGTGATTTCTATATACAGTGAATCGCCTCTGTTGTTGTAACGGCTCCTTTTCATTTCAATCTAAGTTGCTCCCACTGTTTTTGATAAAAAGAGACTGTGTCTGGTATTACAGGGAAAATACAAACTAGTTTGCCTGTGATATGTGCTAGAATGTGTATGATTGTCCCCACCCCCCTCCCCCATGGTAGTAGTGTATGGTATTGCTAGAACAACTGTGATACGTTCAGTGATAGAAGCTGTTTTCTCTTTATCATGCATGAACCATGTCGGCGTAGTTCACTTGAAGGAGGGTGAAAGGGAGAAAAAGCCATCCATTTGAAAAATACCAAACAATTGTTCTTAACATTGATTTTTATTTCAATTGTCTTTTTTCTGCCATTTGTTTTCTTTTCCTTATTACTTGTATTTCGTTTTCTTCTTTTTCTTTTTGCTCACATGCCAATCTGGACATGGTACTAATATGCCGAGTCCTTGTCCATTTTAACCATAGTGAAGAAAAAGCTGCAATGCTGCAAAAACATATTTATTGTTGTTATAATGTAGCTTGTGTTTTGTAAATGCACTATAATATGGAGTTGCCTGATTTTTGGTTTGGTGGTGTGGGTTCTTCTTGTCCTAGATTTTGTGTTTCTATTCAGTTCCAAGTATTTTCATGCTTCCTTGTGTATTATTGGAGGGTAACTTGACTGTTTGTGTTGCGTTTTTTTTTGTTTTTTTTTTCTTTTTGTATGAAACCTCCATCCAAAAAACTACAGATGGATGAAAATGGAGGTTTGCTAGTTCACATAGAATGCTGTGATTAAAGATGCCTTAAGTATTTAACAATCATTATTTATTACTAACTGTAGCTAGCTAGCTATCGTGGTGGAATATTTAATGTCTCTATCTCATAACTTTGCAATTTAATCAATATATTTATTTAAAATAACACAAAATATTAAAAAAAGAATACCTCATTATGCATTGGTCGGTGGGGATGCTTCTGCATGCCGTCTGTGTTTTCTTTTTCAAAGGAGAAAAAAAGAAACTTGTTGAAAAATTGACTTGGGGGTGTTTCCCAACCCATTTTCTAGCCAGCATGGTGCTGTTGATCTGGATTACATTCCATTCATGTCACCTCTTCATTTTAATTTTCTATATTTTTGTGTTTCGACTATCATCCGTGCTTTGATGTAAAGCAGGTGACGGGGTGCGGACCCCTTTTGTCTTAGTATGGCTCCACAATTAGCTTGCTTTCGTTATATGATACTGCTTTGTTTCCCATAATCAGTCACATGCAACTTAATTTCTTGTTTTGTTTTATTTTGACCATGTTCATGATATTCCATCATATCTGGATCTCAATTTAGTGCTTATTATTTTAGGACCCACTTAATGAAACTGTATTATTTGTTCTAATGTATCGCTGGCAATTGCTTTGTGTGGGATTTTGGGAAGTATCTAACATGCTAACTTGAGCCATTGGTCTTATTGAGCAAATTTCTGGTGTACTGTGGTTATACAATATAGATAGCGTGTTTTACACCTGGGTATAATAAGCTAACTATGTTTTCGGTGTGCATTTCTTATTAATACTCTAATACTAATCCTGCAAATTATTATAACATATTGGATTGGAATGACGCTGGCTGGTCTTTCTATTATTATTTCATTTCGTGCTCTCACTGGCCTTACCCCATGTCCTCCACAGTGTACCCCATTACTCCAGAGCGAACTGGACAGTAGCCATAGTATTAACTCAAGCTGATGAACCGGAATGAACAGTAGAACTTAAAGCACAAGCTTTTTAATGCATGTCCTTCTCAGGTTTTCCTATGTGTATGTGGGAGTAGCTCTGTAGATGTGTTTAATATGATGCTGTACCTTCTTGAATATTTCAGATGTTTCTTTGCTGCTGAAAAAATGTTGATTATTAACCTGCCAGTGAAAAAGGGAAGTGGCCATCTTTGTACAACACACTGCTGTTTTGCTGTAACCGCGCAATGTTTTATGATCTTGAGTATTTTATAGAAAAGTAGAAGTATGTATCAATAATATGAAAGCAATAGCTAAATCATAATGAAGAATAACATGATCAGTGAATATTGTGGAAAATCTTTAGATTCACTCTGGGTGGATTTTGTACTGTATTTATTACTAATGATGATGCAAAAAGTTGCATAGCTTAACCCAAACTGTTCTGTCTCTTTTTTATTTATTGTCTTGTATATGATCTTTTTGTATGTGTTTTTCAAATAAACTGCCTAAAATGCTGACATCTTATTTAATTTTTCGTATTATTTGGTGTCCTGTTAAAATCATTTACCTCAAAAATACTCATTTACAGGTTTGAATTAAATGTATTGGCCAAGATTAACTCATTAGCAGATATATCGATCAGTCTGTTAATTAACAAGTAATTGCAGTACAGAGATGCTAGTTGTATGCTTGAGATGATTTAGAAACAGTACCCTGTCTTGATCAGTACATATCTTTGTCATTATCAAAAATGTTTATGTTAAAAAATGAGCAGATCATGGGCGAAAATTAATGTGAATATTTTTCTTGCAGATCTAGATTTTATTATTAAATCTATCCTTAATATGCCCAATTTTAACCCAAAGCAATATGCAAAGTAACAATATAAGATTTGATTCTTTGTCACAATTTGATGTTGAGAGAAAGTGTGAATTGTGGCATTCATGTCACATTTACTGCTGGTTTGGACCGCCACAGTCGACCGGATTTCAGAGACAGCAAAATGTTTTTCCGAATAGGTATTATTCAAATAAATATTTTTGTTTTCTGTGCTGTTGCTTGAGCTCTTTCATCACCATCCACAATTAATTTGAAGTATTTGCAGCTGTGAGCGTCTATTCCATTTCCCTTGTTCATTAACAGCACACTCAAACATTTTGGTATGTGTACTGATTGTTTTGAGTGCATTTTGTCCCTTTTGCAGTGTGAAGACAACACATGCTCAAACCCTCCATTGAATTAGTGTGTTTTTTGGATTTGTGTCTTACATCCATACTACAAACAACCCCAGTTCCAAAAAATGTGCTGGACTGGTGCAACAATGCTTAATCTAGACATGAAAGAAAAAAAGCAAAACAAAGAATAAAGACAGAACAAATTGAGACTGAATGTTTATTGCGTTAGATTATCTGCTTTGAACAATACTCAAATTGTACAAGATGGTCGCAAATGGCTTTTTGTGAAGTTAGATGCGGAGCAACCTGAACAGTTGGCACAAACTTAAAAAAAAAACATATGTCATCTTTTAAAAGGTGACATGAGGCTACATTCAGGTCTGTTAACTTCAACGTCTCACCTCTCAAAGCTCGTCTGACATGCAGTAAAAAAAAAAAAACAACCAACCAAAAAGCCCCCAAAAGAACGCCACCCCCCCTTTGTTTCCTCCTCCTTAATATCTGGGGTATAGCACTCGCTGAATCTGCCCGTCGGCCTTCCGAGTGTCGAGCCACTTCCCACACTGGAAGATGGTGGTCACTGAGTTGGCTGTGTTGGTCACCTCCACGCACTCTAAATACCACCCACAGTTGGAGCCGCTGTTGTCGTGCTCCACTTTGACCCTCAGCAGCTCCCCGAGGTCCAGCATCTCCAGCACAAAGCGGTCAGTTCGCCCTCGCTCGAAAAGGTTGCGAAACCTCTGCTGCAGATGACGGTTGCCTGAGTCACCGTTGACGCCATAGATGGTGACGAAAACGTTGGCGTCTGTGCCAGCCCCTTTTACATCCCCGGTGATGATGATGATTTCGTACTTGACGGGGACCAGATTGCGGACTTTGCTCGCGAAGCTCTCGATGGACTTAAAACACTCAAATGTCAGGAATTGGTCCTTTTTGGCTGCCAGCGGGATTTGTGCATCGCAGTGGAAGAAATACCTAAGCAGGAGTGAAGGTTTGGAGTCACATCAACGTGACACTTTATATAACATAACGTGGGATGTATGAGATTCCACTCACTTGTTTCCCAGCTCCTTCTCTGTCACCACCACCTCCAGAACATGCCAGGAAGCTTCATTCTTCACCTTCTTGCCGTCTTTCGTGATGTGGCCGATGCAGATGCCGGCGATCTCCCCCACGTGCTTGGACGAGAACTCAAACGTGTCGGTGGCACCGCTGTGGAAGGCCAGTAAGAAAGTTACAGCTACTGACAGTTTGTGCAGGGATTGACTCTGAACAGCGAACAGTTAAATTCACTGGTCTGCCTGAGAGTTTTTCCTTTGTGCGTCTCATGGGATTAGCTCTCCTGAGAGCTGAGACTTGGAGAACAGAAAGTGAAGTTACGAGATAAAAGAGGGTAGAAAAACAAAACATGTGAAAGGGAGGAGATTATGTAAGGCCTCATAATAGGGTTTTACCGTGAGCCGAAGCACCTAGACTCTCTTTGAAGACCTACCATAAGAACTTCTTCTTCTTATTCTCAAGAACAAACTCCTTGGAACGGGCTTTCCTCCCTTCCAACACGATCCAGGCGTTTTCCGTGGTGGAGGCATCATCTGTGTCCGCAGTTGTTATGGCAATTTCATATTCTGTGGCAATGCAGGGAGACAGAGATTGTCGCACTATAATCATTTCACATCTGGCAAATGGTTGTAATTAGCTGCAAGTCATTCATCTCCGACAATTAGACAGCTTGTAATTATGCCCACAGACTTCCATTTTTACTAACTGGTTTTGTCACTGAGGTCTATAGAGTCGTTGTTGGCACAGGCCAGCTCCCTCATTATCTGCCCGTCGTCTTCATTTTTAGCCAACCAGCGGTCGCAGGGGAACCTGAAGGTCTGGTCCATGGCCTCGTCTTTCACGTCAATGTACTCGAGATGCCAACCAGGAGCAGGCCCTGTTTACAGCAAGAGCATCCAAGTCCATTGTGGTCTCATGCTTGAAGTTTGCTTTCTTGGTGCGAATGAGATGAAAACATCACTACCAATCTAATAATACGAAGCTCCAGCCAACAGCTGGCTTAGCATAAACACTGGAAACAGGGATGAACAGCTCACCTGGCTCTGTCCAGAGGTGACAAAATCCACCTACCGGCACCTCTAAAGCTCACTAATTAACACGTTACAAAAACCAAAGTGTAAAAACAACACAATGTAGTGTCATGGGAGCTTATGTAGTGGAATATTCCTCGCTGGAGAGAGCCAGGCCAGCTAAAATAAGATACTCATAGTTTAACTAGACTGTATGCAACCAAGCCTCGAAATCAAAAAGCCAAACCATCACCATGACGTGAGAAATCATCAAAATCTAAATCAAGTTAATACGGCTGTTTTATTCCCTCTGTTTTCTCTCTGTTATGCCAGTCTTTCCTTCTCACCTTTGTTGTCATGCCACAATCGGACCTTGGACAGTTCGCCCAGACTGAGCATGTCAGGGAATCTGAACACATCTTTCATTTTACGCTCAAACTTGTTCCTGTTGGCGCTCTCCTTCAGAGGCAGTGTCCCGGTGTCCCCATACTCCCCAAACACCATCAAAAACACATTGGCATCAGTGCCGGCACCTAAAACATCAGAGATGATGAAAAAAAACCTTTGTATTTAACTAATAATGTTGCATGGATGCTACTCTGACACATGATACTATGATATACCACGAAAAGGAAGTAGTAGTAAAACACGTGCAACTTTAAGACCCTGTGGCCTTACATATTGTAATACTGTATGTAAATACTGTGCCTCAAAATGCTCCATGCCATGAGTTGAGGCTTTTACTTGAATACACTGTACAGAACTCACGTCACCCACCTCCGACATCACTGGTCTGGACTTGGATGATGTAGGTTGTTTTCTCCACCATCTCCTCATCGTCCACCACAGCCGCCAGCTCGCACACCTTCGTCCTCTTTGGCCCTTTTGTCTTCGACAGCCAGTTCTCATAGGTAAACAGATACTCCTCCTCTGTGGTCAGGTTCCGCATCAGGATCTGAAATTGACGTTCATTGACTTCATCTCAGGTGTTGCGGATGTTCAAATGTGAAAGTCACATGTTTTCTTGGAGAACATCACAGTTGAGTTGCAGCAGAAGGTATGACAGAAACAGACCGACATTAGTGATGAAGTGACGATACGATCGTACCAAGCATAGTGAAAAATGTAAGGGAAATTTAAGCCTGTTGGTATCACCAACTAATTAAAACTGTAGCCAGTGCAGTAACAGATTCTGTAATCTTATCACAATGCAAATGATTTTTATCATTCTCTGTTACTGTATCCTGTATTTTTCTAGGTGTTACCAAAAACAGTGCTCCCATAGATAAGGTAGGCAGGTAACCCTTGTAGTCTTTATGTTACCCTGTCAAGAAACCAGTCAGGGCGACTTCCAGAGCCATCAATCCGGACTCTGATCTTCTTCAGAGGAGCAATGTCATCTATCTCCAGACTGAAAGTGTCTTCTTGACCCCTTTCAAACCTAAACGATGGAAACAAATATGCATAGAATTTTGCATTTGAAAATATTTGGACGTGAGATGTTTATTTTAAAGACTCTCATGTTTGTATATGAGTTATCCAGCTACAGCTAACAGCCGTCATCTTAGATTACCACAAAAACTGGAAACAGTTTGCTAGTCTGGCTTTGTCCAAAGGTAACAAAATCCACCTACCAGCACCTGAACCAGGTTCTGATTCATGCATCCAGCAGTTATGGACCAATGCTGTCATTCATTTAAGGTCGTATGCATGACCTCCTGATGAATGTTTTAGCTGTCCCCCTCTACCAATAACTGGCTATTTAGCTGCTAACTGCTCCACTACGTTCACCAGCTAATCACTGACTGCGTCTGTGCACCGTCTGGTGCTGAGCAGGTAGTGTACAGTGGAGTTTTTTTTAGCTTTGTTCACTGAAAACAGCTGGATGCTGCGGCCAAACTATGCTATGATGTCTAGCACTACGAGGGACTGCTTTCACTTGTTATTTAATATAGCATTTTGAAAAATATCAAGTAAAGCCTTTTCAAGTCTCAGCAGGAAAACAAATGAGCATATAACCCCAAACACAGAACTATCAATATCATGAAAAGTGATCAGTGAGGGGAGGACTGACCTGTCCTCATTTTTGGGCAGCAGCATTTCCTCTGTGCTCCCATTGGCTCCATACACCGTCAGGAAAATGTTGGTGTCAGTCCCTGCGTACTGAGTGTCACCTGTGACAACTGTGGCTGAATAAATAACCTACAATATACAGTAGACAAGCCGGATTAGAAGAGGCTATTTCTGTTTTTAGATAACCGAATGTTTACCGTGGATTCATATTTTCGGTTTGGTGACTCACTTTGCGGATAATGTTGATCGTGCTGGAGTCCAGCACGTTGAACAGTCTGGCAGTCAGACCATCTCCCCTGTCTTTAGCCAGCCAGCACTTACATGGAAAGATGTACTTGATACCTTTGGTTGGCACGGCAACCGACAGCTCATCCACCAACCAGCAGCTCTCTGGTGTGACACCGTTATGGCCAAGCTGAGGAAGAGACGCAGGGAGGAGAGAGGAGGAAGAGGAGAAGGAGAAAGGGGGGGAAGGTAGAACTGGGAATTGATATATCATTTGATTTTGTTTGATCTAGGTACCAGAAGGCACAGCTAAAATTAATTATTGCTGAGCTTGAATGGCTTTATTTAAATTTTTAAAATCAGTGCATCTGAGGAGAGAGGAGACAGTTTCACAGATTTAGCAACAGAGAGAGTCCCAGATTCTCACTTCCACCCTCTTGATCTCTCCTACATCAGTTCCATAAGACACAAAGTGCTCCATGGTGCCAGCTGTGAAGGCATTCTTTCCCTCCGGCAGGTCCAGCCACAGTCGGTCTGTCTCCACCTCGTTGGGGCCTATGATGATGACATAGACTCTGGCTGTAGTGCTGCCATCGCGGTCTATCCCCGTGGACAAGGTGAAGTGATAGGGGATGACTAGGCAGAAGAGAAGAATCAGTTAAAGAGGAAATTTTTTAAATTTTCATGTAAGTTAAAGGATAGTTTGACATTTTGGAAATACATTGGTAGCCTGACTCTGAGGGTCACAAAATCCACCGACCAGCGCCTCTAAAATTCACTTACTTAATTTCACTTCACTAATTAACACGTTGTATCTCATTTCCAAACACAGTGAGACCAGCAGACTCCAGAAAGCAACAACTTAAAGCCAAGAAACAGTATAGATGTATAAGACTTGATCCCCTGCAAAACCATAAATTGTTGTTTCAAACACATTTTTTTCTTATTACACAAACAGGATACAATATGTTAATTAGTGAGCTTTTAGTGTGTGTGTAGGCGGTTTTGTTGTCCTTTGAACCAGGCTAGCTGCTTCCTCTTGTTTTCAGTCTTAATGCTCTTCTTCTGGCTAAAGCTTCATATTTGGCATACAGACATGTGAGTGGTATCAATCTTCTCATATAACTCTTGGCAAAAAAAAAAAAAGCAGATTTCCCACAATGTTAAACTATTTGTTTACATTTAGCTAATTTACCAGACAGGTACCAAACATTTTGAATTATCTTTAAAAGGTGCAAGTTTGCAGTTGTATGCAGGACTTTTTAGATTTATGCGCCTTTCTAGCATTGCTGCCTTTTCTCAAGTGAATGATCTGTGTAATTTTTCAAAAGGCCCCTTTATGTTTTGGGCATGGAGGTACTTTGTCGGTCTTATACTCAAATCCCATTTTTTGAAACATGCATAATAGTTTTGCGGCCTTACTTGGACCCTCTTCCACCACTGCTGCCTTTTTCTTCTTTTTCTTCTTGTTGGCATTTCTGTCCAGCCCCAGTTTGGCCTGAGCCATCTTCTTGGAATTTGGATCAGTGTGTCTTTCACCTTCATACCCCTGACCCAGACACATAACAGACAAATAATCTTCCCACATCCTTCTTAAAGCCGATTTTACTGCCGCAGCAGCAGCCGATAGGAAATCAAAGACAAAGAACAGAGCAATATGGAACTCTCTCTAATCAGAAGTCTAACAAACCTTGACAAAGAAGGTCCTCTCTATGCGTTTGTCCTCTTTCTTTGTCGATAACCAGCGCTCACACAGGAACATGTACACCTCTTCTGTTTCCACGTCCAGCACCTCCACCTGGTCCAGGTACCAATCGGCTCCTATCATGGAGTTGTCGTGACGAATCCGAATCTTAAAAACTTGGCCCAAGTCCACAGCCTCAATGGTGAACTTGTCCACCTGCAAGGCAAAATTAATACACCACATTTTAATACCTGCAGACAGCAGCAGTCACGTGACATAACATCTCACACCTGTCCTCACATACCTGTCCTCTCTCAAACTTGTTCTTGTTGTTCTCAGATTTGGAGAGTTTGCGTTCTCCTGTGTCTCCCAGGTCTCCGTAGATGGTGAGAAAAACGTTGGCATCAGTTCCTCCTCCGTACATATCACCTGTCCGCACAGACACGTTGTACGTGTGAGCTGTGACGGAAGAAAAAGTCAATCATGCATTAAGTTGACAAATATTGTTCACACAGGATTGTAATTACGTACAACTGAACTAGAAATGCAGATATTCCTTGTGTGCTCTAGGATTTCCCTGTTTATATGAACTGAGTAGCTTCCAGTCCAACAGTACATGTGACTTCATACATTATATTAATAAGTATCAAGTATTATATAAGCCCATTTTATGTTTTATGTTTGGGATGTCTCAATCTGTAAAGTAACTGGTGACTAAAGCTAAAAAATACAAAATTTCCCTCCCTTGTGGTGGGGTGAATGTATAAAGTGGCATGAAATGTAAAAAAATTCTGTAAAGTACCTCAAATTTTGTGAGGATGAACAGCACATGAGTTAACTCTATTTAGTTTGCATTACACCACTGAAATCCGGGTAAACTTACTTTCCAAAGCCTCCTCCACCTCGATTTCAGTCCTTTTCAGCTTCCCATCCCTGAGGAGTTTCTCTGTGATGATGTCCGAGGGGACCAGCTCCCTCACCGTCTCCCCATCATCTTCAGACTTGGCCAGCCAGCACTCGCATGGGAAAATAGTTGTCTCCGAACCCTATCATCAGAAAAAAAAACGGCCCAAGCTGTCTCTCTGACTCTAAAAGAAAGTGTACCTGACTCCTGAAGTGTGAGCCAAAAGCTGTTACATTATTCATCTGTTAATAATTTAATGAGGGCAAAGACACTGATCTACGCGGGTGTAACCTCAGGTGGATTTTTACTACCTTTCCTTTCCTGAGCTGTCGTCTGATCTCCACTCTGTCCAGGTGCCACCCTGGGTTGGTGCCCCTGTTGTCGTGTCCAATCCTGATCTTCTCTATGACGTCACCGACATCCTCCAGCTGGGAAAAGAGGACAGTGTTTACAGAGCTGCAGCCACTGCCTCATAGGATGCACCGTCCAAATCCACTCACCTCCACAATAAACATGTCCTCAGCTCCCCTCTCAAAGTACAGACGTCTCTCTCTCTTGTTGACACACAGGTGTTTCTGCTGTGTGCACACTCCCTTTTGCCCATACAGGACTATGAACACATCAGCGTCTGTTCCCGCACCAAACACATCGCTGGTGTATATCTTTATCTCATAGGGCACAACTGAAAAACCAGGGAAGAAGGTCACACAGGTGTGTTTGATTGACGCAAGATGGGTGATGTAAATATGAAATTAAACCATATGTTTCACATGCTTAAGACTTTGAGAGGAGAAGAGTCACAAACTGCAGCTACTCAAGGACATAAGTACAGTTTTGGCAAGTTAATATCGGATTGTGGGTACGCGGGCTCTGCAGTATTTGTACGCATGACTTAGTTGTACTGGTATCGGCGCTTTGAGCCTTTACATTTTGTAAGACTTTAGAATTGATCACCATAATTCAGTCTCTGGCCTCTTTTAAATCTCATTGTAAAGCTTTTCTTTTTGCGAAAGCTTTAAGGAAACGTTCGAAAAATCTTTCTGTTTTTGTGTACTGTTTTTAATTCCTATTTATTCACTTTTTATTTTATCGTCTTTATTTCCCTGTCATCATGTCCCTGACCTTTTTATCATTTTATCTGCCTTCGCTGGATTTATTTTTATTTTACCTTGTAAAACACTCTATGAATAAAGTTTATTCAGAAAAATATTTTGCATGCTGTAAATGTACTTTCTGCCTCACTGCTGTTTGACGGCTGTAGTTAGTACTTGCTACATCATGATCTAATATGATAATTAGTCATACTGAAGGAACATAGAATTTTCCTTTTAATTGTATTTTCTTTTTCATTTTTACATTTATTAAGTTTTCCTAGATGATGATGATCACCTGCTGTAGAAGGGAACACACTGGTATGGTCCTCGTTGGAATTTGCAAAGCTGGTTTTCTTTGTTTATTAAAAGGTAAAATTAAACTAGTCAGCATGAACACAACAATACCTACGACTGCAGTGTTGTGATCTTGGACTGTATGTGTAAACCAAGAAGTGGAGTCCTGTTGCGGTGGTGAAGTTTAGACGGCAGGCCACCAAAGCATCAAAAAGTCAGTGCACATAGAGTGCTTTAAATACATTTTACTGCTAATGACTTTTATCCGACTAAAATTTTGCATAAAGCACTTTTACAGGAAGGTTTCTCATTCAGCATAGTGCTGATTATGCTGATATGCTTATGTGCTGATACTAATGGATTTGAGCACTTCTTCCACCGGCTCTTCACTCACATGGCGTGTAGAGTTCAGTCTGTAGATCAGCAGGATACAGATCCCTCACAGTCGCCCCATCATCCTCTCCTTTATCCAGCCAGCGGCCACAAGGGAAGCGCAGTCTCTGACCCTGTGAGGGGGCGTCAACCTCGACCCAGTCCAAGAACCAACCAGATGAACCCCCTGATGGGGGAAATATGTCATTACTTCATCTCAGTGACTGGTAATTTTTGATCTGCAGAGCCTTTTCTTCCCCCACCTGAGGAGTCGTGCCCAATTCGAAGTTTTTCCAGCTCGCCCAAGTCCACCGCCTCCACAGTGAACACGTTGATCATTCCCTGTTCAAACTTATTCTTATAGTTCTTACAAGCCTTTAGGTTGATGATCCCTGCGAGTGACATTTTTAAGATCCAGATTAGCATCATTAGATAATAACACACAGCACAAGGCTGACACAACAGTGCCAGGATGCTGGCAAGTTACCTTACCTGTGTCATCGTTTTCACCAAACAGGATTGCAAACACGTTGGCATCAGTTCCAGCATACTTCTTTTCCCCGGTCTTGATTTTGAGGGTGTATGTGGTCGACATGGCTGTGAGAAGAATTTACAGGAGTCAGTATTTGAATCCTTTTTATCATCACACTCTTTGCTTTTGTCTACACCTGCATGCGTCAGCAGCATTTGGATAAAGCCTTTATCTGGTTCCTCTGCTAAGACATGAGCCAGCTTTGAAACTCTTACATTTCTGCTCGAGTCCCAGAGTGGCGCTTGTCCCCTCCTCGTCCTCATCCTTCCTCATGAAGGCCTCGTCCACAGGAACCAGCTCTCTTGCTATCTGTCCATCATCCTCATCCACAGCCAGCCAGCGATTGCAGGGGAAATAGTACCTGTACACCCAAGAAATACCTGTGATCAGCTGTCAAAAACCATTTTATTACCTCAGTATCAGTTATTACTAATAAATGAACCAAAATGCAGACTGAATGTTGGTTTCACCTACGTTGTATCATCCTTTGTGTCCACTATCTCAACACGATCCAGGTACCAAGATGAACGAGAGCTAGTGTTGCTATGACGGATTCGCAGCTTTTTCAAAGAGCCCAGATCAACAGCTGTCACGGTGAAAACATCCTCCTGTTGACAACAGCAACCGGAGATGCTGCTCTGTTACACACGATACTTTCTTTTTCTTTTTTTTTTGATAGTTCAACGTGAAGATATACAGGAAATGTAGGGTGAAAAAATAATGTCTAGTAGCATGACGCAAGTGGTGGAAGAAGTCCTGCTCAAGTTGTCAAACAGATGTCGTGGAGAAAAAAACCCACAATGTTTCCCTCAGAAATGCAGTGGAGTTGAAGTATAAAGTACCATGAAATGGAAATACTTAAGGGAGGTAAAAACACCTCAAAATTGTCAAGTTCTTAAGTTACTTTCCACCCTTGAATGGAGGAAATGTTCCCAGCTGGAATCAAAATCAGGATGGTGTGATTACATGGTATCAGTCGTAGACCACTATGTGATGGGGACGCCCCGCAGACTGTGCTTTAGATACTTGACAAAAACAGTCTCACCACTGGAGCTTCTGATTGCATAACGTCATCTTGTTGCTCTGTTATCCTCTAAGTTTTCCATGACAACTGGACAAACTCCACCTGGCAAGGGAGGATTGTGTGATACTATCTAAGGCTCCAGAACAACTTCTCAAAGTGTCCGAATACATCTGTCAGGGCTGCAGTAACAGTACTGTGCATGCAGTCAGTTATCCATTTCAGCTGATTCCTCTGTGGCAGCTCTGTCTCAAAATGACAAAAGGCTATTGTTGCTTTAGATCTGCGGGAAGAAATAAACCTAATTTTCTGTGGACATGAGTTTTGTGTTCATACAGAGCCAGGTGTAATGTCAGGATTAATAATTCACAGGTGTAGATTAAGTAATGAGTAAAAGTAGGACAGGTTCAATGACACAGAGGACTCCTCATAGCTCCTCTCAGTCACAGCTGGCTCGCCTGCAGGAGAGCTTGTAATCCGACCAGAATACGCTCCCACCCACACCTCAGTGCAAGGCTCATGTTGTGTGGAAGTGCTTGAGTCTTTGACTAACCGCATTCAGCAGGGTATACCCTTCCAAGAAACAGGGTAAATTATACAGCCCTAATGGAATATTTCAAACAAACATTTTTAGCCTTATCGGCAGAGAAATGCATGGTTAAGGCTCCTGGTTAATGCATGTTATGTTAGTTAATGAAAGGGTAATTGAATAAAGTGAGCTAGATTGATATGAATAATGCGTTTTGCCTTTTTTCCTGAACAATATTTGCCTGCGTTTCTCCATTTCACCAGTTACTGTACTGAATTTTTAAAAATCCAATGCATCCTTGCTGTTATCTGCAACCAATTTAAGAAGCAGTGGTCATCTCTTTGTTTACACATCATACCTGCCCCCGTTCAAATTTGTTGAGGTTGTCAGAGTTCTTCAGATAGCGCTCTCCGGTGTCTCCGTTTTCTCCATAAATATTGATGAAGACATTGGCGTCGGTCCCAGCGCCCAGCATGTCACCAGTGAAGACGCACACTTCGTAGGTGTTGACTGTCAGACAATACAAGGGATGAATTACTAACACCTCTTTAACCTGTCACATATGTCGACCAGGAAACTGTGTCAGATCAAACCACGCATGTCCACAACGTCAACACTAGATGTAAACACGTGCCAAAACATGATGGAAATAATACAAATGGAGCAAAAAACAATTCTATCTATGAATGTCGGTGTATATGCTGAACTTATACATACTTCTGTGGTCATTAACGACACACAGAACGTGATAAAAGGCACAGGAACTATGTCTCTAACAAATGACATTTTTTTCCATTTGAAAACCTCAATAAGAGTTGATAACATTCTATTTTATAACATCATCACCCTAAAAACATTAAAACTCCTTGAACCACATCGTCATTTTGAATAAAGTGATTCATTGGATTCAATTAGTAAAAAGTGAAATGGATTTTTTTTGTTATTATGGTAATGTAAATCTAATTTATGGTGCTGTCAGATTGCTGTGTTGCTAGTTAAATCAGTTTTTTGACCGCAGTGAAAATGTTTTTTGAAAAGCTAAAATCCAAGAAATATGTATTGGAGCAGAAAAGTTTGTTGGTTAAATTTATCTTTTTTTTTTTTCTTTTTTTTTTAAATAATTTATGACTTTTAGACTTAATACTTTGCAGTTATTAGGAAGTGGATCACAGTAGTAGGAAACAATCCTACGCAGCCACCACTGAAATCTAATTCTACAATAATATCAGTGTAGACTAAACTTTCTCTGCAACTAACTGTGCAGAAACACTGTGACACGTTTGTCACTCACAGGAGGCAGGAAATGCTCTTTGAGCAGCTACTCTGTCTCAGACAAACTTCAGGCTGAGAGGATTCATCGCATCATAATCTTATAATAAAGAAGACCAAAGAAGACAGCCAGAAAGTCGACAGAATATTATGTTCATGCACATGCAATTATGTACAATTTGCACGAAAGCCTGCTGCCAGTGCCTGCATGTGTCTTTTCCTGTGAAAACCTTAAGAGCGTGGAGAGTGTTTAAAGGAGGTATCCAGCTGTTTTCACACCATAAGTGGTTTTGCTTTGTGTGTGCTTAGTTAAACGAGAGTGCTCATGCAACAGTGCATGAGTTATTCATCTCTGCTGGATTTATATGTGCATAAATAGCAGTTCCACTGAGCTGTGGGTGGTATTTTATCTATTTTGGGATTAGCAGTTAGCTTGTTATTACTGTATGTTTCAGATATTAGAAAAAAAAAAGCGCAGAGGCTGTTGTGCAGATAGAGGGAGAGACAGGTTAGACTGTCAGACTGTCTGTGTTTTTGTTTTGTGCTGCTCAACAGCAGGGAATTTAAATCACCCAACATGAATGCAAATGTTTGAAGCCCTCTGCTTGGCACTCAGACGATCAACACTTCTCTCTGCAACATTACACTTATAGTTATATTTATTTCATACTTTCCAGCTCCTCTGCATCCTCTGGCAGCAGCTCCACCACCAGCTCGCCGTCCTCCTCTCCCCCGGCCAGCCAGCGCGAGCAGGGGAAGTGGTAAGTAAGCACCACTTCCTGCATCTCCTCGCCTCCCTCCTCGTCCTCATCTTCCTCATCTTTCTTCTTTTTCTTCTTCTTTTTCTTGTCCTCCTTTTTCTTCTCCTTCGGCATCAAGGCCATTATTAGATGTTTGACGTCCACTGTTTCCAGGAACCAGCCAGATCCAATCCCCGAGCCATCGTGGCCAATGCGGATCTTGAAGACCTTCCCCACGTCTTTGGCCTCTATCTGGAGAACAGTTTTAACACTATTTCAACTCTGAATTCAAACATCTGCACAATCACCTTTACCTTTAGCTACTGAGATGCATTTTGGAGTCACTAATACCTTAAATATTTCGTGGATACCTTAAATATTTCTGTGGTGTTCCGCTCATAGTTGTTGGATCTGCTTTCGAGCTTGATAACCTCTGTCTTCCCCTTGTCCCCGTAGATCTGGATGAACACACTGGCATTGGTGCCAGCAAATGTCACATCTCCGGTCTTTACTGTTATCTCATAGTTAATCACTAGAAAACACAGATTGACAAAGGTCAAATTACGTACTGTACATGTGACTTTTGGTCAGTGGCACTCTAAAATGCATTCAAAACGTGTGTGTGTTCATGTTCTTCCAGTATGTGTAAATTCATGCAAAGAAGTGTTCAATAGTCCATAAAAGGAAGTAAAGATAAAGATAGAGATACATTTAAAATTAGCAAACCGGTATAAGAATATTTCTTGGGAAAATATGGCTGAAGTGGAGAAGTTTTTGAAATAATGCTCTGGTTTCATATTTTGATTAAAATGACAACTTGATTTAAAATTAAGTTTTGATGTGTTTTAATAAAAGACCAGGAAACTACAAGATGATGTCTTGAGACACAAGACCAATTACAAACATTGTATTCACGCCAGCGTCAAGCTGCACTGTGTGTGTGTGTGTCGAGTCTTCTGATGGTGTGTGAGTGTGAGAAAGTCGCCTACGTTGTTCCACGTCCAGGATCTCACTTGGATAAATCTCCACCTCTGTCTTGCCGTCGGCCTCGTCCTCATCCAGCCAGCGGTGACTGGGGAACATGTAATGCTTTCCGTGACCTGGAACCATAATCTGAACGCTGTCCAAGAACCAGCCTGCACGCATGCCTTCATTGGAGTGGCCAATCATCAGGCGGTTGATCTGGCATAAGATTAAATGGATGACAGCGTTTAAATTTGCTAAATACAAGGTATTCTACACACACACACTGACCATGGAGTCAAGGCCAAGACATGATTATAAGATCCATTAAAACAGGACAGACGCATTGCTGCATTTTCATTGCAACAAAGTTAGTCACATCTAGCCGACTCCTGCCGTATAATTGCTTGAATGTAATGATGTGACATACCGATATACTGTCAGCGTGGGTGAACCTAAGATGAACTGAACATCACAATCTTTCAAGAAATGATTTCTAAAGCTTCTCGTAGGACTTTCAACATCAAATGAGAGAAATCAACATGTGTTTGCCTCCGCCGTGTCACCTGTCCAATATCAAAGGTTTCCACTGTGAAGATGTCAACGCGACCCGTCTCAAAGTAGTTCCCCAGGTTGTTGGCAGACACCAGCAGCAGCATCTTACTGGTGTCGCCTTTCTCTCCGTAGAGCTTGACAAACACGTTGGAGTCTGAGCTGCCTCCAGGGATGTCACCTGTCTTCACCGCGATGTGATAGTTAACGTCTGACACACACAGACACAAACATGAGCCTCAGACGAGTTTCAGTTTAAATGTTTGGATGAAATTCAAGATTCCTCTAACTTACTGTAAAGACGCTGTCCATCTGAGAACGGCACCAGTTCCCTTACAATCTGACCGTCGTCCTCGTTGCGGTCCAGCCACCTGCACAGCATAGTCAACAAGAACTGTGTTACACACACACCTGAGGTTGGAACAACACTTCAGCACGTGCTTTTCTGTATTCACACTGAGACTAAGGCACCTGTTGCAGGGAAACTCTACAGCGTGGGCCTCAGCCTGTCCCTCCTCTCTCACAATCACTTTATCGAGGAACCAGCCGCAGCCTCCACCTCTGCCATCATGCCCAATCCTCACCCTGCGGACCTGCCCGATGGCAACAGCCTCGATTATAAACTCATCCAACTGGAAAGGACAACAATAACAAAAAAAAAACAAAAAAAAAACAGTGAGCAACATCACATTTTGATGCCTTCTTATACTGTATGTCAGAGGAAAATGAATCAACTGATAAAACCATTGTGATGATGTATGTTTCCAGTATGTGTGCAGCAGATACATTATGACAAATACATTAAAGTATTACCATCAGCAGAGTCTTATTCATGCATATGAAACATTTTTGATTGAATAGATAGGGCAGCCTCCATTACGAGTCAAAGCCTGAATATTGGGGTCAAATCCATAATCAGTCTTAAACTTATCCCCCAAATTTGTCATCACTGGCATCAGAAACAGTAAGTAACGGGTGACAGGCAGTGCTAAGTAGGTTAATTAAAAACACACTGATTAGTGATTGGCTCCAGTGTGTGAAAGAGACAAGACTAAGCTTAATGTCTTTTGATTGGACGGAGAAAGAAGCAAAAACTAAAAAGCATCTGATGATGTACTGACTATACCCACATTTCCTTTCTCAAACTTGTTGACGTTGTTTTTGCAGTTGACCAGCCACCGATCTCCGGTGTCCCCCTGGTCTCCAATCAGATTTAGAAAAACGGATGCATCTGTGCCGCTGCCGCCGACGGTCCCCGTGCAGACTGTCACTCTGTATTTGATCACTGCGGAACAGAATAAGGTCACTCAATCAAGTTTTACACTTCTCTGGCTGCATTTGGTGAAGACAGGTGCATATACATACAGGGCAGCGGCTCAGGGATTAGTTCTCCACTGGCAGGGAGCTCCCTCACAACCTCATTATCATCTTCATTTGTGTCCAGCCAGCGCTCACAGGGAAACGTATACTTCTCCTTCGTTAATGTCTTCATCAGAGTTGCCTAATTGGGAAAAGGCAATGCTGGAAAGCTTGTTTGATTTGATATATGAGGAGGTGTCTGGATTATTATTACATGGAAGGGTTAAAAAACTGAAAACTCAAACCTCATTTTCATCTTTGTTCATGTCTAAGGTTCGTAAAAATGCACGTATTCTATATCTGCCATTTGACTGAATGAAATGAATGAATGAGAGAATACTAAACTGTCTTGCTATCCTCATTTTCATGTTAACGAGCATGCCTACAACTCTGCATATTCAGGAATTATTTAATTAATATGGAAGCAGTGAATTCCAGCTGAGTTTATTTACTTAAAGATGATTAGACATTAGATTTCTTCACCTTACTGAGATGCCATCCAGCAAAAGGATTTCTCTTCTCATGCCAGATTCGGAATTTGGTCAATTGTCCCAAGTCAGCCAGCTCAACCTGTCAGATCACGTCAAGATAAAAGTTTCCTACAAAGTCAAATCAGTTTAACCTTTTAAACATGGTGTAGAATTAAAATATGGGGTTCTTACCATAAACCTGTCCACCTGTCCTTGTTCAAAATTGTCTGTTTTGTTGTCTAGTCTGATCTCATCACTCTTGCCCTTCTGGCCGTACACCTGGAAGGAGATATCCGCATCGGTTCCTGCGCCGGGCAGGTCTGACGTCCAGATCCACAAGGACCAGGGGTGCTCTGAGCAGAACCAAACCACCATCTTTGGTTTAGGACCATTATACATTATTGCCATTATCTTCCTTATTTATTTGTCACTGTGACTGAGATGCACTCCCTTCCCCTGTTCTGCCCGAGAAAGTTTAACAAGCGCTTTTTTTTTTTTTTTTTTTTTTTTAACACACTTGGGGCCAGCAGTGACAAGAGGGTTGTCAGTTTGACTAGTTCTACTCCTTCAGCGTTTCAGTGGAGCACCTGAAATGGCATTTTTGCTTGTTAAAAAGTATTTTCAGGGCAGAAACTATCATGCTGAAGACAGCGATTGCAGTGGACTGCTCCCAGCTGCGTGATTGTGACTGGAAATGAAGTAATGCAGTAAAGGAATACTGTCTTTCCAAATCAGTGTGGACAGATACAAAATAAACTAGTGTACACATTCTGCTGTGTATTATTGTGCACCAGAAGGAAGCAAATATAGTACATAACAACTGCACCAACCAGACTGCCTGCTGCGTCATTATGCAAATGTATGATAAACATGATGGAGTTTTGAATCCAGCTTTGAGTGTTTTTGCTCAGTATGTCACAAGATAATAAGTGAAAATGACAGCATTTACTGCCGCCGCTGCTGCTGCTGACTGGCCATATAATTATTGACATTCAACTCACTCTTCTGTCTCTTCTGCCTGAGTGAAACCATCTCATAGAGCTCTCTCTCAATCAGCCCGTCTCCCTCCTTCTCATCCAGCCATTTGCTGCATGGGAAGGTCTGCTCTATGCCTGTGAAAGGACAGTACACCACCACCTGCGCAAAACATTGATTCAGATGAATTTACTCACAGTCATGTACTCACATAGTGGGTGCATACATGTGTGCATGCACAATGTACCTTCTCGCAGTACCAGCCAGCACTGACTCCTTCGTTGTCGTGTCCAATTGTGACTCTGCTGAGGGGACTGAGGAGCGCAGAAATCTCGACATTAAAGATGTCTGTCAGGCCCCGCTCAAACTTTCCTCCTGCCAAGAACACCTGCATCAAATACATGGAAGAAAAGACACACGCAGAGGAGATTTAAAAACATTCATAGATTTGAAATTATTATTGCAGCCAGTCATTCTGTTTTTGAATGAAGTTCAAGGTCTTTGTCTACTCTCCAGGGCTCCCTTATTAAAGGTTAAATTAAGGGTTTAACAATAATAATAAGAACTCTGTTTCATACATGTGATATCTAATGGACGACCACTGTTTTTTAAATGAAGTACAAGCTGTCCGCTCTGTTTCTTGTGTGTCTTCTCGTTACCTTGCCGCTGTTCTTCATGCCTTTCGAGCCATGCATCACAATGTGGATTTTGGAGTTGGTCCCAGCACCTCGGATGTTTCCTGTCACAACCTGGACGTTGTACACAATACCTGGAGGGTACAGTTACGTTTCGGGCTATCAGAGGCTCTGCCAACTGGTCACTATGGTTCATAGCACCCGTACTCCCTGAGGAGCTGAGCAGGAACCAGATCAACCAGATCTAAACATTGATAGTCTGACCCAAGAATTAATGATCACACAGTGAGCCTCGGGCAAGCTGGACAGAAAACATATCTTTCCTTTTGGCCTGAATAAAAAGGTATAAACTAGCAAATTAACTGTTCCTTGGCAATAGAAATGTTATTGACTTATATAATCCTTTATGCAATATGTTTCAGACCAGGCAAGTAGATAATTATTCCAAAACAGGGTAAATTATTCAGGGGAAGCAACCAAGTATTGAATTAATTTTCTCCTCGGTATAATTACATTCACTGACACGAGGTTTCCTTTGGAGAAATTTAAAGATCTAATTTATAGAAAGCACTTTTTCAATGTTCAGAAGCAAATTTCATCCTGACCTGTGGGCTGGCTCCCCCCGACCAAAATATCCCTCTGGATCTTCCCATCGTCCTCATCGATGGCGAACCAGCGATTGATTGGAAATTCATACACTGTTTTGTTTCCCAGATCATCCACAATCACCTGCATGAAAAGAAAAAACAAGAAAGTAAGAATGTAATCACAGCTAAGACATATTGCACATAATTGTACATAATACCATTAAAAGTTACAGTAAAGCAGGACAATGTTCTTTGAGATGAAGCTGCAGCTGCAGTCAAATAATCTAAAACACATTATTTACTCCCAAATTCATCTCATTATAATCATTATTAATGTGAACTTGGACGGCAGCACAAACCACATGTGAAATAATAACATATTCATCACTGTTGTCACTGCTGATCTGTCCAGTCAGTCTGTGCTGCAGTCACCAACAAATCTACCCACTCGTCTGTCTGTTGCTGTAAGGCAATCCCTTAATGGGCCACGGTTTCCCTTTACACGGAGGGTAGAATGATGACACGTGTGTCACGGGTGTCTGTGTGTGTGCGTGAGCTTGTGCACATTTCTGTTTGAGTGAACTCATGTCTGTGCACACTGTACGTGTTGGAGGAGGAGGGACACCAGTCTCAGATGAGAGGACTGAGAGGAAATGAGAGGATCGCATGTCTTAAGTACTTCTGCAGAGGCACAACTCAGCAGAATGAAGTACACTAAGACAGAGTTTTGTTTCCTGATAAAGATCTGTAAAAGCCTTAGCTTCACATGATGCAACAACTGAAAGTAACACATGTTACTAGTCTTTAGTTATCTGTCTTCAGAACTGATGAAGAGGGATTTGTTTGGAGCATTAATATCATGTGGTTCAATTACGTTTCATTAATCTTTTTCTTACCTTGTCCACAAACCATCCTGCTGAAGAGCCCTTGTTATTATGGCCGATGGTGATCTTCCTCACTTTGCCCAGGTTTGGTGCCTCGATGGTGAACTTGTCCTCTGTGCCCTTTTCAAAGTTATTTTTGTCGTTGTCAAGTTGCCTTTCACCTTAAATAGCAAAACAATTTATAAATGAAATCAGATGAATCCTGATTTAAACCCAAGTGGAAAATAGCCAGCTGCATTAATTAACCTTGGGAGAATGTTCATTATGTGAACACTGTGAGATAAACATGTGTTACCTGTGGTGTTGTAATTTACCTGTGTCTCCAAACTCCCCAAAGATATTAATGAAGACATCTGCGTCTGTTCCACTGCCTTTTATATCCGCAGTGAAAACCGTCACTACATACTTATTATCTGGAAAATTAGAACCAAAACATTTAAGACATTTAGAAACAAACTTTATACAAAAATCTTCAAAATAGGATGTCAACCACAAACAAGCTTTGATTTTTACTGGCCTGTTTGGGCTGATTCACTTAATTAATCTGTCACATAATACTCAGATTGTAAAGTGTTATACATGTACCCATAGACTAATATCTGTGTATACATACATTTGGGCATGTCCATGGGGTCCATGCTACCCAGCATGTCTCTGATATAAAGGCTGTCTCCCTCCACCTTACTCAACCAGTTATTACAGGCAAAGTAGAACCTCAGGTGGGGCCTGATCACATCCGTCACCACCACTCTGTCCAGGAACCAGCTGGGATTCATGCCGGTGTTGTCATGCTCAATCCTGAAGCAGCAGAAGAATAACATCTAGATAAACAACTTTCATTACTCTGGCAAATGAATTCAGGGGAGGAAACAAATCACCCTCAGTCTGATCCAGCAGGGTTCGGCCACAGTCGAACTAAAAGATTAAAATGTGAATGTACCTTATCTTCTTCAAAGGACCAACATTGTGAGTTCTGATTCTGAACACATCAGTTTTGGCTCTTTCGAATGCCGTGCGACTCCTGAAATCACAAAATGGTAAAAAAAAAATTGTGTGCATTTCATCCCATTTTCAATTATCAACTGCTTCACTGCAAAATAAAAATGCAAATGAGTCAAACCAGAAAGTTTGGAGTCTAATCTAGAAAAAAATCACGCACATAATGAAGCATAAAAGTCTTGCAATTGTTCAAAATCGTGCAGCAAATCATATCACGCAAACTGAAACTTCAACATTAAAATCACACAGCATGCAGTCAGTCTTTCACAACCACCACTGCAACGAGAAATAAATACCTCTTTTCTGTGCTGTTCAAGAGGAGAAAGGACACAAAGGTTTAGTTCAAGCACAATAAGCTGCTCAGCTGGTTAAGGTTATAACTTAGGCCTCTGGCTAAAGCAGTGCAATAAGTCACTTGTTCATTAGATGACCATCAGATGACCTTACATCTACATTCCAGTACTGTTTGAAGAGGACTTACTTGCTCGCCAGGTGGACTTTGGGAGTGATGCCATAGTCTCCGAACAGAGTGATGAAGACGTTGGCGTCAGTGCCTGCTCCTCTCTCATCACCAGTGATCGTCACCACCTCATACACTGGAGGGTTTAACAACGTAACACAAACGAAAGCGTGTTTTAGAAAGGAGACGCACTGTGTGATCACAGCAGGAGAAAGCGTCTTACAAGGAGCGTGGAGGCAGGATGGCACGGCACAGTAGTAAACATGCAGGGTGATACACAGCTATAACAGAATCTGAATTTTTAGTCTCTTGTGTACTACTGTGAGTCATTAAGATCTTAATTTGTTGCACTCTTACACAAGCACCTCAGCGGGTGCAGCAAAGCTTACTGAGGAGTCAGAGACGTCAATAAAGCCGTCTGTGCATGCCCACACAGTTATGAGAGAGGTCTTTCCAGGCGAAGTCAGTGAAAACACCTGTGTGGGTGAGTGTAGGTGTGTTAATCAAGATTTATTATTCAATAAAAAGAAAGAGATAGTGCCATGGGTTGTTAAGAAATGCATTCACGGGTTGGAGGCAGCAGAAATGACATTTTTTATGTCTTTTGTGCACTTATTTATGGTTAGTTAATGTGACAAGTTGCATTAAATTAAAAACACTCGTTAAAAAAAGTCCATTAAACTACAACTAGCTTCAATTTTACTCCATTGATGTGGCTCTGAATATGCCCTCAAACCCTTCGCACCTTTACATATGAGATATTGATTAAAACCTTGATTCTAAAGAGGTTGGGATGGCATTTGTATTTTGTGTGTGTGTGTGTGTGTGTGTGTGTGTGTGTGTGTGTGTGTGTGTGTGTGAAGATCAGATAAATGTTTATTGTGCCGTTACATTTCACAGTTGGAGACAGGACGGAGCTTCAGAGGACGCTGAAGCCTTTTTAACAAAGCTGTGCACCCTGTGTGAAGATGAGTGAGTGACAGGTGTCCTATAGCTGTAGGCTGATGATCAGATACTGACAGTACATGGATACTACTTCACTGAGTGTAATGTTACCACGAACATTGAACCAAAGCAAACAGTCGGGACATTAATGCTGGAGCCGCTCTGACTCCTGTAGCTGCACTTACAGATTCACGTCTCCTCTGGGTGTCGTATGTCAGAGCTTAAATCAAATTAAATGTCATTCCAACATGCAGAGCATTTTAATTCTGTCTCTTCATCGTTTTACAGGTTGAGGCAGAGAGTTTGCTCTTACCTTTCTTCTTGTGATACTCATCCTCGTAGTTCTCCACTTTTTCTGGCTCGTAGTTGCGCAGCTCATTCTCGTAGATTTCAACGTAATTTTCAGCCTTCTTCTTCTTGCCTTTTGTCTTCTTGGTGTCTTCATCACTGTCTCCCGTCACCGAACCTTTCTTCTTCTTGTCTTTCTTTTTCTTTTTCCCTTCCTCTTCCTCTTCCTCTTTCTCAGAGTCCTTCTTGGATTTTTTGTCTTCACTTTTGGACTTTTTATCCTTCGACCCCATCTTGTCTTTGACCGAGGACTTCTTTGATCCTTTCTTAGTGTTCTCAATCACATCAGGGAGTTTTTCTCTTCTCTTTTTCCTCTTGCTGTCATTGTTGTTATCCTCTTCATCAGTATTCTGTGAGTCATTGCTCAACTCATCCCCGCTTTCCTCTTTGGCTTTCTTCTTCTTCCTGACTTTTTCTTTATCTCTCCCTGTTTTCTTGGAGCTCTTCACATCAGCTCCTGATGTATCAGAATTGTATCCTTCTTCATCACTGTCTTTACACTTCTTCTTCTTCTTCAGTCTTCCATCATCCTCTGACTCACTGACAGGCTTACTTTTCTTCTTGGGTTTTGGTTCCTGATCCTCTGAGTCTTCGTCATCTACATCTTTGGTTTCCTCCTCTGCACTCTGTCTTGTTTTTTTCTTCTTTGTGGGCATCTTTAATTTATTTACTACCTTCCTTGTAACTGTAACCGATTCCTGTGCGTTCCGGTGAAACTTGATTAAACTGACCAGTGTCTCTGCAGGAGTGACCCACTGGTAGGACAGGTTAGGGTCAGAGCTCTCAGACTGCTGTTTGGCAGGCGGCTGGGGAAGCCCCTCTCTGCTGGGTATCCTGACCCACAAGCAGCAGATGCTCTGACCTCATTAAAAATGATAATGTGCTTGTTGTCACCTGATCAGAGGGAGAGACCCTCCCTGTGAATGAAGAGCTGCTAGAAGATTCTGGCACTGCAATGATTAATTGATTAGCAGTATTAAACTATTAATAAATATTTTGAGGAAAAAAAGGTCAAATTCTCTGATTCGAGCTTCTTAAATGGGAATATTTTCTATTTTTATTTTTCAAAAATCCTTTGGGAAACACTGGTCGAAATTTTTCCAGACAACTAATGGATGAATTGCGAAATTAATTGTTAGCTGCATCCCGAAACAAGGTATTAAAATAAGTTGAGCTGCTGTTATCTCCCCAAAAGTGGGACTTTATCAGATACTTCCTGAATCTATGGCTGAGTGATGATGATTGGACCTGCAGCTGTGAAGAAGCCATGTGGATGATGATGATGATGACCTCCAAACAAGCCAGTGATACTGTATATAAAATATCTGTTCCTCTGTCTAATTTTTATCATAATTAAATCATTCATAATTTCATGTTTTTGGTACTCTTTTGTAATTATATCACTTATCAAACAGACTAATTCAATGGTTGTCAACTAATGGATTGATTGTTGCAGCTCTACGTTTGTTAGCACTGAACTGCCGTTTTACACGTCCAGCTGACACAACATGAACATCCCCCTGAAGTAATGTTTTTTATACCACTCACTCATCTTTCAGCTGCTCCATCTTCTGAGAAACATTTCAGGGACTCTCATGCTCTGCTTCTTCACCAGCGAGTCATTTAACTACACTGCGTCTCTGCTGTTTTTACCTAAAATAAGCTTCACCTGCACCACCTGGGTCAGCATGTTGCACATTACTCCATGATTCCATCTCTAATGCCAAACAAATGTCAACACTTCAAAGGCGTTTTTGTGGTTTTACAAATGCCTACTGTCCACTGGGAACCATTATTTTTTGCTATTATTGGAAACCAGCATCATTTCCACTCACTGTGCCACAGGCAACTTGGCTGTGCTCCATTTCTCCCTTAGCTAGCGAGGGCAGGTCAGGGTAGTTTGTAGAAATGTTAGATTTTAACATTGGTTTTATTTATCTTTCTGGCCAGACAGTAGACAAATGTGAGATCAAAAAAAATACCTTCAAATATGTAGGTTTACCCACTGCTGGAAAACGGGTTTAAATCAAGTACATTATTTGCCTCTGAAATGTCGTGGAGTAAAGTTAAGATGGAAATACTCAAGGACAGCAGCTCATTTGACTATACAGAACGTAAGTACATGTACTTCATTACTCTCCACCTCTGTGCTTGCCATCAGTACATTATGTCAGTAAAAGTCTATATTGGTGAAAATGCACATGAAGTAGTGACACATTCAAAGGCTATACAGTCATTTGAGTTAATATTTTTAAAAATATTACTTATTCATGTCCAGATTATACAGGTTAATTAGCAGACATACAACATTCTTTGTCCGAATGGAAATAGAACAGGCCTCCCTTACTCTACAGTACGTCCATATATTTACCTTTACATGCATTATGATACAAACTCCCCAGCAACCCATCCCACTGTAACAAAATCAGTTAATTACATGCATGCAACAGTAGATCATGCGAAGAGAAATTACCAGTAAAATAGGCACAAAGGGAGACAACATTGTAATCAAACTTGTCAAACCACAGATGGTAATTTAATTTTATATTCAGGGTAAGTGAAAATGATTGTGCAACTGGGAAAAATCCTCTGGTGTTTTTTGTGTAAGCATCATTACAGCCAGCAGAGGGAGACACCTTCTTTTGCTTTTTGGATTCTGAGCACATGACTGTTTGCAGCACTGCATTCATTCAACAGAGGGCAGAACCAGCTGTACCACTCACATTGTGACAGTCTTATCAGAAGACCCACCGCTGGCTTCCCTTTTTCCTGAACTTTCACCTCAGCTTATATTTTTATCAGCTGTTACACATTTGATGGAAACCCTTCCATATTCTCAATACTCTAAACACAAAAGGAAACTGGAAAAACAGCAAGCAAGCAAGCAAGCAAGCAAGCAAACAAACAAACAAACAAACTGTATATATTTAAGCAACCTCTATGCATCATGTACAGTAAAGCTTTTTACATACCTGAAAAGTGGTCATTTTATTCAAAACTCTTCATTTTGTATGTGCACTTGCTACTTCATCAGTATGCACGGTGTAAAAAATAATAGCATTCACATACAGAACACATAAAAATCAAACACAGAACAACAAAATCCTGAATATATTTATTGACTCTTTGTGAGAGCTTTTTAAAAAAACAACGGAACGATAGAAAATATGGAAATTGTGACTACTGTCGCCTGCAAAATAAGGCTTCACCCTTTATTTTTTGTCTGTCTGTGTGAGTGTTTTTGTCTCCACTTTCAGCAATGTTTCCTTTGGCTGTACAGCAGACACTTTGCCTGGCATGATGTGTTCAGCCACAAAGAATCCCTGGATGCTCTTCCTCTTCCTTGTCCTCATCTTCCTCCTTCTGTTTCCCTCACCCTTCCTCTCCCCCTGCCTTTCTGTCTGTCTCTCTGCCACAGTAGCATTGATTCATACACTCTGATTACAGTCTGATTTAAAAGCCAGAAATGTTTAAGTCTATTGGCAGACTGTCGTGTGGGACTGAAGTCGTTGCATGTGTCAAATTCCACTGTCGGAGTTACATTTATTCACCTAGGAGCTAGTTGTTGCTGTTCAGTTATGCAATCACAATGTACACAAGAAAGTGATCATTAAACTGTTTTTGCAGACGTATTTGGATTCCAAAGGTTAGATTAAAATTCATCAACAGATCAATTAGGAGAAACAGCTGTTACATATCAGGACAAGAACTGTTAGAGTAAGCAAAGGGGACCAAACCAGTTCAGGTGAGGACTGCTCATACCCACTGACGTGCTCTCTCATGGACGGGGCTGTTAGGTCAGGAGATCGGCATGTTTGGAAGATGCATATCAGGGATGCATGCAGGAAAAGGAGTTCCACCAGGTCTTTCAAGATGTTTGTCTCAAAAATCAAGAGAGTTACTGCAACTTCTTTCAGCTTCGAAGGAAGCAGTCAAGGGTGTACGTGTCCATAGGGGACAGATAGTGGACTTCAGACGCAGCATTTATCTGGAGTTTCTTTGAACATAGATTCAAAGGGTTTGAATCCCAAAGGTCATGTCATTGGTCAACTCGTTATCATTGTAGATGCAAACTAAAGGCCACTGATACCACAAACTATTTGCCTTTTCTCTTTGGTCTATACGTTACACTTGGGGAACATACACCAAAATGTTGACAATGTCTGATTTATGTGCATAATCTGTGTCGAAAGTTTACATCTCATCTCTGTTCTAGCCAATTCCAATAGTATTGGCATCACTGAGCAGGCTGCCAGTTAGCTGATTTATCTTACACATATTGACAGACAATATAATGATGATCATAATATAACTCTTAAAACATTTAAAACAATAATCAATTTAAAGGGTTTATGCTACAACCAATAAACAGGCAGCATCACACCGCTGTAATGAGACTTCATACAATTTATCGTCACAGCTACCTTAAAAAATTAGAGCAAACAATCTAAAATACAATTAAACATACAAGATACAAATGAAAAGCTTTCATTAAGACTCAATTACATTATGCAACGGGACAAAAAAAAGCAAGGTTACAAAGATGAGTCAGTTTTTCTCAGCTTATTGTTTATTTTGTTTCATTTTGCCCACATGCCCACTGGCACAAACGATTACAGTTTCATTATGACTTCACATAAGCATTCATTTTCCAGTTTCACCTCATTTCTTGGGCCTGAAATGAGACAATGCAATACCCCATACTTAATTATTTAACGGTTATATCACACTCACCTCTGCATTGACCGGAACTGACTCGACAGAACAATTTCACCTTGTCTGGTGTTAGCGACTCTGCGGTAGAAACAAGCACTCCTTCACAAATTTTCCTTATGAATTACTGTAACATTAGATTTTGTCCTTCATGGATATCATCAAAAATGATAATATTAAAATAAATTTAAATGCATACAAACTATTTTGACCTTGTCTCATTTTGAATTTACCCAGATGGAACTGCTGAGAATAAGGATACGCTTTCTGTCCCAGACTTGATGCAGTGGTTGACTAGACCAGTGGTTTTCAAAGTTGGGGCCGGGCCCCCTGGGGGGCCGCCGGGGGGCGCCGGGGGGGCCTCAGAAAATTGAAGGAAGTTAAGAAAAAAAAAGCAAAAAAGCAAAACATGTTAGTTAATAATATTCTTATGCTAAACAAATGTAATAATTATTGAATAGTGAACACACAGAATTGAGAGGTTTGATTTCTTTTGTTCTGTTCTTGTCTGTCAACAGTTTGTTGAAAAGTTTGTTATTCAGTGAGAATATAAAGTGTTGAAAACATGTTTGTTAACATTCTTATGCTAAACAAATGTAATAATTTTTGAATAGTGAATACAAGTAAGAAAATCATTCTAAAAGTTGATTTTCTCTACATATTTTGTAGCATTGTCGGTGGGTTTGCAAAGGGGGTCCCCAATCAGAAGCTAATGCTGTTTGGGGGGCCATGGCATGGAAAAGTTTGGGAACCCCTGGACTACACAGTTTGACCACATGCGTGGGACGAATGCCAAACCACACGATTTGTTATCCACGAGTTAGCGCATGCACACTGTAACGACGAGTTGCCATTAGTAAACAGTACACTTAACCAGTAAAGATGAGTAATGTAATGCATACAGATTAGCATATACATATGAGCACACAAGGGATAGACACAGGATATTTTAACAAACATTTATTTGCTTGATGTTGTAGTTTGCTTGTGCCACATGTGCACAGCGGTGACATTGGGCTGGTCCACCTCAACATTCCCCTGTGAAAGAGGAAATAATGCCCAGAAATGTTTGACTGAAGAATGGTGAAATGTTTGAGGACACTGTGAGATTCAAACAACAGCCAATTGTAATGGTAAATTGAAAGCAGGGTGTTCAGGTAAAAGAATTGTTTCTGGAGCATTTCAATGTGCCAAGTTTTAGTCAGCAATGAAGCTACCACGTTTAGGGACCACGTGACCCTGGTCACCACATGCTCTAAAAGACTTTAAGCAGTCATCATGCATTGCACTGGTGTGGGGCCAAGTTTATACCCACAACACAATCCAGTTCGTCGTCAGAAATTTTGGAATAGAATCCGTGAAGAGAGAGGCCATGTTCTTTCACCCACCTGTTAAGTGTTCCTTCTTGAAACACCATACAACTTGGCTTAATGCTCTAAAGGAAGTGCAGCGGAAAGCTGACTTTTATATTATATATCTGATGTCTGACACACTTTCTGCAGCAGGTTGAACGGGCAAGCAAAGGGTGTTGATCAACTCCTGTAGACTGTTAGTGAGTTCCAGTGGGATGCTTGGGTGATGTGATGCCATTGTTGTAAAGGAAAGCTCTTGTTGAGCAACATCCTGCAGGTATTCCATATCTAGAGTTTCATTTCTGAGAATCAAGCTGAATCTTCCTTGAATTCCTCTTGTGCTTGCTCCTGCAGGTACAGACATACAATCAGGACACAGGTGTCACAATGTGTTTCTTTCCTAGATTCACCCTCTTATCCAAATATGGTCACTTCTGGCACCAAAGTAACTTCAGGCCCAGTTCAGACTCGGGCGGACTGGGACAAAAAATCAGCCCTGGCATTTTGGACCATACCGGCCCACCACATTCGATAACGCACACCTTTTCAGTCTTTTCGGTCTCTTGAATGTGTATACCAACTGTGCAACTCTTTAAAGCCACGTACCTTAAGCCATGCAATGAGTTAACAGGAATCAGTGAGAGTGGACACATTAAATACTTCCAAAAAGTGTAATTTATTAACACTACAAAAAAAGTACACTCCACCACTCCATCACAGTAATGGATCTTTAAGCAGAATTCATCCTGCTGGGTGTACCTATGTGTTTCAGGGAGGAAGAAAAGAGAAAGAATAGAGATGAGAAATGATGGATCAGATGCTAACTCTTCCAAGAGTAGTACTCAGTAAATTGAATTGAACTAACCCAGTCCAAAAGGTTGAATGTAGCTGAACTCCTGAATGAACTTTGAACTCTGTGTGTGTATGTTTGAGAGAGAAAGCAAGAGAGATTTAATGATTGGTCATTCTTAAAGATAAAAATAGCAGTGTAGAAACTGAAAACTTAAGAGGGATGATGACACATGAATGAGGGAGAGAGAAAGAGAAATAATAGACATGGTTTATTGATCTGATTACCACTGTTTTCCAGACAGTGCTGAATAAAGAAGGCCTGTGAACTTGGGCAAATCCTTAAAAAAAGAAGACATCATCCTGTATGTGTGTGACAGATAGAAAGAGAATGAGAGGATCCGCTGTGTCTTTGCATTACATCAACTGTGAACTTACCAAGGAAAAGAGATGCAGGTGAAGTCATCCCGTAAAGGACCCCTCCTTTAACAAACAAGTGAAGGCATCCTGTGTGTGTGTGTGTGTGTGTGTGTGTGTGTGTGTGTGTGTGTGTGTGTGTGTGTGTTTGTTAGAGAGAGAGAGAGAGAGAGAGAGAGAGAGAGAGAGAGAGAGAGAGAGAGAGAGAGGTGTTTCATGATATGATTGGGCGAGATGAGCCCCGTCAAGTGTCAGTGAATTTAATAACCTATGTTGTGTCGAGGGCCGGTCGGTGGTTATGAACAAGCTCTTGCGCGGACTTTTTTTTTTTTTTTTTTTTTGCCGAATGCATTATGCCGGCTAGACCAAAGCGAAAGGGGTTGGTGTTTAACGAAGTGATTGGGCAGCTGATCGACTGTCTGGTATTATGGGCTGGTCAGACGAAAATTTAAAATAAATAAAATCTATCGGCCCAAATAGCACGTCGGCCCACCGGGAAAATGCCCGCTATGCCAGATGGTCAGTCCGTCCCTGGCCTCCGCTGAGAAACCCGACCCGGTAACATCTGAAAGGCCCAATCCCGGAATTCCCACAGACCCCTAAGCGCTTCAGCAGACCACCACACGGACACGGTAAAGTTACCAGCAGGAGAAGACGCCAGAGGAAGCAGACTAATATGATATTATCATATCATGGTTGAATTTTGCGCACGAGGCTACGCGCTGTTGCTTTGTTTGACCTTTGATTTTATGTCAGCCGCACAATATGAAAACTACAATTTCATAAATTTCCCCAAGGAGGAGCTCATGCCCCACACGGGATGGACGTAATCGATCCATTATTTGGAATTGAATTTGCGCTTGCACCGGCTTCTTGGGGACAGCGTGAGATACTGCATGCTGCACTGTAGCAGCAGCAGCACACATGAAGAACCGTCCTTTGCAGGTAAACGAGATCTCCGCGTCTACTGGTACGTTATGATCGTTATGATTTCAGCATCTGACCCGGGATCCGACCCTGTACCTACTCGGGTCCGACCCGGAACTTTCCCGGATCGGTCTAGAACTTACGGTCCCGGTCGGTCCCGGCAATGTCCCGGGAAATTTCCGGGTCGGTCCCGGTAAAGTCCCGGGAAATTTCCGGTTCATCCCGGGTAAATTACCCGGGTCCGACCCGGGACCAGACAAGGATCCGACCAGCACACACTAATAATAATAATAATAATAATAATAATAATAATAATAATAATAATAATAATAATAATAATAATCCGAGCTGGGATCCGACCCGGGACACACACACACACACACACACACACACACACACACACACACACACACACACACACACACACACACACACTAATACGTTAGATTACGTTACCGACGTAAAAGAGGGGAAGTGTTTCATGATATGATTGGGCGAGATGAGCCCCGTCAAGTGTCAGTGGAGAAAATGACCTATGGGCCGCAGACCAGCGTGTGTCGAGGGCCGGTCGGTGGTTATGAACAAACTGTTGCGCTGACTTTTTTTTTTTTTTTTCGCCGAATGCATTATGACGGCTAGACCAAAGCGAAAGGGGTTGGTGTTTAACGATGTGATTGGGCCAGCCCAATGTCAATCGGCCCGCTGATCGACTTTCTGGTGTTATGGGCTGGTCAGACCAATATTTAAAATAAAAAAAAAGTGGCCGACTGTCGGCCCAAATAGCACGTCGGCCCACCGGGAAAATGCCCGCTATGCCAGATCGTCAGTCCGTCCCTGTTCAGACTTCATCGGAGAAAAACTTGAATTCAGAAGGTGTGTGGATGTATTTTTCTGGTTAGTAAGGAAAATAGGTGTGAGAACATTTCATTTTATAACATTTTGTGAGTGTTTTTTGTTTATTTAGAACTTCTGTAACAGCACAATCGCTACTTACATACATCTCCCAACTGAAACATCAGACTGGTACAAAGCAGACAGGACAGGTCAGGATTAATTTAGATGGTTATCATACTAACTTCAGCAGATATCTCTGAATTACAGTACACAGACGTCTTTGACATAATGTCAGTACTATTAATTCTTTACATTTTGTTGATACTTTCAGTTAATTTCTGAATGTTTTAAGTTAAAATATTTTAGAAATTGCACCTTTAAATTAACATCCATAATATCCTGATTCATTATCAACTCCTAGAAATGAACTGAACTGACTGACTTTGATTTATTTTAGAGATATAAACATCAAGCAGCGACATAAACTCCAATGGGAGTCTGAAATGACCCCTACAATTGATGCTGACTTCAGATTCTTTCGTAGCTTTTAGATTATAAGCTTAATTGGTTTCCCAAAGCCACAAATGTTTATTTTCTATCCCGTCCAGAAGGAACTTCGTGATAACAAAGCTGTGGCTCTGCGACACAGAAGACACTCTGCAAAAGCTCTCAAAACAAACTCAGTGGAGGGTCTTACAGTTCATGAAGGATGCACAGAAGGAAATGAAGAGGAAATAGATTGTCACAGCAGGATACATGAGGAGCACAGTCAGAGTCCAAGATTGTGGTCAAATTATGTTATGACAAGAGGATCACATCGTGGTGAAACCTAAACACTGATTTATTTGACAAGGGCAAGGTGGTTTGTCCCTTCTCACAGTAGGTTGTTTGTGTGGTGCTTATGCAGCCCAGAAAGAGGTCGCTGCTTGTGTTGATAGTATTATTTCTGTGGCTAGCAGGTGACATGGTGAGCGTGACCCTCAGTGAGAACACAAGTTAAAGGTCCTCTTTTGGAAAGAATTCATTCTGCTGCATACAAATCTTCCTCCAGTCTTACCGGTCTTGTCCAGAGGTTGTCCGTCCTCAAACTTGGCCATCATCATTAAGTACTATCAGTAAGAATCCCTCTATCAGCTCAGTTGTAAAGCAGCTAAAACTTTCCAGCCATGTTTGTGGTGGCTATGCAAGGTATGTTAAGCCAAAATATGATTTTTATATGACTTTTTTTTATCAACCTTAGCCAAGTGCCTTTGTGCCTAAACCTAACCAGACCTTAAAACAGTGTTTTTGCAACAGAAAATAGAAAACTGGATAATAAGGTTTGATCATATCATCAGCAGAAGCCAGGAGATGAGAGGTTTTATCATTACTGTGATTTATATCATGAAATCATGAAGCAGAGAGAAAATATCTGATCAATAAAAGTAGGATTTCTCCCACTCTTGCCCAACAACATTCACAGGGAAATTCTCAGATGAACCAATCAGATTTTCATATTTAACCTTATTCTGGAAGATTTTGCTGACTTGGATTTGTCTTGCCACTGCGGGGATCAAACCAGCGACCACCTGACCACAAAACTTCTCTGATTCTGAGGCAACTACCGGCCCGCTTATGTCCTGACCTGGAGGCTTTGTTTTATGCCATTATTGTTTTTATTGCGTCCTCTAAGAGGAAACAAGAGCAAAACAAAATACACCCTGTGGTACAAAATACAAGAACAACAAACAATTTTAACATAAAAGGTTTAAGAGTCAGAGAGAAGACAGAGGTTTAAAAGACTGACCAAACATTTCAGGGATGACTACACAAATCAAGTGTTAATAAAGGGACAATAAGAAATGCAATGAAAAAATGACTGCACAGAAAACTTGCATTTTTAAGAGTCATTCGAAACATTGGTTTAACCTGACAAGAGGTCTAATCAGCCAGAGAAACTGAACACACCAGTGTGGCTGAGCCGGGCTTTTAGAGGTCTGTGTTCTCCTCGCCAGATGAAAGTAGGCCTGCTTTACTGATGCTTTCACAGGCACGACTGACTTAACAAAACTTTCCAGCATCAACTTCAATTGAATCTGGTGTTAGTTCATGTATCAGAAGGCCTTTTTGAGGAGCAAGCGGAGCCTCCAAAGCTGTTCTTTGAATTTGACTGTTGGGTTCACAATGTTAACATTTAGATCACAGATCATGTCTGTAATCCTCTCTTCCAGTTTTGGTTCCCCCATTTGCCACTATAGCAACTACTTTCCATGGAAAGACGCAGTGCAGATCGTTGCCAAAAACAGCCCTGAATCCAAAATGTTAAAATATCACATCGCAATCTGCTTTTCCCTGTCATGTTCATGGCTTGAGCAGCCAAAATAAAAAGAATGTGAACTTGTCAGCGTCAATGCTTGAACCCCAGTTAGAACGATACCATGGCCTTTGAAGCCAGGCGGAGAGTTAAATAAGCTTCAGTATCTATTTCAAACTTGGGTTTCATCACCACCTTTCAACCTTCACTGTGAACTTCCCAATATGTTTTAGTTTCTAATTAAACTGAGAAAGACATGAGCACTTCAAGGGGATAAGTTTCTCAAAGCAAGATGCCTGCAGTCCTGATGCAAAAGTGGGATCAGAACATGTCAGAACTACAGTATAACCGTAAACTTTTTCTTCACTGATTTATTCATTTATTTTATCACCAATGGCTGCTTGTGGTGAAGATTTTGCCTTTTGATTCAGGTTTCAGCTATCCGTATTCTCACTGTCTGCATAAGTTATTGTGTGATTCATACACAGAATTTGCCACAACTTTAGTCACGAGTTCCCGCAAGTGCGCTCTTTGCATGTCTAATACTGCTGCTGCAAAGATCTTTTTTCATGCTGGCTCTTAGAAAACAGCCTGTATCTTGTCAGTTGTGCCTCTGAGCTCATGCGTGCATGGGAACCTCTGGTGAAAGGTAGAGAAGCATGATTTAGTAGAGGGGTCATTTAGGCTACCAGGATAAAACAACAGCAACAGCAACATAAATCAGCTGTTTAATGTCAACCTGAAAAGTTTTATGAAGTCACTGACTGCAAAAGGGCAAGAAATGAGTGGGAGCAGTGCTTTTCTGGACATTTAACCAGCAAAATATTCTGAATATAATGCATGCAGTTAATCATAATAAATGTGTATTGCATGTGTGTTTTTGCATGCTGCCATGGGTGTTTAAAGAGGTTTTGCCTGAGCAGCTCAGGTTTCTCCCACTTGTGATTCTTGAGTTCAGTTCCTTGCCCCTCACCAAAGGCAGTGAGACGGCGTCCTCATTTCCACCGCCCGGACCAGGGCCTCTAATTGTCGTGTGGCATGGATCAGCGTGAATGTAAGTGCTTTACCAGTGCTTTACTGGGAACAGAGAACAAGTGCACTTATTTGCAAACACTAGATCAGATGTCGCCCCTCGGTGCACTTTCAGCAGGCAAAAAAAAGTACCAAAGACGTCATGGAGGAGTGCAGATGCGGATTGAAGTCTGTTTCTGGAATACTCTGCACCACCTGGACATATACAAACACCTTCCCTATAAAGAAGACAAAGTGGGGCTTCAATTATGATTTTCTTAAAGCAACTCCAGAAATTAATTCAGTGTTTCAAAGTGTCCAAAATAGACTACAACTTTTTGGTCACCTGTGCAATTCATCTCCCTGTATCGTACCTGTTCCATATAATGTTCTTCCACAAGCTGAAACAGGATCTGCAAGCCAAACACACTGACTCACATGCCCCTGGGCTTGGCCATATTGTTCTGAAAAGATACTAATTATTTCCCCAGCAATGAAATGACGGTAAACATGTCCACAAATAAATCAGCTTGACTGTGTTCAGCGCTGTTGTCTTAACTGTTTATGTTTTGAGGAATGTTGAGGACATCGTTCCAACTTGCACTAAGACACTGATCAATGACTGTTAATTGTTAACTGAAGCATACTGACATAAGTCTCTAGTTTAAGTACAATCCCAGTTACAAAAAGGTTCCATGCTGTGTAAAATGGAAAAAAGTATGATGTTTTGTTAATGCATTTCATTGTCTCTGTGTTGCACTCTGACGATGACGATAACCCTAACCCTAAGCCTTTATCTAAACCTAACCCTGACCTGATAAATAATCCTTTTTGACATATACTCAATAGAAAATAGAAAATAGTACAAAGTTGAAACGTGTTTGGAGCATTCCACAGGTAAACAGGTTCATTGGTAACAGGTGATAGTATCATGATTGGGTATGAAAGGGCCATCCTAGAAAGGCTCAGTTGTTCACAAGCAAGGATGGAGCGAGGTTCACCACTTTGTGAACACATGATTGTTTGAAGGAGATTACTGCATGAGCTCAGGAACACAGTAACACAACGTAAAACTGTTGTTGGTGAAACGATTGCGTTCCTTTCTTATTTACGTTCTACACAGTATTCCAACCTTTTTGGAATTGAGGTTGTAATAGTGAGATTTAAGTGTCTTGTAGCTCTAACAGCTGGTCCTCATTTACTTGTCTGACATGTGTTTTATTAAATTACTTCAGCATCATGTTTGGGAAATAATTTGCTTGCATCTTTTTTTTCTCTGTTTTTTGTTTGTCTAACCTGATTTATAACCTAAACTGTCCTTTCCAACAACTGAAGGATGTTCCCAATTGGGTGCGTTAGTGGATAGACCATGATATTGACTGTACTTACGGAAAAGTGTCTCGTAGACACACATCTTACCCAGCATTAACTCTACCCAGTACCCATGGGTAGAAAATCACCACTTACCAACAAGTTTTGAGATATGCCTTTGAACTCCACCTCATTTAAAATGTATATGTCACAATTTGTTATTGCTGAATATCATATATCATATTGCAGAACTAACAATACATTTGTGGCAGTTTTTCAGGTAAAACTTGAGCTTGTTGGGTCTACAATTGGGTTAAAATAACCACATTTTAGTTTGGTTAAATATCTCAACAGTCATATGAAAGCGACTGCACCTATTATTCATAACCGTGTTTACTTTCCTGCTCATACTGCATGTGATTAATGAATCTGTTTAGCCACTGCTAACACTGGCACGCAGACACACTGGGTTTGAGTTATGAAGTGCCAAAATCTTAAAACAAATCAGGATATAAGCAGCATTAAAAGCCATCAACATTGTTTCAGAGCACCATTTGTCAGAAAACCTCAGAGTGAGGCGCAGTAATCTGATTCCCAGGCAGAGCAGCGGCTCAACCTTGAGCATCTGGAGAAGCTCTGTGGTCAAATTAACCTGTTGAAATAAATAGTTAATGGTGTACAGAAATGATGAGGGGAAATTCTACTCAGCATGTAATAAGTGATTGCAGGGGATAATGATTATTTGAGGAATGGAGGAGAAAAATAGTTGTATTAAGCAGCCGTAAAAAAAAAAAAAAAATGCTGAGTGCTCCAAGAATCACTGACTGAGGAGCAGGGTTGGCAGGGACAGCGGTGTAAGCTGGGAAACGCTGCTGGTTTCCAGTATGTGTGTGAGCATGTGACTTTCTGCTGGAACACCTCTCTGTGGACCTGAAACTGTGTGGCTGGACTGTTTACCATCACATTTCGTGCTCCAAACCGACACAAACAACTCTGAAACTGTGTCTTTCTGATGTGGCGGCTGCTAAGACGTCGTTCAATGATTAATGAAGTGACTGTGTTTGTTTAAGTAATTAAAATTTGTGCAGCATCATTACTAAACTAATGTTAAAGGAATAATTTGACATTTTGGGAAATGCACTTTCTTGCCATGATTTAGATGAGGATTAATGCTGCTGTCATGTGGTTTCCTGAAATTTCCAGGAATTACTGTGCCTGGCCAAGAAACAGTCTGGCACATAACCCCTGGCTCATGATACACTTCAGCTTTTGTCCAGATTAAACAAACAAACAAGATATAATGTGTAAATTAGAGCGCTTTAGTTCCTGTATTGTGGCACTGAAGTTGCAGGCTTGTCGCCCTTCTTTTATCTTTTCCTTTTTCCATAATGTTCTATGATTTCTTGTTCCTTTTCATGTGTTTTAAGCATACCTGGACGTCATACAGCTGAGATCACTGGTTAGATTAGAACACGGAGTAAAGGAGGTGCACAGCAAGTGCCAGCTGACTCATTGATTTCAATTATTAATGTTTCATTTGGACCCCAACATCCTCTGTAGGATCTCTGTGTATGTAGTTTGTACACGCAGTTAAAAAAAGGTATTTTCTTTGGAGGTTTATGGATATTATTGCCTCTGTGAACTCCAAACCCCCTGAGATTATCTGACCCTCTGTGAGCTGTGGAAAATGCTTCGATAAATGTGACCCTCATGAATACATCCACGCACACATGCAGTAACACACTCACACTATCTCTTCTGGAAACAAACACTTCCTGCCAAAATGCTTTTAATCTGATAGAAAATGGAAAACTTTCACCTCAATTCAAAATAAAAAAAAAAAACACATTGGAAGCATTTTGAAATATGTGCAATATGTCTGTTTAAGCATCCATATATCTGTGTCTGTGCTTGTCTGACAGGTCATCTCATGTGGTTAAGTTTTTCCTCGTTGCTTGGATATTATATAACAGCGGAGATCAAAGTTTCCAATTAGCTGCTGATTTCATGGGAACTTGCTGGTGTACATAATTCTGCTTTAAAATCTTTGAAATAAGTGGCTTTGCATATACTGTATATTTGTGTGGGATTTAACAGAGTCAGGAGGGTGACTGCTTCCTAGCCCGGAGCTGTTCACATTGCATTGCATTCCCTTGCATGAAAGCTACACTCTTTAACTCTGTGGACAAGTTATCCATAGGAAATATGCAATGTCCGGTTACACTTTCAAAATAAAGCTTGCTGAGAAACATTTCAGGTAATGACAGTGGTTTGGTGTGGTTTAGGTAGCAGGATGACTTGGTTAGGTTTGGGAAAAGATCACGGTTTCGGTCAAACAAGGACATCAGTTACATCATTTATGTAACTTACGTTATGTACATGAAAGTAAGTGCGTTACTTAAGTAAGTTAAACTGCAGTACGCCAACACTTAATCGCTCTTTATGGTACGTTAGTCCTTTGCTCCCCTCATTATTGCTCCCTGCTGGTAATGCAGGTTCATACACGCGTGCACTTTTCAGTGTGGGAAAACGTTATCCTCTAGTGTACTGGCAGAGGATAACGAGGAGGATAACGAGGACGATACACGCTTTGGCATCATAATTCCACATCCCCAGTTTGCAGCTGAGTGAACTGATTTGCATGGTGTCCCTTTAACACAGTGAAACTGAGTGGAATTTTGTTTGTGGTGCTCACGACATAAAAAAATTACATTTCAAAAAATTCAACCACAACATGCAGACACAGTGTCCCTGTTGCTCTGGATAATCCACAGACGTCAATGTGAACAGTTTCCTTTGGCGCCACTTTCTGCAGAAAAAATAGTCCCAATCAAAACTGTCTGTTTGGTATGTGAGAACATATATTTTTGTTCCCTTTAAGCCCTCAGATTTATGACCAAACAAGGTCTCAGCATTCTGATGGCACATTAGCACAAAGATCATATTGCTTCAGGGGTGTCACACGGACAAAAGGATGATGTTCGCACTAATGTGAGAGAAACTGCTCCAAACACGCTGCAGGGAGTCTTGTTTACCTTTGTTCACTCCTATTTTCTCCATCACTCGAAGGGGAAGAAGCACAGGCTCTTTTACCACCGTAAGACACTGATCACTTCCTGCATCAGTTCTGCTTTGGTTCTGGCAGATTTCCAGGCTGGGATTGCTCAGTGTCCTTTTCAACTGAGGGTGACAGTGGAGGAGGAGCAGCAGGTGTTTTCTGCTATTTATCAATGAGCACAGAGGGGACAGGGGGCAGTGATCCACTGATGTAACGCAGCTTCACTCCACTGTCGTCACAACGTTCATGTCAAGATGTTATCCAAGCATCACAACCTCCACCTCCAACAAAATAATCCTCATTTACAGCTGATAGTTTGAAAAGACTTGTTTCTGAGAGGTCAGAGAGGCAGTTCTGAAGCTCATTTGTTCTGTGAACGCACACCTGTTCACACAGAAGGTAAACATCAGCTTCATTGATTGTCCATTTATACATTTAATTAGGGATGGCAGACTCTGGTGAGAACAAAGAGGATCAAATTGCTGAGAGGTGGAGAACTTGCTCCACGCATCACTGTGGCACGCTACTGTACAATCCCATTTTTCACAGTTAAATTCAATTAATGCGTGTTGTTCCCAGAGTCTGGAGGACACTCTGTCAGTCTTTTAGGCGTCTCTGCAGTGTGTTTCCCTAAGCCACTGCATTGCTTGTTTAAGCTTAATTACAACGAATTGGAGCCTTAGATTGTGTTTATTGTTTCAGGAGAGAAGCTCTCTCGGCCAGGTCTACTTCCTGAGACCCTGATTTTTTTTTTTTTTTTTTCCGTCAAACTAAGACTCTGTTTTTCTCTGTCTCTGTCTGGCATTAGCTATTTGACACATGACCAGTTTTTTGGTACACTTACAAAAATCTGAACCTCATTTTACCCCAGAGATTTACACTCTGGGTGTGTTTTTTTGTTTATTTTGCTATGAACTTCGGAAAAGTGGTAGCCTGCTCTCTTCAGGTCTGCGCTAATGGGGGTCATGAGATAAAAACGAAAACAAAAAATGAGTGTGAGAAACTCGGTGCTCGTATTATTAACTTCCGCTTTATGTTGACAACATATGAGGACGTGTCAAAGGCCATGTTTGCTGTGGAACAATAGCAAAGGTGTTCATTTACAGCTGCGTTAAAAAAGTGCACATTTGTACTCCTGAACACACAGAAGGTCTTACTGCTAAATTTTGGCCATTGTTGATACGACAGCACTCCTGAACTTAATGCCCACAGATTTAATTCTATGTTACAATATAAACAAAATACAAAATAAAGTGCATAAATTAAAGATTGGATTAAAAATAAATCAACAGGCATTGTTTAGTGGGCATGTGTATGTCAGACCTTTCACTAAATAATCATTGTACTGTACAGTCTCAAGGGGTGTGATTCTCAGCATTTATGCACACGAACAAACTTGTTTAAAATTAACAGCAACAAGAGAAACGAGAAAAGCAAGAATGCACGAAGCAACAATGGAGCTGATTTGATAACAGGGAAAAGGAGGTAGACGTAGGGCTTCAAAGCAGCTGAAATTAAGATGTTTGAGTAGAAAAAGCTCAAGCAGAAGGAGGTCAAAAGTTCAATCTGTTACTGTATATAACAGTAAGACAGCTGCTGAAGGTTTCAACGGACTGACATTATAAGACATTAAAAAAGGGGAATTCTGCCATTGGAACAAATGTGACACAGAAAAAAACTGACCTGAGGATCAATCAGCTCAACATGTTTGACAAAATAAGCACTTTTACAAACTTGAATCTTCAAATTTAGGCATGTAGAATTAAGTTGGCCCAGAATTTTGTCTGATACTACACGTGCTGGTCCCAGCTTAGGAAACTTGAGTTATTATTGATTTACTCTGCTTGATCTGATTATAAACTAAATATATTTGACTTCTGGACTGCTGGACAAGCAATTTGAAGATGTGACGTGGAAAAAGTGATGTCACTGTTGATCATTTGTGCAATTTTCTGAATAATTAATGATTCTGAATAAACAGTTAGTTTATTAAGTGAGAATAATAAGCAGAATAATTGCTAATGAAAATAACTGTCAGTTGCAGCTAACTGGTTTAAACATCTTGTAAATGAGCTCTCTAGTTATTTGAGTCTGGATGTTACTACTGGAAAATAGTAATTCATAAGCAGTTGTGCTGATCAAACACGACTTGATAAATGAGCATAAATACTTTTTTGGGTGGACAATCTTTAGAGTTCTGATTTATTAACTAGAACCTTCTCCTAGAGAAGAATAATTTTATTACAAACAATATTTTACACAACACTGATCATTTAGAACACCGTTTTCCTCAAGCTGACAGGTGCGTTGGCATATCTTCATCTTAATACTCCACATTAAACAACATCTGTGCACTGATTTACACATTTTCCGCACAAAAATGTTCAACATTTCCATTCAGATTTAAATACCTTGGTATCAATAACTACGGCACAGGAACCTTTGTACCCTCACTGTGAGATGGAAAACAAAGTTTTGATAATTTGAGATGACATTTTTGTGTGTATTCCAGGGCTGAGGAACAAAGACGTTGGTGTTCACCTCATAATAATACTGCACGGCACATCAGTCATGGAACCAACACAATATGTCCCTCAAAAAGCACTTTACAACACAGTTTGTTAAACGAATCAGTCCTTACAATGGCAGCACGCATGCCAGCCATTACTCACAAGGATCATATTCAATAATGTTTTCATTGTGTGACTCAATTATTCTAAACTACTGGTCTCATCTAGTTTACAGTGAAGGTTTCCGGAACATTTGAACAAAGTAGCTGAAATTAGGAAGGATATCTTTTCCATCACTGAGCCATGAAGAAGTGGGTCATCTTTGTTAGAACAACATCTGTTTTGGGCAAAGTGACAAAATCAGCTCACACAGTCAGAGTCAGTCGTCACTTGAGGTAGCTCGGTGCTGAAACAGAGAACACATGATGATAAAGCTCACAGCACTTCAAGTTTTTTATTTCTTTCACTTCACACAAGGAGTCATGTATTATTTATATGTGCCTTCCCCCATTTTTCAGAGGTTTAAAAGTCATTCAGTAGATCTTCCTCAGAGCGAGCTGAATTTTTTCTCCTAAGAGTTAATTCAAATGCATTTCTCCTCCTCTGTCTCGGTGCTCAACGACACCTGGAGTGCTGGGTCTTTTAGGCACGGCAGGGCTGAAAGGTCCCTGATTACACTGGTCCCTTCTCTACTCTGAGCCTCAATGTTGCCCTGCTCAGACGTATAAGAAGCTTGCGAGTTTCTGACCGATGGAGGTTGTAAACCAGAGAGTCTGTTTGCTTTATGACAGCTTACAGTGTAAACCTCACTCCCCTCTGGCAGGTAGAGGAAGATCTGGGAGCTGCTGGTGACATCTCGCAGGTCATGTGAAACCAGGGAGTCGGAGTCCCGCTTCGAGATGACCGAGGAGAGTTGATGAGCATCTATACAGTGGAAGTTTCCCTGTCTCTGTTGCCCCCGTTCTCCTATCTTGCAAAACAAGCATTTGATTTTCTCAATAAGCTTGAGAAGAACAGCTTTGCGGAGAAGGATGTAGATCCAAGGGTCAAGAATGGGGTTGAAGGAGGCGAAACGGATTGCTCGAAGATCAGGGTTTTTGTCCAACCTCAGCTCCACTGGAGTCTTATAGAGCTGATTCAAAAACACCTGGGCCTGCGAGGAAAGAGAGTGTACAGCTGAGTAGATAGAAACACCTTTCAAACTATGAGTGAGTGAGCGATTCTGAGAGGAAAAGTGAGGTAGACACCAATAAAAACATGGAACGCTGGAGAAGCAAAAGAGAAAGAGCAGGGGTGGAAAAGAAATTTAATCCGAAGAGAAATACGTTTGAACTTTTGTCTCTAATCATCAACTCGGGTTTTGGATATGGAGCATGAACAAATTGTTCCATATTCAAAAATACCACTTCGGCGTAGATGAACCGTGCGTAAAACGTGCGGAATGGATTATGGAGAATGAGAGCAGTGGCTTAAAAATGACAAGGAAAAGTTATTTAGTACAGAACGGAATATGTTTGAACGTTGCTTTTTAATCATCCACTTGGATTTGGATCAAAGCACGTGGCCAGTTTGTTTTAGGTGCCAGAAACGACATCTGTGCGTAAAAGAGGCGCGCATAAAATGTGCGTAAACGATAGAAATAACCCACAGGGAGCGGAGAAAAGAGAACTTACAACAAGTGGGATGGAGCAGATAAGCACCACTGCGGACGTGCCGATGAGCAGGATGACCATCTGAATCTCTGCACCGGCCAAACGCCCAAAGCTGCGTCCTCTCCTCCGCGGGTCAACGTTGCGTCCCAGGTCGGTTCCCAGCGACATCCTGCGCACGAAACGCCGATGCATCCGGATCAAAGCCACGCACACCAACACGTTACAGATAACAGTGGCGAGAATCAGAAGGGAGCTAAAACCCGCATACATATAGGAGTAGGCGGCATCGCTGGTCTTGTTGCTCCTCCACTCTAAGAAACACCAAGTTTGCGGGTATTGTTTCTTCACCTGTCCAAAGCCGACAATCGGCAGGGCGCAGAAAAGCGCGTTGGAGATGTAGATCGCCAGGAGAGTCAAACCTGCCAGTTTTTGGTCCACATAGTCATTGTAGAAGTAGGCATGGTTTATAGCGATGTACCTCTCCACCGACATGGCACAGATGATACTGAGCCCAGCCAGAGAGAAGAAAAGTAGGGTGAATCCAAAGTACTGGCACAGCGGATCGTCGCCGGGCCACGATCCTTTTACATAAGTGGCGATGGTGACGGGACTGGCTAGCAGTGTGCCCAGGAGGTCCGTGATTGCCAGTCCACACACCAGCGTGTAAAAAGTGGTTTCTTTCTGTTCCTTGCGGGATTTACAAAGAACCACGATGGCGATGACGTTCCCAACCACCCCGAAAATGAACATAATAGACGGTATGGTCGGGACCATTGTCCTCCCTGTCATCGATTGATTATTCATTGTTAAGTCCTTCGAGCGGAGTGCAAAACGAATGAAACAACTTTTCTTAGCGCCAGTATTTCCAGTCCGGAGCAGGAAACTTGTTTGCAGTTGAACGAAGCCAGGGCAACATTATCAAAATAAAAAAGAAACTGTTTGCACCTTATCTTAAAACCAACTTCTAATAAACATCCATTCCCCTGCAGAGCATCACGTCTGCTTCTGAGGTCCCCGAAGGTTCAGTGGTGTTTTGATATCTGTTCCCCAGCAAGCTTTGGAACACTGAAGAAGATTTCACTCACCAGGACACAGAGATAAAAGCAGCCAACAGACACCAGTGACTTCATTGAAATAAGGCTCTGCCTTCAAGCTTCCTGCAGGGTTCAGTCCCTCCCCTTCATTTCACCTCACAGCCCTCATCAGCTGTTCAGTCTGGTGCAGGAATGGCTTTGGACATCACACAGAGGTTGACCTGAACTCACAACAAGTCTTGGACAACATGGTTAAACATTAAGAAGTTTGAAAAGGTTACAAAAGGGAGAACCTAAAAACTCACAAATATATTTTCAGCAGCCAGAAAGTGTTTGTTCTTTGTTAGAACCAGACATTGCAATCTTAAATAAAAGAAATCAAATCAAAGTAATATTAAGAATAATCTAGCAATTCTTCACAGGGAAGAAGGTATGAAAAAAAAAAAAAGTTAAACACCAAAAGAAAGTCAAAGGTTAAGCAAAATTGATTTCCTGATGAACATTTCCTAACAGAATGGACTTGGGATCAAGACTATCTTTATTTGTTGTGGATATGATGGATGGATTTTGGATAAAAATTGACAAAATGTCAAATGGCTCAGCACAATCTTATCAATTGTTCCTGGGTCCAAAGTTTATGCATAAACCAGTCAGGTATCCTGCTGATAAAAAGTCAAAAACAGTCTTACTTGTTAGTGAAGTATTGCGTTTCAGAGAAAAACACCACAAGGTTGAAGAGACTATTTCTGAGATATAGAATTCCATTTGTGCCCATCATTCATCATAGCACAAACAAACATGATGCCCAGCTGAGAGGCTGTAATGACTCCAGTGTCCCTGCAAATCAAAACGTGATGATTTACTCTGTGGAGCATGGATTTGGCCTCTTTGTAAAAACATCAGACATCTCTGATATCTCTCCGTCCAGACATCTGGACATGACTTGTTCAAATGAATGAAAAGGACGAAGCTGAGATCTCCCGTGTGTATGCTAATCCACTGCGAGCTGTGAGGCTGATTTAAGAAACCACAAGTGGATCAGAAAGAAAGCCTTACTGTCATTAAATGGATGTGTTGCAGAAGCGCTGCATCCCTCACAGAGCTGTAGCATCTTGGACTTTGATTTGTCCACTGGATTTCAAACTTAAAAGCTGAATTACTTTATGGAAACAGCAAACAATCAAACATTAGTATTGTTGCAGTAAAGCTTCCAACCACAAGTGGCAACACAATGCTGCAGTGCAGAACCTCAGTTGGCGAGCGAGGACGAAATCCTACGCCATCGTTGATTTAGCATCACTTCATATGACTTTAATGGACACACCCAGGGGGCTGTTGACAGGCTGCTGATGGAGACAGCTGGAAAATAAGTGAAACTCTCTACAGCAAAGAGAAAAACAGCCACATTATATTTTCACCTCTTCTCAGTTTTGACAAATCACCATCAGAACACAAAATAAATCAACATAATTAATATAATAGTGATGATAGTGAGAAACAAACTGAAGACTTGTAGCTAATTTCCCTCCATGGTGAATATGCATGTAAATAATTGTTAATCAGATTTTTAGTGATTACAGCATTACAGTGAGTTTCCTTCAAAGTCTTTGTCGACACAAATAACCAGAGAAGTATCACAAGAGCACGACTGAATACCGTTATAATCGTCAGACAATAAACATAATTTTCAATAATCAGCTCCAGCTGAAATGTGGCAATTGTACCTTTTTTCAAATTAAAAAATCACACAACAACGTTGTCAGACAGTGTGGTCTATTAAATAGTTAGACTTATAAGAACAGCTCGTTAGCATTCATGCTAACTCAGCTAATCCTGTCATGTGACCCTCACCTTGCAGTTTGTAGCGCTCCGATGTGAGTTCACCCTGCTCATTTGGAATAAAGGGCAACCATATGAGGTCAACACACACCAACCTGTGTACATGCTGGCATCAAGATGACTGAAAAGTAGCCGTTTCATTACATGAGAGGAACATTACACTCAGTTTATTTTTTTTTGTTGTTTTACATCATTTGGTCCTGATAAATTGCCTTTAAAGATTACCTCCTCAAGGTGAGTTCAAATTTCCAACCAAAGACATGTAATCCCTGAGTTAACATCAGCTGTATCATTTATGAAAAGCAGCATGGCCTTGCTGTCTAAACAGTATGATATTCAGCACTTTAATAACAGAATCTTGGACAAACACAGATCTGCATGAATAAAAAACTCTCTCATGTTGTTTCCTCCCCCTGGTTGGACTGCGACTGCTGTCACAGAACATGTTGAACTGTGAGAGACCGAGACCCTGAACCCTGCTGCCTGACGTCACCCCACTACACTGACCCTGTGCTCTTGGAAAACACACTTGTTGTTTTCTTTGTTGTCAATTTCTGGCATTCATTTAAACACTGAAAAGGGGAAACCTCTGCGATTATGGGCGTAGCACAGCCTTGAAAAAATATTTTCTTAGCCATGCCATTCATACATAGACCGTATGTAACATAACTGGCCTTAACACGTCAGTTCTTTGAAAAACACCCATTATGTCATGTTTATGTGTGTGCATATGCCACCCTGTGCATACATATAAAATATGATCTCAGCCTCCTGTTTCTGTACTAGCATGTCTGGTTTAAAGCCTTGCAGAATGTTCTGTAAGTAGATTTTTAAAGATTAGGCTTCTCATGAATGTGCTTTTCCTGGATTTGTTTGTTGGAGTCAGATAACCTGCAGCGTGCTCGCGCTGCAAACTCAGAGTAATGACCACCGGCACTGCTGAAAGAATCATTTTTCCTGTAAACAAAACTCCAGCTTACGTTCTGCAGATAGACAATCACACAGCTGAGTGGGTCTTTCTGTTTGTGCATTTGTTATTTTGGCACACTTTGTAGTTTAAAGAAAGCAAAGAAAAAAACAATTTCCCAAACACAGCATTTCTTCCAGGGCTTTAATTCCTGGCCCAGACAATTACTACATTGTGTCTTTGGAAAGGATTTGTTGTCTTTACAGACTCTTATATCCACAAAGTAGTGCCAATTGGTGGAAAACACTCCATAATTGTTTTCCTGTAATAACTGTTAGGGATTTAATTTTGTTTCTTAGAGCAAAAAAGACAATTACACCAAAAGAAAACAAAAATAGAAATGCAATTACAGGTGCGCTATGTATTGTATTTGCTAGAGTATTTAGGTGCAGCTCTGGATGATTTCCCCTGCGATAATGTGTCTGTGTTTTGGTTTAAGACTGGGGTTGATCCTGTGATTTATCGCCTGAGTTTATGCTTCGCCACAGGCCTTTTTGTTTAGAAAAACAACAGCTACCTGCAGAGTAAACATTGATCCCTGTGGACAGGTACAGACACATTCGGTATCTTGTGGGATGGGTCCGAGAAAACTGTCTTCATTCCAGGTGTAATTCTGCAGAGATGCGCATACACACCCACACATTTGGTAACTGACAAAACGGCTTCTGTACGAGCACATTTTTGTCAATGAACTGACGCGCATTTATGCAAATGATTTTCACAATGATAAAAGCAGACATGATGTTCAGTGGAATTGATTAGGGCCATTAAGGTGCCGTTCTGGAGAATTCGATCACATCACAGGATCAGTCTCAGCAGGCAGTTCACTCAGTTTTAGTGAAATTATTGGTGTTAAAAGTTTTTTCTGAGCTCTTTCTCAGACATGATGGATTAAATGAACGGTTCAACATTTTGGGAAATACAAAACAGCTAGCCTGGCTCTGACCTATACCAGCAAAATCTGCTTACCAGCACCTCTAAAACCGTGCTGTATCTTGTTTGTTTAACTTCTACGAAAGCCCAAATCTTGGCCAGGAGCTGTTTTCAGGCAACAGGAAGTTGCTAGTCCAGTCTTCATAGGCTGCTGGTTCACAGACAGACAGTGGTGTTGATATTGATCTGACTCTGTGGATAAAGATAAGAAACATTTCCCAAAACTAACCATTACAAAGTTGAGCTGAGTTGTTTCCAAAGTTAAAAAATGAGCCCTTAATGTCAAATTTCAAGCTGTTTTTCATATTGTGTCAGCAGTAAAGTATATGTGATAGCAGTGAATGGGTTAAAACACTGGTCTGGTATTTTGAGGTTGCTGATTTAAAATTTAAATTCAACACAAATGCCCGACAAGAGCACCTGTTTTCATGAGCTCTCAGTGCAGATAAAAGGTTGTCTACATTTCTATCATACGCATCAAAGTTTTAGCTTAACTTCATATCAGAAGGAGTATCATCAGTGGAGTCACCACTCTTGACCTCAGCGTGATTTCCATCTTTGAGTCAGCCCAGGTGGACGGGCTGTTGTCCTCGAGAACGCTCTGCCAGCAGCTTGTTTTTAGCCGTAAAGTTTAGAGACAGTCTGGATGTGTTTATTCTGGGATCTGGTAGATTTGTAGATAACATCCGTACGTGATCTCAATCAGCATAACAGAGCCGCAGCGCAGCAGATCAGATGTAAACTGTTTGAACTGGCACCGAATGTGACATGTGATGCCAACATGAAAACAGAGACGCTGTCTGCTTTTTGAGATTACTCACTGCAGGCGTCTCATTAAACTCTGTCATTGATTCGTTTGGACTGTTGATGAAGTTATCAAACTTAATCAATTAAAAATACACATTCACTGCATATGACCACTTTAAGTATGACCTGGAATGATCTGAGTAAAAATATCTATCTAATATCAACATCTGTGGTCATACAGTTTTTGGCAGTCGTCAGCTGGCACGCATCAAACCCTGCGAAGCCTGTCCCAATGCAAAACCTGGCTTGAACTTATACAAGACAAAAAACACAGTTATTCACTGTGCTCTTAACATTAAACACAATCATTTTCCAGGACAGTTTATCCTTGAAGAGCAGATCACTCACATCATAGTAACAGTCAAACAGCAACAGTGTGTGTAGTTGCTTTAAAAGTGTTGATTTGTCCAAACTGTTCAGATTTCTTGGAAAACCTGCGAGTCCTACATCTGTGCATGCTGCTGGACAAGTGCACCTTTGGTTTCAGACATTATTCTTGGTAATCATTAATAGAGAGAGAAACTCTGAGCTACATTAAGGTCATTAACTGCTAATCTTTGTATGACTAAATGACCATAGCTGCCCATTAGAGCACAATGGAAAAAGCAGGCAGGATGTTATATTGCTGATGATGCATGAATTAAAGATGGTGGTTGATGGTGTAAGCCCACTGCCAAAGGCCCAAACCAAAACAAATGAGCCAAAACCGGATCAGCACTGCTCATTTAATCAGCTCGTTTATATTCCAATTAAAAGGAGTTTACAAGTTCATGAATTAGTTTTGGACTTGCTGGATGCTCTTTGTGATCTCCTGCTGTCAGCTCGTTGAAATGCAAACCGAATGCGTCCTACAGCGTCATTACTGACGTACGTACGTGTCGATGAGAAAGGAGGCAGTTTCTGTTGTTGAACACTCTGCTGCTAGTAGCACATTTTAAGTGCCATTGTGACTTTCGACCATTTCGACGGATCTGTGACCATGCAAATATTGATCTACTGCCTTTAATCTACTCCACAGATACTCATTACTATCTGTAGGCACTCATTTATTATAAATGTTGACTTGCCAGGAAACCAGCAGGGAAGTTTCCAGTGTATTGTTCTTTTCTATTCCATTTTTCATTCATTTTCACCTTGTTCTCACTCATGTTTATGGTCTCTCATCTGATTTATAATAACTATCAATTCATTTGTTGTCTAAAGCTGTTTCACAGTTCTGGTAAAACCTTCAAAGGCCAACTATGTCTTCCATCTTCACTGGAAGTGTGTTAAGCTCATTGTATAACTGTAAAAAAAAAATGTCCTTGATGTCATATCTGATCACATGTGATACATGATTCTCTTGAAGTTATTAGTCATCAATCCTTACTAACAATCCCCACAGGCTCCTATCAGCCAATGTGAGGGGAAATGTGGATAGTTTGTTTTGGGTGGGTGTGTTCTTCATACATTCTGCGTCATGTTCATCAGGCCAGTGGGACAGCTGTGTGTGTACTATGTCTAATAACAACACTTGCTCAACACTCAGCCATGTGTTTAATGCACACCACCTCAGCACCGTGTCAATACTATTTCACAAAGCTTTCCTGATAAAACGTTGAGTGGTCAGATGTTGAAAGAGATACTGGAAATGCCTGTGAGTGTCAGAGCGTCAAATAGCCTCATAAATAACCAGGTCATGTTTGTACAAGAGCCAGCTGTTACACAGTACACATTCTGTAATGTGGATAAGTGGATATCAGAGAATTCATCAGGCAGGGGAGGGTTCAGTGGTTGGGAGAAGGATGAGGGGTGAATTATGGAAATACTGTATTTGCACCATATGCTTCAAGAAAAATGTCTTTGATATGGGAAAACAACAAAAATATAGTAACAGACTCAACTGCGACTCTAAGATTAACAGCAGGTGCCAAAAAAAATCCCAAATGACATAAAATACAATGCCTCTGCCGTTCATCTTACAGTAATTCTGAGGGGTCAATTGGCATCTCTATCAAAGGGATTAGCATGCTTTGTCTGATTTGGGCCTCTTTTCCATTGGCCAGCTGTGCAGAGGGTGTGAACTTCTCTCTCAAGCTCTCTTTTAAATTCGGTTACTCATGTCACTCCTTATGTGTACAAACGAGTGCAACACTATGAACAACAACGCTTGTCCGCATGTATGCACCTCCATCTACCCTTCATTACATCATGTCCTCCTCTATGACAGCAGGCTCTTCAGGCGGGACCATAATAAAGTAAAGAATTGTTCATTTCGAGCATGCTAAAAGCTTTGGTTTATGCGTTCTATCATTTTTCCAGCCTACTTTAGATGAAACCGTGTCCACTTCTGTTTGATGAAAGCCTCGATGGCTGTGTTGTCATGGAAACCGAGCTTTTATTTTTATTGATAATTGGTAGTACATGTCAGCTTTAATTAAAGTGTGGAGAATCACCATTTGAATTTTGCAGACAACATGAGGCTATTTATGGAGGTAGAAGGTGGCCAAGAGTATTTGGTGTAAACAGCCAATAAAACGACACGGTGAAGGGAGACGTCTGAAATATATATAAATATATGTAGGTCTAAGTTTCATGAGTTGGTATTTTGTTTGAAAAAAATGTTTCTGCAGCATTGATGCATACGTGTGAGCAGCTAGAAAAGGTTATAGAAATCAGCAGATGATGTCAAAATGACCAATCCAATTTCTAATTACCGCTGCACATGTACCTAATTTACAATTCTATGATATGTGAGCAATTCACCGATGTCAGGACACATGAAAGCCAAGCATACCCCCCAAACAAGCAGACAGACAAATGAAACGTTATTTGTTTTCACCCATCTCTTTATAACGTTAAATATGAAGCCGCTGACCTTGATGAATAATGAAAGATTAATAAACACGTTTCCCTGGAGGCTGGCCAAGAGCAACACAAGCAGCAGCATCTTATCCTATAAAATGCTTTACAGAACAGGATGGACACAGCGGTCTCCCATTTCAGATATGAATCGCATCCTGTTGACTTCAGTTCAGGAAAAAACACAACGCAGTTTTACATTCGCATGACGAGGATAAACAGCAGCCATGAAAAGATTAAATCTCTGCTACAAGTGGTTAAAATGTGTGAATCAGGCGTTCAGCAGAAGGAACTGTTCAGAGTGGACAGTACATACTAAACCTAGATTAGATGAAGATGTGTTGGCTTTATTCTAAATTCTCCGACCAGTGATGTGTCTTTATTCTGCAAATTTGGTTTCCTGGTCGAGATAAGAAGTTCAGGAGCAGCTGATCCAGGCTCAGCACTGATAGTGTCTAACGCGTCCCCTTTGCTCTTGCAGATTCTGTAATATTTACATATCTCAAATGAGGCAGGAGACAGTTCCTCGACAAAGTGTTTTTAAACACTTAAAAGGCTCTGGGCATCAGATGACCAGTGATGTGAATGTCAAACTTCCTGACTCTGTCCCTTCATCACACCTCACCTGGTTGTCTTCATCAGCAGTGTTAGCACACCTTTCTCAAATACCCAAAGTAACAGCCAAAGCAGGCCAGAAATGCAAACACTCAGGTTACTTTTAAAGCAGTGACTTTGAGGACGAGAAGCTGACAGAAAGTGACGAATGACCCATTTTTATTACAGATTAGATCTAATTCATCATCTCTAGCTTTTACACGGCTATGGTTTTATCAGTGGGAGATAAGCATCATGCATAATAATAGCCTGAGCTCAGAGTGAGACTCAGAGGATAGTAGTCCTTTTCTTTATGATAACTACACTTTGCATTTGTAGCCCCAGGGGCTCAATTTAATGCTTAACTATTACTAACGCAGCAACAAGGCTAGCAAATGACACATCAGTACTGTCCCCTACATAAATCTTGGTCAATAAAAGAAGAAAACAGTAAATGACTTGCAGTTAAAGTATAAAGTTGTTAATATCCTGTATTTACTTATTGTCAGTGAATCCCATGAAAAAGACCAAAGCGTAGGGTGAGCTAATCCTAATAGCATATATTGCTTCTGTAGCCAAAGTCTGAGATATCTTCATCCTCTGTGCCATAGAGCCACCCTGACTCCGCTTATGCAAATTAATGTTCCACTGTTACTCTGAATATGACAATATTCAGATTTTTATACAGGTCATATAAACGGTATATCCCAGTTGGATTATATTTTTCTGAATGAAGCATTTTCTTTTCAGGACATGCCAGATATGCTGATGTTATTCAGGTTATCGGAGCATTTTTTCGACTTTTATACAGTATACATTCAGAGTATGTGTCTCAATTGTTTTTGTTTTTTTACTGCATTTTGTGACGCACGGCCTCTTGCTTGTTTACAGTCTGCCGGCTGGTCAACAGTTTGCAAGGCAGAGGTAGAGATGCATGCACAAAACACAAGTCCACATATCTGTTTGGAAGGAACGCGTCTAATTCAAACAAAATGAAAGACTTGGATATCAACAGGTTTTTGGATATGCACAAATATCGCTGTGGTTTGTATCAATACTTTGATCGGGATAGGATTGAGCAAATTTAATCCGCTGATCAGGACCATGTGATACAAAGGCTCCAGTGCGGGATTGAGATGCCTCTGTTATTCATAAATTGATTACCAAACTGGCTATTAAGGCTTTCCTTAATTATTTTAGCTTCCAGCTAGTTTCAAACCAGTGACTTGCTGGATCAAAACATCAGATATGTCAGCTGGTTAAGACTTTAGTTATGTGGAAACAGGAAGTCACTGTAGCACCACAAGCTGTAACATAACTTCCAAATATAACCATTTTGTAATATGGTAATCAGAAGGGACAAAATATGACTATTTCCTAAAGCTAAAAGACCTCTATGATACTTACATGAGAGAAGACTGACTACGAGTGAAGCGCTGCTCTCAGACCAGCAGGCAGTAAGGAGCCAGGGGATCACAATGGTTCTTGTAAGCATTTTGTGCTGCTCATTCATCCTGGACTGCATACCAAGCTGTTTCCCAAGACCATGCTCTGAATACTGAATAGCAGCAACATAATGTGGAATGAATGCATTATGTGCACAACCACAACAGCATTTTCTTCTCCAAAGATCTATTATCTTATCTTTCTGTGCAGTCAAAACAACGCAGGCTTTGCTCTGTTTGCCAGTTAACGTGTGCTAATGCTGCTCTCTCATGTCGATGTTTCCACTTTTTAACAAACACTGTGTGCACTTTGAGTCTGTTCTTACTGTTATCAGCATCTATACTGCATGGTTTGTTTTTCTTTGTGAACACATAGGTTTGCCATCATAACTTCATTCCTTTCCAGCAAGAATTTGGTTTTCTCTTGATCAGCAAATCAGCAAATTCCTCTGTGCAGTACTCCTTTCAATTACCTGTGAGAAATCTTCCAAAGATGCTTTTGACACACACACACTCACAGAAAACACACGTGACGGCAGGCAGAGAGGAGAAGGAGTTGGAGGATGTCATCTTTTCCCAGCTTTCCCTTCTTTATGCTTACATGAAGTCCCTTGACCATCAGGCTTCAGGATTGATGTGTGCACACGTTCCAATAATGACATCCTCCCACAGTCCACAACAGAAAATAATAAATGTGAGACAGCGTGAAAATCAGTTTTGTTTTGACAATATATTTAGACTTCTATAGAAACAGAGCGATACTTATCACACAGGTACACAATAATTAACATATATAAAAGTAATAATGACATGAGCGGATGTGACGTTGACAATGTTGATATTTCACAATTTTAGAGACCTAAGTGTAGGTGTATTAAGTGTAAATGTACACTCTCAATGGACAGTTCAGTGATCTTAATTTAGCTCAATCTTCAGAGTCTCTACTCCTGCCGGGCTGCAGCCTTGGCAACCATCCGCTCCTGTTTTTCCTGCTCAGCCCTCTCCCTCATCTCCTTCTCCCTCTGGATCAGCTGCCTCGTCTCGGCCTCCCAGGCCTGTACCCGTTTCTCGTACTGCTCCAAGTCCAGCTTCTCGGCAGCCGCCAGGTTCTGCTGAGCCAGAGCCGTCACTAAAGCCTGGAAGGAGGCAGAGTCCGCTTTGCCCTGAGACTCCAGTTGGCTGCTCAGCTCCTGAAGAAGCAGGGAAACAAAAAGATGTTGCAGCGCCCAACAGTGACTTCATCTCTTCATATGAATGACATGGGTGAGACCCTCCAAACCAGTGAGCTCTATTCAATACATTTCAAAATGCTCAAGCTTCCCTGTGGAGCTTTTTACCACTATTAACACTACAGAGCAATGTTTCCATTCCAGCCAATGGTTTCACACTATTAGACTGATCAACAGGAGGCAACAGCATGCCAAGAAACACTTCTGTGCCCACAAAGGCAGGAAAGAATGGTAAATGAACTGCATTCATATAGCGCTTTTCTAGGACACCGACCACTCAAAGAGCTTTACAACACAAGTCAGCATCCATCCACCCACCCACCCACCCACCCCCACCCACACACACACACACACCCACACCCACACACACACACACACACACACACACACACACACACACACACACACACACACACACACACACTGACAGCCGTCCGGAGCAATTTGGAGTTCAATATCTTGCCCAAGGACACTCTGACTCATGTCAGACAAGTCTTGTCTCAAGAATACGTAAAGATGATGCACTTTAAGGGCACTGATGCAAACCTTTGTCTCCGGCAGACCTTCGGTTTTCAGATTGCCTGATGAACTTTTCTGAGCTTTCCCTATTTCACGTGCTACAGAAAGATAATTCAATACATGTCTTCATCAAAGTCATCAATTAATTCATTAACTAAATTATAAAGAATCTAGCAAAAAGCCCTTAATACGTCACCCAGCCTGACTTACAATCCCAGTCATGACCGGGAAACTGATTTAAATTCAGTCGCTACTACAAGCACCTGCTGTACACAGCAAACACCCACCTTGAATCTGCTGGCATACTGAGGCAGCTTAGCCTGCTCTGCCTGGTCTTCTTCATCTACGGCGTCTTCTTCCTTGGCCTCTTCACCTGCTGACTCCTCTCCAGATGAGTCTGTATCTGAAGCAGAGGACAGCTCCTGCAGCAAGCCGTTCATGTAGTCCAGCTGAAGATCGATGAAAACTCATGTTAAGTATCAGGAACAATTGTTTTATGTAGCATGTTTGGTGCAGTTCTGAAACAGACATTAGTCCCTACAGTCTTTATTTGTTGTATATTAAATTACCTGAGTAAAAGTAATATGTTTTCAACATTTTCAGGTGATTCAGTCCCTTATTTAAAGTTCACAGAAGCAGCATGTCATGATGAAAGAGGCTGAACCCCTCACTTGACAACCAACCTCTTAATCTAAGGAAGAGGTATGATTAACTGTGACCTGAGGCGGCAGTCACAGGCGCCTTCATTTCACAGGTAATATTTCCCATCTGTCCGATGGTGTTATCTGCTCTGTCTACATTATTGCTGTGTCGCTGTCTGACACGGGCCGTTTAGCTCCCGCTGCAGTGATTCTCACAGACATCCTCGGTGCTCCAGGCTCTTCACAAATCTCATTAGACGTGGACAAAGCCGAACCATTAAACTGGACAGCACAGGCCGGATTAAAGGCGCTACACCCGACTGTGTGTCAGTGCATATATGTAAAAATAACAACAATATGACAGCGTGTGTGTTCCATCTCAGCAGATGAAGACTGTCTGTGGCACACACCCCACCTGGAAAGTAACAACAGCCTCCACCGGATGTGTTTAGTTGTTAATAATTCAGCTGTGTGACTCAGAGCCATCCTCAACAGACCTTTTCATTCGAAACACAGAATCCTGTCCAACACTTTAGGAAATATGTTTGACGTCAAACTCTCGGTGGGGCGGATAATGATAAACAAACAATATTGATTTATACACCACTGTAAAATCCAAACCTCAATAACAAACATAGACAGACAGAACCATCATCAGTGTTTCCTCTACATTCATTTAGGAGTGGCGGGCCACCATTCCTAAATCCTAGCTGCCGCTCCTTCAAATTTCTTTCTATTTTTCCTTTTTTTAATGTCGCAAATACACCACCGTCGCATGTCTCCACCTTCACAGCAGAGTCCAACGCTAATTACTCGCGAGAGCGCAACCTTGAAAGTGACATTACGTCAAGCACCCCGGCAACAGGTCAAAGAGTCACAGGAGTGTCGTCTTGGAAAATAGGACAGCGACTTACCGGAGAAAAGGTAAGTCGCAGGTAAGACATTCGCAAAATATTGATGGCCAGCTAACGTTACGTAACATATCGGTAGCTTAAGTTTATTGGGCCCGGTGCCGACTCAGTACTGGCTAACATGAGTAAACAACTTGATAGCATTAAGCTAATATCTACACGCCATGATGTAACTGCTGAGTGCATTTTCAGATGAGCTTGTTCAAATATTTCTCTAAGAAGAGAAAGACAGCTGATGAAAATGACGCTAGTCAGTAGTACTGACTACTGTCTACTGTACTGACTCAGTACTGATGTGTCGGTCGTGACCGAAACGGCTCCTAGAGCCGCTCGTTGAAGTGAATGATCGGAGCCGTCTACTGCCTGGGTGCCGGACTGAGAGCCGCTTTGGGTTTTTTTTTTTCTTGACTTTTTTTCCGTTCAAGCCACACGTGATTGGTCAACTACATGACGTATGGTGGATTCAGCGTGTACGCACTGAGCAGGAGGGGGAGGAGCGGGGGTTACAGACACGGTGCACGCACACAGACACATTCAGCCCTTAAAAAGCAATTTTCATCTGGACATTCAAAAAAAGTAAAAATCTGCAGTCAAGTGTCATTTGTTTATGCCGCCACGGCTCCCCGGAGAACCTGCCCCCGCTGCTGAAAAAAATCCTAGAGGAAACACTGAGAGTGGTCACTGAGTTATGACTATGATCACACCTGACACCCCACTGTGAAGACTGTGCATTTCTACGTGTGATAAACACAATAAAGCATTTAAACAATAAATAGCTTTATAATTAACAACAACTTGAAATTTTCTGCAAGAAAGTTTCTTCTTTCAGATGAAATGACGTTGAAATGAAAAATGAAATTTTCTCTGTTCTTACTGCGTCTTTGGACAGCTTGACATCACCAGAAGCAGCTTTCTCCATGACCGCCAGCGCTCGGCCCAGATACCCATGACCCCAGAAGAGAGGCATCCCTTTGAAGACGGCATGTATGCCCTTTGACATCTCCACCTTTCCTGGATGGGGAAGGAGGAGGAGGACAAATTAGACAAGCGGTCTAAGGACAAAACCCTGGATGAAACAATCAAAGCACCACCGTGGGGGCAGAAACTCAAATACACACCTAGGAGAGCATTGCCGAGCAGCTGAGCGCTGAGGCCAACGCTGTTGTCTTGCATCATTCCACAGATGAGCAGCGATGCTCCCAACGCCCGCTCCTCTGACACCTGAACACAGTCAGTGGTTTATGTGGAAGCACATTTGTCGGTCCTGCTGCAGCACTCACACACTCATCAGTCTCACACATCCATTTTTCCTGAATGAATTTCTAACATTCCTTCCCTCTGGAGTGTCAGGATGACTTCAGAGCTTAAGAATATTCTGGGATCATTTGTTTTCGTAGTGCCACCCATGCTGCTGTGTGACTCACGGTGAGTTGTGGTCTGCCTGCGAGGTAAGAGCCCAGAGCGTACAGAGACAGGATCTGTGTGGAGGGAAGGTCGAAGGCCTCCTGAAGCATCACCTCCTCGACCACAGAGCACGCACCTGTACAATTACAACAACGACACTCAGATTACCTTTAGTGAGGTTAAAAGTGGAAGCCTGATGTCCAAGTTTAGTGCAAATTCTAAACAAATTTCCAGAAAAAAAATCACAAGAAACCTTCAATGAATGAACATTTTCATTCATTCTACTGTTAAACAAACATTGGGAGTTGCTTCATCCAGATAAACAGCTTCTACTGTGAATTCTTCAGCCGGGTTTCCTGAAACCGCTGCAGAACAACAGGGTGCAACAAGAACAAAAGTGTGGGGGAAAATGCCATTTATGTTTTTCCATATATTAATCTGAGGAACATTACAGTCTCCTCATTGGTCCATGCAGATGATTTGCACCTGTGGCTGTTTTTCAGTCTACAGAGGAGCAGAAACTTGAGTCACAAATAAGTCACATGCTTGATGTACGTCATCAGGGACGGACTGACCATCTGGCATAGCGGGCATTTTCCCGGTGGGCCGACGTGCTATTTGGGCCGATAGATTTTATTTACTTTAAATTTTCGTCTGACCAGCCCATAATACCAGACAGTCGATCAGCTGCCCAATCACTTCGTTAAACACCAACCCCTTTCGCTTTGGTCTAGCCGGCATAATGCATTCGGCAAAAAAAAAAAAAAAAAGCGCAAGAGCTTGTTCATAACCACCGACCGGCCCTCGACACAACTTGGTCTGTGGCCCATAGGTTATTAAATTCACTGACACTTGACGGGGCTCTCTCTCTCTCTCTCTCTCTCTCTCTCTCTCTCTCTCTCTCTCTCTCTCTCTCTCTCTCTCTCTCTCTCTCTCTCTCTCTCTCTCTCTCTCTCTCTCTCCTCTCTCTCTCTCTCTCCTCTCTCTCTCTCTCTCTCTCTCTCTCTCTCTCTCTCTCTCTCTCTCTCTCTCTAACAAACAAACAAACAAACAAACACACAAACACACACACACACACACACACACACACACACACACACAGGATGCCTTCACTTGTTTGTTATAGGAGGAGTGCTTTAGGGGATGACTTCACCTGCATCCCTTTTCCTTGGTAAGTTCACAGTTGATGTAATGCAAAGACACAGCGGATCCTCTCATTCTCTTTCTATCTGTCACACACATACAGGATGATGTCTTCTTTTTTTAAGGATTTGCCCAAGTTCACAGGCCTTCTTTATTCAGCACTGTCTGGAAAACAGTGGTAATCAGATCAATAAACCAGGTCTATTACTTCTCTTTCCCTCTCCCTCATTCATGTGTCATCATCCCTCTTAAGTTTTCAGTTTCTACACTGCTATTTTTATCTTTAAGAATGACCAATCATTAAATCTCTCTTGCTTTCTCTCTCAAACATACATACACACACAGAGTTCAAAGTTCATTCAGGAGTTCAGCTACATTCAACCTTTTGGACTGGGTTAGTTCAATTCAATTTACTGAGTACTACTCTTGGAAGAGTTAGCATCTGATCCATCATTTCTCATCTCTATTCTTTCTCTTTCTCTTTTCTTCCTCCCTGAAACACATAGGTACACCCAGCAGGATGAATTCTGCTTAAAGATCCATTACTGTGATGGAGTGGTGGAGTGTACTTTTTTTGTAGTGTTAATAAATTACACTTTTTGGAAGTATTTAATGTGTCCACTCTCACTGATTCCTGTTAACTCATTGCATGGCTTAAGGTACGTGGCTTTAAAGAGTTGCACAGTTGGTATACACATTCAAGAGACCGAAAAGACTGAAAAGGTGTGCGTTATCGAATGTGGTGGGCCAGTATGGTCCAAAATGCCAGGGCTGATTTTTTGTCCCAGTCCGCCCCTGTACGTCATGATTTATTCACTAAGTGTGCACTGCATCTGTCACACTTCGCTCTTATCAATACACCAACTTTTTTACGTCAGCCAAGCGTCAATTTTTTTTCTTCCAGTTTTTCCACATGGGTACAGTGTTTTTACTGATGATGTACATCTCAAAAAATGTCTAAAAATATGTAATGACATTTTTTAAATGAGTCAGTAATTACCTAAAACAGCTGGGTATTATGGTTTTTAGGAAATGTTACTCAAGAAGTAATACACATTTAGTTCAGTCAATGAGTATTTAGAGCAGCAGGATGGTGTATGTGGGAATGACTCAAAAAGTTGCCCAGTGCAACAATAAGGCTCACTGCTGTGTTTTTGGACAAAAGTGGAGCTCTACAACACAGAGGAATAAGAGATGTAAGGTTTCAGTTAGTCAGGCAGTACTTGTCAGGAGGATGATAAAAAACTTGGAATGCTGCCAGGTTTATGCCTAAAAGTAAAGAAACATCATATTTGAGCTGCAGACTAAAGTTATACAGTATGTAAGCACTAAACAAACAGTGAATTCTTCATTTTATCAAACGTAAACTTCACCATGCGACTGAACACATCCCAGCTCTGCGCCTTCACTTGCAAACAATGAACTGTTTACTGTCTAATATTATTACAGAAAAATAATCAGGCTTCCCCTTCACCACTGCCTTTTACAAACAAGGAAATAAAATGTTTGAAATCTGATTTGAGTCATTTGACAGACAGTCTGTTCCCACACCTGGCAATAAATATTCACAGTCAACAAGAATGTGTTTGGTTGAACTTTATTTTGGTCTGTCTGAACCTTTTTTTCCCAAATGTTTGACTGAAAACACGCTTAAAAAAAAACAACTTACTTTTAAAGTCTCCATCCTTAATGTAAGAATCAATGAGCAGGTTGAAGGTGAAGTCATCTGGAAATATTCCAAACTGGACCTACACACACAAACACACATAGACACACATACTCAGGTCACTTCTGGGGAAATTACACAGACTTGGAGGAGGGGAGTCTCAACAAAGTGACTGTGGAAATAAATGTATGTCCCCATAACATGAGTTATACAAGTCAACACACACAAACACACACACAGATTATGAATATTTGCATCACATGTTGGGCATGAACTGTTTATCCCACATTATTTGGTGCAGATGTTCTATATCACACTCGATAATACAGACTCCTTGTGCACCTCTGACGTCGAGCCCTGTAATCTCGCAGTAATATGACACCAGTCATAACGACAACAAACGGAGTGAGCGCGCTCTGGTTTACCTCACTGCAAACACGTCATTGGCTGGTGGACGTCTTTGCTTTGGAATAATTTAGTGATTCCCAGATACTACAACTCATTTAGGAAGAGTCCACATGCTGAGGCTGAAAATGTCAAACATGTTTGGCGTTATTTGCTCTGCTCAGATCAGTTTTAAAATGCATCTGGGTGGTTAAGATTGGATCTGTGATTACTCACACTGCCAGGGAAGTGCTGCTGTCAGCCCCGATCATGAGCCTCTGATCAGATTTCCCTTCTGATTATAAAGACAAGTGTCTTTGACCAAAGAGTCTGTGTCCAGTCTTAAGAATAAATGGAGGGATTATAACATGCACTGTACCTTGTTTTTAACTGTATACAGGGCCTTCTCCCTGGCTCCGTATTTAAGACACTGTCTGATCCAGCTGTGAATGGTCCAGTCTCTCAGGTACCAACAGTTTGGACTGTGACGAAACCTTGAGGGATTAAAAAAAAACAAACAAACATATGAAGTTAATTCCTTTTTATACATCCACCACAGTTCTGCTTTATTAATGCGCAAGACAAAAAGGAAACATATGAGACATGCGACCACATTTGAATGCTACTATTTCAATTGCTGTATGGACAACAATAATTAGCGTTTACAAACTTCCCAAAGTGGAAAGACAGATATTTAATTCTCACCCAACTGTGAAAATGAATGTTCTCTGAACAAGGGTGCGATTGAGAAATATACTAAGTCTTGTAATCACAAGAATGGGTGCAGATTCCAGAGGAAGGAGTAAACAGGAAAAATCTGGAGTTGCCCCGAACAAAGAAAAGCACGTGACTGAACGCAAAGCAAAACAGACAAACCAAACAGACAATTCATTCCAAGAAAAGCACAAGTTGTTACCACACAAAAACCAAGGAAGCAGCAGAAACCTGACACACAAATGAAGATGCAGAGCGAGTAAAAATCAGTCTTACCTGTACAGGTAGTACTCTGCCTGCTCAACTTCTTCTCGAGATGAAATGTTGTCAACAAACTGAAACACAAGCAGAAAATACAGATACTGAAAACTTTGTCCGAATGTCATCACATGCAAACAGAGTATTTAAATGGAGATAAATCTTACCCGAGACACAGTCAGAGAGCTAACTGGGAGATTCCTTTCATATGTCCTGTTCATAATGTTGGCCAGTACGGCTGTAAGTTTACAGAAAAACAACAACATCAACAAGACTATTACTGCACAGTTAATGTAATAAACTATTCAGAATGTATTTTACAGTCCGTTATGCCACTGAGATACACCTGCTAGAGACAAAAGAGCCCCAAATAAAATGTATTTGTTTATTTTATCAATGCTTCATCATCAGTTGTGGTCTGTTTAAAACTTTTCAAAACATAATAATTATTCATTTTAATGTCATTTAAGCCTCGGTGGGCTGCTGAACAGTCACCAGCCAGTGCACCATGTGGCTGCAGTCTAACACTGCCACCCTGTGGTGATTGAGTGCACACACACTAACGTTTGGCACTGGACTGCTGCAGGTAGCTATTTACACAGCATGCTTATGCTTCTGGATATGTATGTGACATAGGCCTAGTCTTATCATTTGAAAGTTTTACATGGATACAGGTGCAATTACAACACTTAAGTTTCAGTAAAAACCCCCAGACAATACTTTTTTTTAATCTTAGATTGAGGAAGAGAAAAAACAGCTAAACTTCAGTGTTTGTCTTTACACAAAATTTTGTCTTCCCACAAAGATTAACATGCAAAATTAAACTGCATTTTATTAGATCTTTACCTAAAAATACAATATAAAAAAGGGAAACAACTTTTGTTAGCGGACAGCTGTCAGTGCTCTGTGCACTTCAGACTGTAGCCCAAAAAGTACTGAAGGTTGACATGCAGCCATAGATTATAGCATTTCCTGTTTCGGAGTTTCATCTTTTACAATTTATACTTTCACACTTGAAGCATCATATAAAGCAAAGAAAGCAAAGCAATGTGTCCTCAGTTTGGATCCTCTGCAACCTTCAGTACATCTCCATCCATTTTCTGTATCTACTTATCGTGTGCAGGAGCCTAACCTACCCTGGACAGGTCACCAGTCTGAAAGTCTGTAGTACGTACAGACACATATAGGTAGATAATAGCACTCATATAACACCTATGAGTACTTGAGAGTCTTTGTGTTGCCTTTGTTTTAACCGTGGGAGGAAACACACCAAGGCAAGAGGAGAACATGCACAGGACATGAGTCCAGGACCTAATTTAATCAGTTTAATAAAAGGAAGGATTCAGTTGTGTAATATTGACATTCTCTATATGTACAAGGTGAATAAGTAGGTCTTCCTGGATAATGCCCAAATCCTGATATTATTGGCTAGACTGTTCATTAAAGGTGGCATGTGAATATTAGCATGACCAGTTTCGACTCTTACCCAGGTTTTGAGGATCTTTCTCTCTTGCCTCCCACACTTTTGCGTCTGTGTAAGCTACAGAGAGCAACCATCTTCTGGCTGCAGAGACAAACAGTCAACCAGGTCAGGCAGATATAAAATACTTCAATTCAATACCTCAACAAACTGTGATGTGATGAAACCTCAGTCTCGCAGGTGGCTAGCTTATGTAGCCACATACAGTTAGCTAATAACATGAACTGGGGACATTTAGCTCCTCCTGTCTCAACACCCACATAAACACAAGTGACGTCAAAGTTAAACAAAGAAATAGAGTCAGATAAAACTAGAATTTTCTCGTTGCCAGATGCTGTGTTTACCTGAAACAGATGGAGATAAACATTTAACTTTGACTGCAGCAGTCACACATCGCTTCCACACGGAGGCTGCCATCTTTGGACGATACCATAGCTGAGCTGAGGCGGGGGTGATATTCCTAACATAAGAGGATTCTACCAAACAGCGAGACTTGGTAAACAAAAAAGAAATTCTGTATCTTTTTTAATTATTCCTTTGTACAATAAAAGTATTATGTTATGCTTTCATGCATAATGTTTAAAATCTTTATTTATTTTGTAAAATATCTTTATTTACACAGAGACCGACAACAATCATACATAAAAGTGAGAGCAAACTTTATGAGTCAGGAGTCCATTGAGGTCAAAAGTATTTATTTATTTATTTATTTATTTATTTATTTATTTATTTATTTATTTATTTATATATTTAATTTATCAAAAATACTGTCCTCTTAGCTTGTTGCTCCTATTTGCGGTGCGTATTTGATTACAATATTGTACATATTTCAAACGGTTTGGAGCCTGTCCAGTTATATTTATGGTTATTAAATCTACCCTGAATGATTAGCAACTTTTAGCAACTTAAAGAACATTATTATCACAAATCACAAGGTACAACATTACATGAAATACACCAGTTTTATCCCCAGATACAAAATTCTGCACATTTACAAAAAATAGGTATAATCATTAAGTGAAAAAAATAAGCATTTCTTTGTCTAACTCTCTCTAAAAAAAAAAAAAAAAAAAAAAAACTGTCTATATTCAACCTAAATCTTTCAACAAATAATTTATTGGATAAAGTCGAAATGCATACCTCCTTATACAATACAGTATCTATGTTGAATATGCACTTAAAAATGCAGAAATATTAAGTTTATCTTCCTCGAGCAGTGTTCTCGCACAAAGCTGTTGTTAGACTGACTGGCATCAGTAAAATGCACAAATAAATTAGTTGTCTGGGATAGATAAAAGTAACTGCAGCAGGAGTGTGGTTTGAAATTAAATTACTGGCAGAATCTCTTGAATATAAAAATCTTTTCAAATCAGAAAAGAGAGTTTGACACTAGAGGGCGCTGTTTATATAAGGACACAACCAGAGGAGTGCACCGAAGTAGCAGTGCAGCAGCTTCTCTTTGCCCTGTGGCACTGCATTTAAAGCCATGAAAAGCCCCAGCGTTAGTCACTCAGCATCATGGATGACTGCTTCCTGAAGCTTGTCAGGACATTAAATTTGTTCAGTCATGTTTTAAAGATTGCAGACAATCCCTAAAATAGAAACACACCCTGAAAATGAAGCAGTAGGGACAATAGCACCCTAAACTGGGAGCTGAGCTGTTTACCGTAAACATGTATTTATTTGGGCCATTGACCTGTTGTCCTCTCCCACCTTTCAGTGTTTTTGTTCTCCAGTCGTTCTCCAGCCCTCAGCTATAATTACAGTACGATCCTTGGCTGTGGGTCAAAGGAGGTGACAGGTTGAGACTGGGGTGGGACAGTTTTGTTAAACAAAACGTGGAAGAATTTTAGCACCATCTCGTTTTCTCACTCGCCGGCAAAACAGGATGCTCTTACCCCAGCTACTGACAGGAAGTAAATATTTCTCCATGCACAGCTCTGGATGCAGCTATCTTTTCAGGAATATACTATGAATGGATGTCGATATTCTCTATTCTCTTCAGTCTATTCTATAGTTCTGATTCGTTGCTACACCGCTGTGCCCTCTTGTCTGAATTGTACAAAGTGTTTTTCTTGCAAGAGCTGATACTTCATGTGCAATCAGTTTTCATCACAAATCCCATCTGAAACTTCCTCCCACATTATTCTCCTCATCTGAAAAGGTGGACGTGGTTCAGTGATGCAGAGAATTCAGAAGTATTTGTTTTCAGTATCTCAGTTGCGTGCATCCCCAGTCTGCTTCCTTTTTATTTCGCAGACATAGCATCACAGTGTAGGACACTGGTATCTAAATAGGTGTGTAAGACACTGACAGAAAAACTGCATTCTAGCAGATTTGCTTATAAATGATGACTTTACTTATGCTTTAGAGCAGCGTTTTATCAGTTAAACAAAACACCACACAAATTCTCTACAGCCAGAGGAAAAAAAAAAAAAAAAGTCCAAATCAAGCTTATTCAGCACCTCTACCAAACAGTATAAAACACAACCGAATGACAAAGCTTATGATGTTGATTATAGGACAAATTTGAACTCTTTCTTAAGCATGTGCTCTAGGACTCTTTAAGGACTGTGTAACTTTAACAAAATAAGAAAAAGACTAAATGATTAAACTAAGAGTCCGGTGGAGAAGAAGTGAATCAGTTTTGACAATTGGACACAAAAGGACATGAAAGATTTCTGTCTCTGATGTCTATCTTCTACATAAATGTGATATTTACTCACTTTCCTATAGCATTAAACTTATTTAACAAATGCAGTGCAGTAATGTGTCTGCTTACATAACAGCTAAGTACATCTTGGAGGGAATGTAACAGGATGGACACCACCCTGTAGTATACAACCTGACATCTCCTTGTTTAACCTAAAATAAATCAGTGCTTTAATGGTTGTAAACGTCATTAAATGGTTTTTGAAGAATCTTCATGACCCTAAAACTGACAGCAAACACGCTGCGTTCTAGCATTGGAATCCAGAGGGAGAGATAAGAATCAGGTTCATGGATAGTTAAGTGTAAGGCTGCAGCTGATATATTTAGAATTAATTGATTGATTAACCTGTGATTTTTTTTTATGAATAGCTTAACCATTTGGTATCCAAAAAATTAAGCATGTCCATCATAATTTCCCACAGACTGAGGAGAGGATTTCAGGATGCTTATTTTGTCAGTTATAGTCCAAAAAAGTTGTTTGAAAAGCAGCAAATCCTGCTAGTACCAACAAATTACACGTTTCAAACATGTTGGGACAGGAGCAACTAAAGACTGGGAAAGAAGGGGAACGCTCCAGAAACACCTGTTTGGAACATTCCACAGGTAAACAGGTTCATTGGTAACAGGTGATAGTATCATGATTGGGTATGAAAGGGGCATCCTGGAAAGGCTCAGTTGTTCACAAGTGAGGATGGAGCGAGGTTCACCACAGTGAAGAAGCATGAAGAAGAGCATGTCGATGGATTTTTGAAAGAATTCGGCTTAAATTCATTAGAATTATCTGCTGCAGAAGAAAAGTCTGAATTGGAGTTGTTACATTGCTTTTTCAGGCTAAGACAACACCAATGGACCAATGCTGATACATCAGCTGTACTGTAATATGAATAATAAGTTTGAGTGATTTTAATTATCTGTGTATTGCTTAAAATCACTGGTTCATTAACTGTAATTTGTCCTTTTCCTAATGAGACACGACCTTGTCATCTCATCGTGGTTATGATAAGTGCGTTGGTTTTCATTGCAAGCCAGAACCTCAACCGTTTCCCAACACATGCTTCATTTTCCCATCAGACAAGTCTTTACCTGTTCTCCTGTGGTCTGGGTGATCATTTGACTCTCAAGGTCTGTACAGTTTCAGTTCATTAAAAACGCGGGAGGGATAGAGTTACCTTATGAAACACCTCAGTTGATGAGCTGTCTGACCTGTGATCAGTTAGACGTGTTGCTCCTCAGAGACTGTGCTGTACGATGCTGCTGAGAGGAGCTGATTCTAGATAGGCGACAGTGCTACAAACAGCGTACACGCTCTCTGTAGTTCGTCTCTGAGCCAGTGGTTGGGATTGAAACGTGTAGGTGAGGAAAGGAAAGGAGAGGAGGATGTGAGAACTTCCTCAAACTGTTTGCAGTTTCGCCCTTTAGGACACGGTGGTCGTCACTGGTATAGAAAATAGAGAAGCTGCTGTTCTGCATTTCACTTGACAAGAAATGACTAAATGTTTACCTGAATTGGCTCCAGAAAGTGATGCACAGTTCAGTACTAGAGCCCACGAACTTGATGTTATATCACAGTGTGGATTGAAATACGCTAAATGATACTTTAAATTACCTTTTGCTAAATGACTTTCAGTCAGTTATGAGAGGTATGTGAGATATTCCACATGACGCTTTGTCTCATAATACATCTTCTTCTGCCTTGTAATAAAAAAACTGTTTTTAGGCACTCCTTCATTCCAGTAGTATTTCTATTTTCAGTGGAGCTTCTGCAATGAGCAGAAACAATGCTTTATTCTGAGTCATACAGACATATGAAGCCTTTGTCTGGGACACCCACTGTGTCCGTCACCGCTGTTTGATCACAGCCTAAAAGAGAGAAGGGGAGAGGTGTTTTCTCTTCCTCTTCCTCTGCTTTGAAAGAGAAGCAGGAGGAGAAAGGCAAGCTTTTTGAAACTCACAGCAATCATCTCTGGCTTGGTAAAGTACGTGTCAGACAGAGAGGAGTGACATTTAATATCTAGACAAAACAGTCCCAGGGATGTTTTTAAGGTGTCTGGAAACACAAACTGCAGGCTCACTGCACAGGTTCTTCCAGCCAAGCTTTTATTTTTCATCTTGAAGAATCACATTCAGATGACCACCATTACACTGCCATACAATAAAACAGCCATCCTATTAAAACAGATCTAACAAAGGTATAAAGATTAAAAAAAAGAGACAAATCTAAACATCAGACATGAAAAAGAACAAAATCACAGTTTATTTCATGAAGACTCAAATAATTTGACAAAGCTTTGTCATATTTATCAAAAAATACATCACTACACCCAGTGCTTACTTTGGGTACAATGTCCCACAAACAAAAATACCAAAATAATTCCAAAACATGCACAATGGCTTGAGCAACAACACTTATTTTATTTTAATACCATGAATTTACACAGACGGTTAAAGCAAAGTTGCATATTTGAGTCAGTCTTGCAAAATGATTTTTTTTTTTAAAAAACTTCTTAAATATAATTTTGCATTTTATCTACAAAGAAGCTCCACCCTAATCATACATTTCCACTTATAAATGCACATTAACCCTCCGTTGATATGTTCTGCATGTGCAGTACGCTTCACAGCTTTGTATTTCCGTTGCTCTTTTAATAAACACCATATGTTCATCTCTCTTTTCTTAGCCTACTATACATCCTTCATAGCGAGTTTTATTTAAAGACCTCCACACTCTGCTCTCCCTTCAGGGGCGTGTCTCCTGAACATCCTCTCCATTTTCCTGTCAACAAAAACCCCTTCTGCCTTCCATAAAACCTGCATCTTCTTATCAAAATTCTCTCATTCTTTGTCTTCTTCTTCATCCTGTTGACCCGTAACTAACATGAATTCATCTACACCTGATCTGCTCTCGTTCCTCTCTGTGGCATCGCAAAAGCCGTCCGCCTGCTGTTTGCTTTCTAGCTCTTGGTGAGGATCCCCTAGCTCTGAATCAGAGTCATAACCATACGACTGCCTTCGGCTTGTCTCATAGTGGTGCACCTGGTCGCCTGGCTCCAACTCAGATTCATAGACCATCTCGGATGTCTCCTCTGACTCCAAGAGGTGCACCTTCTCACCTCTGGGATCTACAGCGTGTCCCTCTGCTGCTGACTCCCTCTCATATGTCTCTTCATCTAAACCATGATGGTACATTTGTTTCTGCTTCTCCCTTGGCCTGAGTTCACCTGGAGACCCCTGCCCTCTCTCCTCCAGCTCGTGGTGGTCCACCTCAGGGCTGTACTGGCTCCTTCTGTACAAACTCTCCTCGTCCTCCTCCTCCTGACATGAGCTTCCAGGGACGCTCTCGCCATCAGACTGGGAGAGATGAAGGCCCGGGGGCTTCTGGGAGAGGTCAAACGGCTCTTCTTGGCTGAAGTGGGTGAGGAGGCCCATGGGAGTGGACAGGCAGAATCTTCCTCTTTGCCTAAACACTGAAGTCAGAGATACAAGTAATTATATCAAGCGACTTTTACATGTAAAATGCAGACATCAGCTACGTCATGTGCGGCCTTACATCTTTCATCCAGCCCTCTGTCCATGACGCCGTGTTTGACCTTCATGTGTCTGGTGAGGTTTCCCTTCAGTGTGAACTTGCTCGGACAGTAAAGGCATTTGAAGGGTTTGCTGTCTGAATGGAGATGCATGTGTCCCATTAGGTTGTGCATCCTGTTGAACTCCTTCCCACAAAGCTGAAAGACAAGGAAGAGGAGCGTCATCAACCAGAAAAGAAACATAAGAATTTTCTAAACGACATTCACAGTAATGTATGTGCTGTGCATTCTGAACAGCTGATGTACAATCCCTTGCAACTCAGCTGTGATGAATTGTCATTTTTTAACTTCAGTTTTTGCACAGATTAATCTAATAAGATGTAATTCGTTAGTCAGTGAGCTTTAGAGGTGCTGGTAGTGTATTTTGTTGCCTATGGACAGAGTCAGTCTCACTGTGTCCCCCTGTTTCCCGTCTTTATGCCAAGCTAAACTAACCAGATGTTGGCTCAAGCTACATATTTACCATACAGATGTAAGAGTGGTGTGTTTTCATCCCAGCAAAGAATAAGCTTATTTCCTGGAGGGCCAAAGGATGCTCTCTTTTTATTCTAAAGTGTCGATGCCACAGTGATAATTTACTCTACAGTAAAAGGCTGACCATTTATTTTGTATGTCAGTTCTCAATCTGATAATCAACTAGTGACTCTAACTGTCAGATAAATGTAGTTGGGTGAGTAAAAAGTAAAATGTTTCTCTCTAACTTGCATGCAAGCAGAGTACTTGAGTAAATATACATAGTTACTTTGCACGACTGGCTGCAGTAAACACTATTTGAGGATACAAAACAATAGGCCAACACCATCCACCTATTGTTTTTTATCCCCTGCCTTTGTCAGATGACTATTTATTGCAATGTGCCGTGTTGTAGAGCTACACGTAATCATGAATGAATGTGCAGATATACATGGACACACACGCCCTTTTTTCCCTCCTTCTATCCTTGTTTTCCTCTTTTCCTCTTTGTCTTCCCCTCTCTCTATCCCTGACACACACACAAGAAAAACAGAAAGAGGGAGAGAGAGAGGAAGCAACATTGAGACAGGGCCAGGAGGAGAACAGGGAAGGGCAACTCCTGCGCTGTCCTTCCTCTGCATTCTTTTTTATTAGGGTGGTCCTTTCCTTCAGGAGGAGAGAGGGACTGTAAACTGTCCAAGAGGACCGTGAGAAAACAGGAAGCTCCCTCCAGCAGCAGAGAAAGCGAGATGAAATCTATTTGAGGGCCCTGTTCTCCGGGGAGGCTGGGGGGCCATTGTTAGAGAGGCAGTTTGTGCGGCGATATCCTTCCTATGGACAAGGAGGGTCCTCCTGCCAAAAGCCTCATTGCTATCTGGTCATCGTCTGAGTCCTTGTACCAAACACCAAGGTCAAAACAGACACTCCAAAAAAGTGGTGAAATCTTTTAATTACCGCTAAATATTACAGGTTTGGTTCTGGGCTGTGATCAAATATGCTTTTGTTTATTTAGTTTTAGTTTACAACAGTGCTGGAGTCTTGACGTCTGATTTGTTTTCTCTGCTGAGACTGCGATGAGAAGATCAAAACCATTCTCATGTCTGGCACCAAATCTGAAGTTAGAGCCCGCAGGCGGTTAGCTTAGCATAACACCAGAGCTGGCTACCTGTCTCCCCCTGTTTCCAGTCCTTGTGCTAAGCTAAGCTAACCAGCCACTGGTGATAGCTTCGTAATTACCCAACAAGTCCTGCATGTAATCGACAAAATACATCGTTAGTAACTGCCCTTAATAAGACAATGCATTGAGGCATTATCTATTGTTATGTGATGGCAGGTAACCACGGTCTCTTTAACCACTGATACCTAGTTATCAGGTGTTTGTTGTTACAGTAACAATAACCACTTGGTTGAGGTTACGGAACGATTGTGGTCCTGATATGTTAAATTTGACCAACCTTGCATTTATAGGGCTTGATGTCCGAGTGGACAATCATGTGAGCCTTGAGAGTCTGTTTTTGGACAAAACTCTTGAAGCACATGTGGCACTGGTAGGCCCGTATGTTGGTGTGGATGAGGACATGGCGCTTCATGTTGGCCAACAGGGTGAACTCACGCCCACAGATGCGACACTTGTGCTCCTTCACCCCCTGAAGAACGAGAGAATGTGGAAGTGTGAGATGAGTCTGTCTGCTGCTTAAAATTTGGATCGTTTTAATCTAAAAAATCCTCCAGAGCCTTATTTTACTAACTTTTTTTTTTTTTTTTTGAGATCGCACAGTTACAGAGATACCATTTTTGGGAAATGTGGACGAAATGACACCAAAACATCAAAAACCCTTATTTGATGGAAAAGTGCAGCCATAAACACACAATGTCATGGTTTTTATCAGTGTAAACATATTACTTTAGTTAAGACTGTGCAAGCTCATCTAGTATATTTCCATGTAATACTGTCAAACTGTGTGGAATCAGGTGGCTTTTCTCACCTTAAAGCTACCAGAGGGGAGATATAAGAGGCAAACTGGATGTTTAGGGGTTAAAAATAGCTTCAGGACAGAATTTACGGGAAATTGCTTTGAGGCAGCTGCCAAAGCAACCTGTTAGGCTCGTGTCCAAACTCTGTCAGCCATCTTCACTATCCAAAATGTACACAAGGATTAATGGAAATGTCTTGGTGTGACAGCAAAATTGATAACTGCCTGATGCCAAGAAAGCCTTTCTTGTGCTTCCAACTCCTGTCAAAAACCACTGACACATGCTGCTTCTCTTTGTCCTCATAATTAAACCTACTTTGTGAGTGAGCGTGTGCTGTTTCAGGTGGTGTGACTGGATGAACTCCATCCCACACTCACTGCAGATGTATGGTCTGATGTCTTTGTGTTTCATCATGTGGTTCTGAAGCTGGCTCGGGTATTGAAAAGTCTTCTGGCACTCTGCACACCTGCAGGGACAACAGGTATATGGCAGCCTCTTTACAGAGCCAAATAGAGAACTGAAATGTTAAAGCAGTAGTTCAACATTTTGGGAAATGTATGTATGTATGTATGTATGTTTGCTTTCTTGCCAAAGGGGGAATCAGATGATCGATATGACTCATGTCTGTGTGGTAAATATGAAGCTACAGCTAGCAACTGGTTAGCTGAGCTTAGCTTAGCTTAGAACAAACTGAAAAAGTGGAGAAAACTATCATGGATAGTTTTTCTACTGATTAAACAAATCATATATAATGTGTTACTTGGTGAGCTTTGGAGGTGGTGATAGGCAAATTTCGTTATTGTTTGACCGATCCATGCAAGCTGTGTCCTCCTTTTTCCATCTTTATGCTAAGCTAAGCTAATTGGCTGCTAGCCATAGCTTCATATTTAGTATACAGTCAAATTTCTCATCTAAGAAAACAAATGAGAGCATTTCACAAAATGTTGAACTACTTCTTTAGCAACACAATCATAATGATATTTCAGCAAAGAGAACTGTTTTGGGTTTTTTTTGCTCACCTGTACAAGGTGGGACCACGATGTGCAGTCAGGTGCCTCTTCAGTTGGGCCAGGGTGGGGAAATCCAGTCCACACTCCACACACACGTTCTCCTGGCCTTTCTCGTGCTTCAGCTCATGGGCACGAAGCTCACTTGGGTAAGCAAAACCTCTGCCACACACACTGCAGCTGGAGGGGCAGATAAAGAGTGCAAAAGAAGAGGAATCAGAATCAGCTTTACTGGCCAAGCATGTGTGTACATACAAGGAATTTGACTCCAGTTTAAACATTGCACTCAATGTGCTGCTACTGAACACATACCTGTATGGTTTCACGTCACTGTGCTGCATCATGTGTCTCTTCAGGTGGCTGGTCTGAGTGAAGGCCTTGTGGCACACCTGGCACTTGTGGGGCCTCATGCCCTGGTGTGTGAGCAGGTGTGTGTGCAGGTGGCTCAGCTGCTTGAACAACTTCCCACACAGGTGGCATCCGTGTGGCTTGATGCCGTTGTGTCCCAGGATGTGTGTGACCAGGTTGTATTTGGAGGTGTAAGACTTCTCACACATACGACACTTCCATCGCTTCTGGTCTCCTCCCACGTCTACATAATAACTGTCATCCACGTGGACGCTGAGACCAAGCTTTTCAGCACTGGTTGTCCCACCGCGAGGAGGTCCATCACGGTCGCGATGCCTGGGGCGGAGGTCCTCTCGCGGGTAGAAAGAACTGGGGGAGAGGTGCATGACGGGGCTGGGCATGAAGAAGGGGTATGGGAGGAGGCTGTGGTGCAGAGATGGGAAGTAGGGAGGGTGGAGAAGGAGTGGAGAGGGAGGCCAAACAGGGGAAGCACTGAGAGGCTCCTGTTTCACCTGCGCAGGTAGACTCATACCTGCTGATCTGTGATGAAGCTGCAGTCTGTTTAGTTCAATCATACCAGGGGTGGGCTTAGGAGATGGAGAGAGATTGGGGCGAGGTGCGAGGGAGAAGGGGATGTGGGAGAGGTCCACCGTCTTCTTACTGCTTCTTTCCTCTGCCTCCTCTGCTCCTCTGTCGGGAGATTCACCTCCTGGTGCGTCCATCTTGAAAGGAGTTCTTTTGCGTTTTTGGGATCCTTCCTTTTGGGTGTAACCGGGGCCAAGCATGGGAAAGAAAGCAGGAGGGCTGAAAACAGTGTAGGTGTCTCTGGTGGGTGATGTGCTGGGGTATCTGGGAGGGGAGAATTTGGGGGGCTTAATGTAGAACGGAGGTGGGCTTAGGTAGAAACTGTGCTGAGAGGCTTGTCTTGGCTCATCCCTGAGAGGAGGACTTTTTGCTGATGGGAAATTTACTCTGTCTGTTTCCATCTTCTTTCTGCATTCAAAAGAGTACAAGACATGGTTAAATGTCCTTAGTAACAGGTGGAAGAAGCATTTAGAGACTTTACTTAAAGGGCAACTCCACCAATTTTAGACATCAAAGTCTGTTTACAGGTCTTGGGGAGTCTTGGGGAAAATGAAAAAATAACCGCACAATAACACACCCCAACCTCAGACTGAACCATCTGCAGTCAAGTTACTTCATGGGTAATGTAGAGGACGAGTTTTGAGAGGGAAGAATAATGCATGGAACTAAAAAGACTGTTCTGCTTCATCGATTTATACTTCTTTATATATTATAGATTAGCAATACCTCAATATAAAATACTACATTCATTCAACATTCTACTTAAGTAAAAGCGCAGTAGCATTTTCAGCAAAATGTACTTAAAGCATAAAAAGTAAAAGTAGTCATACTTCATAAAAAAATTTACCTGTGACTCATATGTCACTTTGTATGTATGTATGTATGTATGTATGTATGTATGTATGTATGTATGTATGTCATTTGTAGAAAAAAAAAAAAAAAGATCATCTGAGTGTGTGTCTGGTTTCTGTGTATGATATGAAACATGTTTCTCTGAAGGTGTGGAAGGAGTGTAACCAGGCACTCATACAGTGTTGTACACCTACATATTCTGGTTTTCAACCTGAAACCTTTCACTTCTTCCTTTCACACAGATCTTCTCCTCTCCTGAAATTAGGAAGTTAACTGTAAAATGTTCACCTCTACCTCCCGCACACTTTTCGCTTCTCCCTGTCTTTTCTCTCTGCTCTGTTCATCTTTGTTTTTTTGCACTGATAGTCAGGAAGAACTTCCTCTTTTCTCCTCCGCTGCTACGTGATGTTTTTGATCTCTATCTCTGTGAGCAACCTGAAGTCTGAGTTCAATTAAATAACTGATAAGCATAACACTCTGACATGTTAGGATGTCATTTAGCTAGAAATAACTGCTCCACTGCAGTTTCGACACGCATATGTCGGTGTAGATGATGGTCATGGGTGAAAAGATGGTGATACTAAGAGGGGAACTGTCTTACTTCTGCATCACATCCAAACTGTGCTCAGCAGTGTTGTACATATCTATTCTATTTCTGTAAATAGCTCAGTGCTTATCAATGAGAAACTGCTGAGAACCATATCAATCTACTGTATCATGACCACAAGTTCTACTTTATTGTCTGTTACTTGTTGTATCTCTGTTGGCTGTTGCAGATGCAGCAACGACTCTTCCAATGTAATGCAAAAATAGAAACGCAAAATAGAAACATCACAATCCTGCAGCTAAAGATATTTTTCAGTGTCGCTTAATCTGCAGGTTATTTCCTGAAATAAATGTTTGGTCAAAAAATGTCAGAAAGTAGTGAAAAATGCCGGTTACAATTTCCTCAAACCCAAGGGGACATCTTAAAATGTCTTGTTTTGTCTCACCATAATCAGTGCACAATCACATAAATTATAGAAAAGCAATAAATTCTCATAATTTGGAGGGAATAATTTGTTATTTTTGCTTAAAAAAATGTCTTGAATGCCATGCTTTGTTTTCGACTGATCAATCAATCAACTGTTTCAGCTCTTAACACTGACATCCAGATTCACACACATGCAAATGCTGTATAATGTGACTGAGTCACCTTTTAGTGATGTTGAAAAGATGATGACAAGTGAGGATGATTCATGAGATGATGAACAGTGCAGGGATTTCAGATCAATTCACAAAAGTAATTTTGTTTCTTCAAAGACACACTTTGAAAACATACAACACACTCTAAAAACAGGGAATGTTGCTTCATACCAATAAATAATGGAAACACACATTACAGGAACACAAGTGTTTGGATGTCAATTTGTGTCATGCAGAATGCGAGAAGAAAGTTTTCCCGCTTCTACCCAAGATTCTGTTACAACTTCAGATGCAAACTGAAATGTTCAGTGTTTCCCTTTCAGCCAGTTTTAAATGCTGTCCTGGATATGATCCCATTCTCTTATCCTCTCCCACTTAAGGTGCACTGTGCAGAGACCCCAGCCTGTACTTTGCCACACCATGCATTCCAAACAATCCATTAAAACCGAAGCCCCTCCTCACATGCCAGTCAGTAGCATGTAAGTGTGTGTTTGTGTGAGGCTGCAGCAAAGTCTGCGTGTGGAACTTACCAGCTGAGTGTAGCAGAGTGTGTTTTCTGTGATGCTGTGGCTGAAGAGCTGCTTGCAGCTGCTGCTGTTGTACCTGTACCTGCGTTCTCTCCCTCCTGCTCGCGCTGCAAGCCTCCTGACAATGAGCCGCCCGTCCACGGATAGCATTTGAAGTGACTTAAGAAAGAGAACAGGAACAATCACTTTGTTCTCATTTTTCAGATGAGTACCTTCGGAGAGAAGGAAGGAAGGGAGGGGAGAGGAAGTCAACAAGCCGAGTGCCTTCCTGCAGAAAAATAAGGAAACACTAGATAGACATCTCCATTTCTCTATGAAATAGGGATTTGCACAGCTTTTGGAGGAACGCGGGGAGGCGAGATCTGATGTTGCACAAGAAAACAATGCAGTTTGAATGTTTAACAGCTGTGAAGTGACATGCTGCAGATGATCTCAGCCTTTCTCTTTATACAGCTCAAACAAATGAATGTCAAGGATGACCAATTCCACATCTAGAATGAATAAAATCTTTCATGTTTTTAGATGGAATATGAAAGATTTTAAGCTTGTGAACAACATTTTAGTTAAAGATATGTCAGGTCTTTTAGGCTCCAGCAGATAAAGTTCATAGTCAGTCAGTTAAGTGTTTATCATGCAGGGACTGTGCACAATACTATTAACACTTGTATGATATAATGCAATCCAGCCGAAAAGCCCTGCAACAAACATCACCTCTGTGAAACTTCTGATGTTCAGTTTTCCCTTCCTCCTTTTTAAAGAAAACCTTTCTTCATTTCTTAACCATTCTTTCTAATTTCAGGGGTCTTGTTAGGGGAGTTATTATAATGGATTGCACAATATTGCATAATAGGCAATTCTATTATTTTGTCCACCTCCTGCAAAGCCCGACAGATGAAAACAGTGACAGACAATGAAAAAATGAATGCATAAATAGATTAAATGTGTCAACACAGCCACTAGGAGGCAAGAGTGTCCTATTGTCTAAGTAGCAGTCCAGTTTCCACCACTTTATGACCACAGCTTGTCTTGCTTATCTTCATATGGTGACTTCAGCTATGTTTTATGATTTGTCTGCGAGTGTGAAATCTAAACAATGGCAGTCCACGTCTCAATGTCCTGCAAGGAGTTAGCGAACAAAGATGATGTTATCAACTTGTTTTTAATTGAGATGAGGTGGCAGTTAGTAGATCAGGAGGGAGCTGCAGTAATTGAGCTCATATCATTGAAGCAGCGAAACGGCCTTTTACGGGTTGTGGCCGATCATTAGCTGTGTTAATTAGCTCATGAGACCAATCAACCTCAGACCTGCACAATGTGTGCGTCAATTGCTGCGAGGAATTAAGGATTTTATTAACAGAAAGGAACATTTTTAGGGGTGTGCGTGTGTCCTTTTGCCATTGTTGTGTTTGTTTGCAAACATCCAGTCTACAAAAAAACTGTGTAAGGCCCTTCAGAGGCATCATGGTGGCTCAACAGGCCTGAGGTTCAGAGCTTCTTCTCATGACCTGAAACTTTCTGTCCCGGAAAAAGTACTTAATAAAGATGAAAATCCTTAAAATATATCTCCTCTTTTTTTTAGCAAAAGCAGATCAAAGATGTACTACTCTCGTGTCATGCTCTGAATAATTTAATCTCCTCTTGACCTCTCTGACTTTCCTGTCATCGCTAACATGCACGGTCACGCACCACGAGCCCTTCTATAATGATCCTCAACAGCAAGAAGCAAAGAGGGGCCACAGAACTGGCTGGCCCTTTGACCCGGCCTGCCCAGTGGTCAGCTTCATCTCTGGAGGTGACAGTGACCAAAATGGACTCATTAAGGATCTCTAAGTGGCTTATGGGTTTCTGTGTCACTCTCAAAAGAACCTCTGGAAGTATATAAGACATGTCAGAGGCTCCAGAAACAGAAGGAGCATCTTGGAGCATCTGAAACAAGCACTTGAACTCTACTGCTCATCAAGACATTAAGGAACAAGTGAGTTTTACCTCTGTGGACATCCGTCCAGCTTAGATTGTGTGACTTTTTGTGTTGTATGTTTGCACTAACTCGTTTCCATCCTTCTTACATTCTCTCTGCAGAAATGAGTGGAGCTGCTGTGTCTGTGTGCCTACTGTTTCTCCTGTCTGTGTGCTCAGCGTGTTACATCTCAAATTGTCCCATCGGTGGGAAAAGGTCCATCATGGATGCACCACTGCGCAAGGTGAGCTGCTTTATGAACAGATTTTTTTTTATCTCTTTTTGTTTGAGGGTTTTTTTTCAAGTCAATTGCATTTTGTTTGCATATAGTCCAAAATCATACTTCACCAAAGGTTTTATAATCCGTACAGCGTAACACCCTCTATTTTTCCAGCTTTGACTCAGATAAAGAACAAATCACAAAAAAAAAAAAACCCCTTAATAATTGTGAATTGTGTTCTCTACCAGTGCATGTCGTGTGGCCCCGGAGACAGGGGCCGCTGCTTCGGCCCCAGCATCTGCTGCGGGGAGGGCCTCGGCTGCCTGCTGGGCTCCCCAGAAGCAGCTCACTGTGTGGAGGAGAACTACCTGCTCACCCCCTGCCAGGCGGGAGGGAGACCCTGTGGATCTGAGGGAGGACGCTGCGCTGCTTCAGGACTCTGCTGTGATGCAGGTCAGGAAGTAAATTTAGCATCATTCAGACCTTTACTGAAGTGAAGTAGCAATACCACTCTGTGAGAATACTCTATTGGAAGTCTTGCATTCAGAACGTAAAAGTACTGAAGTGTTATTAGCAAATTTTACTTACTGTATTATAACAATTACTGCATTGCAATACTGTGAAAACGGCATTGTAATGCTGTAGCTGACTAAAGTGGAATTGATTGTAGTTCTTTCATGTACTCTTGGGTGGTTTGATATACTGTATAGCAATGCATCATATTTTATATACTCATCATGGGTGTTTAGAATCTGTAACAGTGACTATAGCTGTCAAATAATTGTAGTGGAGTAAAAAGCAAAACATCCCTCTTAAATGTAGATTAAATTAAAATACTTGACTGCAGTAGTGCAGAAGTTCAGTACTTGAGTAAATGTACTTTGGTACTTTCCAGCACTAGGAGTGATTTTTTTGTGGTTTTTTAGCATCTTTCTCTTCTATTACAAGTTTGATTTAGCTAAATGGGACAAATGACCACTTCTGTGGAACAGACAGTAAGTTTATATACATTTTTCATCTACTATGCAGCCAAGATTAAAAGCTTGATACCTATTAAGCTGCATGTATTTTGTCATGCAACCTCTCTCTCCAGAGTAAAGTGCACTTAGATAAGCAGCATACTGAGCCCTGCTTCTTCGCTCACTGTCAACTTTGCTTTGATCATTTGCCATCTTGCTCTGAAAAGGTTCATGGTGCCAGGTCACAAAACCTGATAACGGCATGTTGTAAAGTGCATGCTTCATAACAGACAACCATGTCCTCAATAACTCCTCCTGTGTTTGTTATGTTAAAACCCTGCCACAGAAAGCTGCACCACAGACCAGTCCTGCCTCATCGAGGAGGAGGGAGACGACCAAACCAGCCAATTTGAAGGCAGCGACCCCGCTGACATCATCCTCAGGCTCCTGCATCTGGCTGGTCACACTTCTTCTCATCGAGTTCACCAATGAGCTGCCCCTGACACCAAGGTCTCATGGGAAACTCAAAGAAGTGGGACTCGTAGTTGTAATCCACATGGTTGTACTTCTCTGTTTGTCGTCATCACTCTGATTTAGCTCTTTTCCCCCTTTGTCAATATATTTTTATGTATGAAAATAGGGATGAATACTGACAGTGGTCATCCAGATATCTGCATGTTGAAATAAAGTTTTGAGAGAGTATAAAGTGTTGTTTTTTATTTTAGAACCACCTGACTGAAACCTTGTAGATCCTTAAAGAATAAGTCAGCATAAAACTTATCAGGCAAATGTACAAAGCCCATAGTTTGTATCTTTATCTGTCAGATATATCATTTTGCATAATCCCGTAACCTCACAGGACGCTATGGTGTACTTTTTTGGGACAGCTCCAGTAGCACAATATCACTGTTGCAACAGTAATAACAGTTATCTTGGATGTATGTCACCTTTGATCTATATTTTTTGTCAACTTCATCATTTAATGATAAGATCTTGATTGATTGAATGCCAAACAAATGAATTACAAACAGGAGATTGAAGAACGTAAACACTCTGAAACACTGATGAGAGATTATTGACAGTGTGCTTGATTTAATCATTTTGTCTTATCTTATCTTGAACTGCTTTGTGAGAGCGCTTCTTTTTTTTGGGGGGGGGGGGGGGGGGGGGGGGCAGGGGATGGGGGGGGGGACTTATCTTGACCAGTGACATCATCTGAGTAAAGTACCTTTGTAGTGAAATGTAGAGTATAGTTCACACTGTAGAAGTTACAGTGCACAAAAGCAGGGGTTTAACCTGCTAAAATGCTGCTAAATGTTTATGCTAAACCTTTCAATAAAATGGAAAATATGATAGAAATTATGTAAGAATAGGTGGTGAAATATGCATTTTAACTGCAGAACTGTGAAAATAACAGGAAAACACCTACTTTTCATAACATTTTTGTATTTATTTTATCATTATTATCACTATTATTTAAGTTTTCATCATTTATGGTTTTGGCAAGAATGTGTAAAACTTTCTTTTCTTTTTCTGTTCTTTTTTTTTCTTGTTTTGGACAAAATAAGGATAAATAAGGATTCCCAGATCCCAGATTTTACCATTCATAACATTCAGCTGTAAGAGAGAAACCATCTTTTCTGAACCTCCTGCTTCTGTAAAACACCATCTTACTCAGTATTTTCACATAGACTTTGACTGGAAAAATGAAAAAAGTGAGTGAAAGATCACGTAGAACAGAGGACAGAAGGGAAGACGTGAAAGAATTGGCTAAAGGGAAAACAAAACGGTGGAGAACAGAGGGAAACAGGATGAAAAGAAGGAACAGAAATTGACAAGCCACTGAAATCTCACAGCAACATTGTGTCCACTCAGCAGTTTTTGGGCTGTGATTCATGTAGTGTCATCGTGAGGCAGAGACTTTCAGGATCATTACTTACATTTGGACCAAATGTAAGTAATTTTCCCCTCTGCATTAAGGGTTGCCAAACTTGTACCTCTTTAATCTCTGTCTGTCCTTATCTGTGTTGGTGGATCGTCTCTGAAGTGGACTGGAGCTGCCTTAATTGGAGACACCTGTGGTTAATGATTGACACGCTGGAGTTTGAGAGTATAAAACCAGTAGGTTAGCGCTGCCCCCTCCACCTTCACTGCCTGTCACCATGTCTTTTACTGGAAAGTACCAACTGGAGTCTCATGAGAACTTTGAGCCTTTCATGAAGGCCATTGGTAAGATTTCAGCTCTTTCATGGAGGTTTGTTTGTTTTGGACCAAAAGCTTTAGTGTTTTGTCACACTGTGGCTGTGGACTGGACTTCTCGTTGATGAAAACTTGAGTGTTTACAGTCATGCACGGTTAGCTAGCTTGTCTAGTAGTGTGAATCTACTGTGCTAAATTCGCAACTATGAGGAAGGAAATGCAACACTTTTTTTTTTTTTTTTCTTAAACCAATTGCTTTTCCATCTTAAGGTATCCCTGATGAACTCATCCAGAAAGGCAAAGACCTCAAGAGTATCTCTGAGATTGAGGAGAATGGTGACAACTTCAAATTGACGGTCACCACTGGCACGAAGGTCATTGTCAACAGCTTCACCATCGGAAAGGAGGCAGAACTGGAGACCCTCACTGGAGAGAAGATAAAGGTAAGCAGGACCCTAAATTCAGGGATGCAGAACAAACAATGCACAGCTTGGTGGAAAGTAAGCTGTATGTGGTAACTGCAAACTGTTGCTAAATCTTCTGCACTTTTGTCCAGAATGAGCTGTCTTGTAACTTTTCTCTTGCAATGCTACTTTAAGGCGGTGATTAGGCGTGAAGGCAACAAGCTGAAGGGCTCCCTGAAGGGAGTTGAGTCCGTCACAGAGCTGGTGGATGCAAACACACTTGTCAATGTGAGTAGATAAAGCACTACTTCTAATGACTCAGCGTTACATAACCCTTAACAAATTTCTAACCCTTTCCTTTGCAGACTATGACACTTGGTGATCTCGTATACAAGAGGACAAGCAAGCGTGTGTAAATGTATGCACTTGCGAATAATAAAAAAATGTTAAAACACAGAACTGGTTCTTTGTTTCTTTGGGCTGACATGGCACTAATGTCAATGATATTGGTACATATCTTCTACGAGGTTTTAGGAGTTGAACTGGCTAAAGATCAGTTTACACTAAACCCATTACACGATGAGTAACGGGATCTAAATGGTCTTATGCTGGGTGTACAAAAGTAGCTGTTCACAAGTCTGCATGTGACTTCCTTTTTATTTTTTTTAAGCAAGAAGTGTCAGTGCAGTCATGGTACCATAAAACTAAACAACGGGGTGAATATTAGTTGTATGACTTCAAACTGCATGCTGGAGTTGCTCTCTAATGAATATGGATGCTGAAACGCTCAACAGACAGCAGGGGTAGTCTAACTTTCTCCAGTGTCATGAGAAGTCAACTCAATGAAATCTAACTTTTGCAGCGTGTGGAGCTGGAGCGTGGAGATGTCAAATGCTGGTGGCATTTTTGTTTTGGTAGTGTGGTTCAAAACTTGACCTTATTCAGGATTAAAGTAAATATTGTGTTGCTTTGACACACAATGAGAGCCCTAGTTATGCAATTTTACATTAAAACAAAATTCCCATAAAAGCTGAGCTGCTGAGACCTCATTAAAATATATCTGACAGTAGGGAGTACGGCTGAAGCATTGATGGCATAAACTGTCGCAAAAGTGTTGGCACCGCATGTTTAAAACATACTTCTGCTATTTTCTCTCCCATTATGAATTTCTGTAGTTCCTCACAGTTTAATAAAAACAAAACAAGTTCAGTGACATCTTTTTAATGAAAAGTGTAACTACAAAAGAAAATGATCATGTGACTAAATGAGTGGATTCTCACAGCATCCCTCAGAAAACTTAATGGTAAACAGTAGGACAGTTTTCTGGATTTTTGCATGACTGCAGTTCTGTGATTACTTCCTCCGGTGGAAGAGATTCTTGATTCCCTCCTCCATGGACTTGGGTTCATGCATCATGGTCATCGGTTTGTTCTTCAGAGCAGCATCTCTCATACTGTGGTAAACATACTCATTCTGCTTGAACATCCTCAGCTCCATTTCTGTCTGCATACGCATGGCCTGTGGAAAGATCAGGAGGGAAACATCTGTACTTAAAACTACATGTAATAAGGTATACAATAAGTTTTGACCTGCTCAGAATAAATAAAAACAAAACAAGTAACGTCATTTCTCTTTTGAACAGCATCCAAAATAAGATAAGCAATCTCACTGCTGTTTTCTCCAACTAAAACTGAAATTTAGCCTCAAAATATCAATTTCGCAGAGCCAAATCTTCACATGCAAATGTAATTTTGCACGCAGAGATTAAGAGGTGTTTACCTCCAGGTCCTTGGTGATGGGATGTGTTGGACCGTGGGTGACCATGAGAATGGAATAGGCTTTGCAGATCATCCCGTGGCCAACCTCAATCTCCCCGGCCTGCCAGTGAGTCACTCCTGCTCGCATAGCAGCCATACCAAGAGCGGCATTGTTGGGGTGGTACAGTTTGCTGCCAGGGGAAGAGATTTGATTCATTTAATTATTTATTTAGTCATGTTTTCATGCTGAAGATGTTCATGTGTGTCACAGCAGACAGCCCTGTATCTTTGTACTCACATGTATCCATCCACCATTTTGCGGGAATATTCTGAAGCATCATTAAAGTACTGCAGGTAAGCTTGCACCTCGCTTAATGTGCTCCACATCCTCAGCAGGTAGATGTGAGTGTCATCCAAAATCGGCTCTGTTTTCTCGATGCACTCCTTGCAGATTTTTACCACCTGAAGAGAAAAAAAAAAACAACACGTAGAGAAAAATCTTCAAAAGAGCACAGAGCGTAGAGTTGGGGGTGGAGAGATTGAGGAAAAAACAAGTCTTGAATTCTGTGGTGTGATTAAAAAAACATCTTTCTAGAGCTTCATAATCATTTTTATTTGGTGCTGCAGGGGATTTGATACAATACCTCATGGTAGTCAGCATTTAACCGCGCCTTGTCCATCTTCTCCAGCATTTGAAAGCAATAATCCGTCGCCTCTTTCACCTGCTCCTCCGAAGGCTACAGGTTGGTGATTGCAGACATTGATCAAATGTTAATGAACTGCACCACTGATCAAGTATTAACACGTTGACAATTAAATGCACCATGAAAGACTGTTCATTTTTAAAGACAACACAGGTTTGCCTTGTAGAAGTCCATAAAAGTGGAGGCCTGATTACTTTTATCTGAAGAAGTCCTTTGACCTGCTTATAACTAACAAAGATTTACTCTGTATGTAATAAAAAGACAACATCATGGACATTTTTAGACAACCAAATTCAATATGTCATAACAGTTTTGATCAATGTTTCAAATCTCTGTTATTAAAAATAGAGTTATATATGTGTAGTCCCTGTCACATGCTATTTATAACCTCTGACCCACACAAACAAACTCAAAGTGAAGTCGCCTCATGGTTCACAGATTAAGATAATGTCAAGGCCATGCAATTACTTCACATTTTATGGTGTGTCATGTATTGATTTACACATGTCAGAGTGTTTAATGTTGAGTTGTCAGTAATTTGGTGCTAGATGTTGAGTGTAAATGAAATAATATGATATAAAATAAATAAACTGGTGGTTTATGGTAGATGGTAAAACACTTAAATAGGGTTAACGGGCTTGAAGTGATTGAAGCTGTTGAGTAAAAGTTGACTTTTTTTTCCTCGACACTGTGAATGAATGTGTGAATGCATGCACATACAATCTGCTGGGAGTTATCTTTGCTTAAAATAGTCACAGTGGCTCTGCTTCTCGTGTTTCCCGTCTGTCCTTATCACCCATCCACTCAGTACTAAACGTAGCGCGATGGTTTGGTCTTTTCTGCCCTGTGCTGTATAAAATCATCCTGCCAAGCAACATCAGTATCACCACAGACACACGAGGACACAAACCTTGACTCCGTCCACTTCTCTTCCTCCCAGCTTCAAGTCATCTTTGATGTGGTCCTTGCAGTACTCACACGTGCAGTCAAAGAAGTATTGTGCTTTCAGTAGTCTTCGTCTCTCCTCTGACAAATTCAAGAAGTCCACATATGCGACTGTCAGCTCCTCTCCCTCTGCGATCTTACCGAGAGAGCGCAGCTCAATCCTGAGGAACAGAAGCACAGTCAAGTACAAGCAGGCATCCTTTAAGTCTTTCTTACTTTCCCCACACAGTTTTAGATGGATGGTGAAACCCTGCTCCATAGAGTGGCTTTCAGATCAGTCAATCCAGCTGAAGGATTGAAGGAGTGAATATTAATGAATATCACAGAGATTATTTCACACTTAAGCCTAAATTGAGTAGTTCATTCTATTTTTAACTGTTATTTTCTTTCATTTAATGTTCAGTTATTTTTTTTCCCCACCACATGTGTTTAATAAAAGGCTTAAGTCTGAAATAATCATGGATATTTATCTTACAAACTTCAATATTTACATGGAAATATTGTTTTGCCATGTTTTAGTCTGGTGTTACGTGGTCTGAGAGGTGAACTGATAGGAATGGAAGTTGTTAGAAATGGGAGAAGCTACTAATAGACAGCAGTCTGTGCTGGTATGATGAACACATGGTGTGATCACTCATGGGCAAACAAGTGGGAAACCATGAGTAAAACTTTATGTGGACGTGACAGACAGATAAATTATATGTGGTTAAAAAAAAAGAGCTTTCGGCAGGTGAAGAAAAATGCAGAGAAAAACCCATTCCAGCCTTTGCCTCTACAGAATAAGCCAAATTAAGGTTAGAATCACTGATTCCCAACCTGGGGGTCCAGATTCCCACTAGGGGTCAATATAACTTCACAGGGGCCACAAGGCCTTCTTGATTTTAATTGTTAGAAGAAAACTTTTTTCAATAAATATACAGTAGATCTATATCTCAGTATTTCATTCATTTCACTGAAGAAAACTAAAAGAAATTGGTATTTTTAAAGTTTTGATTATTATTTAAGATATAAACTTAAAAACTACATTGACAGAGCCTTCACTCTGCTGAACAGCCTCGTCCTGCATAAAAAAAAACACGCAGTTAAAATAACAAAAGTGCTAACCATCAGGGAGAGTAAAACACTGACTTTGTCAAAAAAAAAAAAATGAATCCAAAATGTTTACAACTGAAAATTAAAAAATACATAATATAGACAGAGAATGCTTCTCTGATATTCACATGAAATAATCTGCTCAAAATTCATCTAAATGGCTCATTTTACACAAACTTCCTGCAGTTACTGTGCTCAGTAACTGCACATCAGCTGTTCTGTACACTTATTGTTATGCATTGAATATAATATGAGACATCCCTGAAATACATCACTTAGTCAGGGGTCGTCAGTTCACTAAATGATAGAAAAGGTGTCCCTTGAGGATAAAGGTTGGGAACCACTGGGTTAGAGCACTCAAGTATCATGTTGACATATGTGTGAAGAGTCACATCAAGCCTACAGTGCAAAAAACGACTGACAAACACTCTCATTTCCTACAATGGATGGAGAGGGAGGGAGGGAGGATGGCGGTTATGTGAAGTGATATGTCGATCAGGCTTTTAATGTCTCAATGGTGCTCAATAAATAACACTTAAAGAGGCTCAGGGTGAGGTAACGCACCTCCGTTGAGAATGAAACATAGTATTCACAGCCGATTGACTGAAAGACAAACAGGAAGCAGTTTTACACCAAACCTGACAAACACACACTCTCACACAATACACAACAGCACGTAAACACACACTCAGAGACTCTGAAAACATTCAGCAAATTTCTCTTAACGTTAGAGTCGAGTTCAGCTGAATGCAAACGAAATTTTCAAAGGATAAACATCACTGGGGAGTAATTTTCTTACTTACTTGCCGTGGTTGAGGATCACAGTGCAGTTTGGCCAGCAGTCATGATTCACTAAACATAAATTTGGGAAAAGACCAACTCCTACGGCCTGAAGGCCCCTCTGGTCGCTCAAAGTGAAACCGTTACAGTTAACCTGGGAGAAAGAGGGGAGATACTCATGTGAACACTCATGTGAAGATGTGAACTTTTAGCAGAAACATAATGAAGGAGTAAGGCAATGTGTGCTGTATCAAAACAATACATAGTTCCCACTGCAGCAGATAGAAGATAGTAGATAGTGAATCACAGCCAGTCGATCTAAAATTTATTAACCCTGGTGGGCTGATTAAAGGTTTGTTTGTGCGGCTTTTTTCATCTCGTGAACTATATCACGTATCATTTCACTTATCAGCTGATTGCTTCATGTCCACCGGGTAATTGGTGCCTTCAGGTAATTGACAGTCACTCATTAACCTGGTATGTTGTATGTTAGCTGTCAAGTATTAAAGTTAAATGGCACAACTCATGCTGTAAAGTCAGGTATGAAGAAACATATCTGATATCTGCTGTTTTGTCAGCCATTGCTGATGTTAAGTGTGAAAATATTTGATTTCAACAAGCTGACAGTGAGGACTGAACACATTAGTTTTGGTCACTGGGTGAAGAGGGCAGGTTCAGCTCACTATCTTCATGCACTTTGAAGAAAAAAGCCCCTGATTTTATGGTTTAAGACCTTGCCACCTTACAGGAAAATGCAAAGGGATAACACATAGAAACGCACCACTCCAAAAACATGTGAGATGTCGTCAATCGTGTGCTGCTTGCTGTTACGGGGCCAGTAGTCCAGGAAGTTGTGGATGTCCACTTTGAACTCCTTCAGCTCATCCTCTTGCATGTCAGCTACGTGGTCCTCCAGCTCCTCCAGCGTGGTCATCTGCATGTCAGACACCACACTCCCCTCCTTGTCAAGGCGCCACATGATGCGGGCCACCAAACTGACCACGAAGGAAGAACAATGAAAGCATGACCAGTGCTGTGCAAGTTACTGATAACTGGTAACTTTCTTCAGTTTATATTAGAAACATTACAGTCACTACAATGAAAAGTAAGCCGACATTGCTTGCACTGTCTTGTGCCCCTGTAAGGTCGGGTGATGTTAGATCACGAACTGGAAATCTTCTGGAAATTTTCCCTCCACTTACCGGATGCTCTCATTCGGTGCTTTGCCATAAGCTTTGATGGCACCACATTCTTGCTTGTGTTCGGCCCATCCGGCACGCTGGCAGGTTCGGTCGCAGTAATGAGCAAATTTGCACTGGCCGCACCTCTGGAGCTTCTCTTGTCTGCGGAAACAGCTGTGGCAAATACGCTCTGCTAGACTGCAGAAGAAGAGAGGCAGCGGAGAAGGGAAAGATCTTATGATCCATATGTTATAGCATGTGCATATTGCAGACTCATTAAGTAATAAGAGACAGTTGTCAGCTCCTTTTTGTGTGAATGTCTACCATTTCTCCCATTACCAAAGAGAATCTTTCAGTTCATTCTGTCTTTTCATCACAATATATTCTGAACTCAGTGTTTCCATACTGCATCTCACAGTCTTCATCAGCAAATTAAAGCAGATCCACAAAAGATGGTCTGGTGTAAAAGCTTCCTGGGATTATGGGCACTGTAGGAGGATGGATGTACAGTCTGGCCTGTCAGGTTATATGAAAACACATTTTAAAACATTCAGTATTATACCTACATTTTATTGGATTTTAGAAGAACAGAACAGCATTTTTTATTATTAATCTATTTTCTAAGAATTTTAAGCTCAGTGAAAAACCCAGACACTAAAGGATAACACACCTGCGCATTACAGTCTGAAAGATACCACTTCTGTCAGTCACTATTTTGTCTTCCACATTTGATGACTAATTTGTCCCAAAAGTCCAAACAGTGGGACTTTTGCTTCTGATTGTTCCAAATAAAGTCGTTTTCATTTAGCATTCGCTCCTTGTATTTGTTCTTTCATATTACCAGGACTTATTTAGTGACAGTTACGCAAAAACATCCCCCTGATACTGAGCTGACTACACTGGAGGCACAGTTAGAATACAGCACTCTTGTCATTGTCAAATCACAGTAAAGTCAGACTCCATTGCCTTCCAAAACAGGAAAGTTATTATTGAAAAAAAAATGACAGAAAACATGTTGTTCAACTGCCCGAATATCCTCACAATGTTGACATTTGAGCACATCCCCTATCACTGAGCGCCAACATCCACAATTTGCACCATTACCGTACCTGTCAAACACAACAGCTGATATACTGGCCTCAGAAAAAATGACATCTCCAGCCCAAAACTCCTTGGTAGCCTTCAGACCCCTCCCCTTTCCAGGTGAGTCAAATATTGCCACGTTCTCCATGGTAGCTGCACTGGTTCCTGAGGTGCTGGTGAAGAGTGAATCAGTGGTGAACGGATGAGAGAGGAGTGTTTCAGTGGCAGAGAGAAGCTAAATACAGCGATAGTGTAGTTGAGGAACTCGTACACCAATCTGTGCACTCTGTGTTCTTCAGTGACAACTGCACATTCCACACCCAGGGTACTAAAATAGCTGGCCACCTCTTGAACCGTACCATCAGACACAGAAAATGGGTTGGTGGAGATTTGTCTTATTAGTCCACTGAGATATAAAATGTCCTGAAAGGACAGGCTTGTCAATAAAACCAACAACCTTGTATGAAAGTGGCACTGCTGAAGCTTGTTGTCGCTCTCTCAGATGCTTTTTTAGTTGAATTTATTCTCATGCTTTTAGCTTTTTGTCCTGTTAACTAGCAGAAGTTCCCCATCCCCCGACCATGAATTGGTAGGTCTCTGGCCCCTGAGGACTATTTTTGGTCCCCAGTTGCTGCCGTCTATCAGGAGTCTGTGGTGACGCTGGACAGCTGTGAGGTCTGGAGGTGTGACAGACGCAGAGTGGATCTATCTCTCCGCCTCTACCCAGTTCTGGTGCTTTCTCTAACTTTCTCTCTCTCTCTCTGTCGTTGCAACATAAGTTATGACATAACAGAACACCACTGCTCACACACACATATAGACCGTCATGGGACCAACGTTAAGGCCCCCAGAATGCATTAGCCAGTATCCCGTTCTGACCTTTACATTTATATTTATACCACTGTTTTGACCTCAATGACTGAAAAGACTCAAGTATTCTCTATGAGTAAATGTATTGGATGTGCATATTCATGTAACTTTTCATAGCAGTCTGTGAAAGTTTTGTGTTTGATTAATGCTTCACATCAGCAACAAACACACCAAAGTTTACAATGAAATGAAGATAAGACAAGTCTTCATTAATCCCACAGCAGGGAAATTTGATCAACAGGTTCGAATAATTAGTAGTAAGAACTTGAATTGGGCTCAATATACATCTTTTTTTAGAAAAATGAAAAACACAATAACATGAAGGAGTGACATTAAATTTACAAGTCAGCATCATAGATTAAAGGCATGCAGCCAATATTATCAAATAAGATCAATTCTGATGAAAAAGTCTGTCTCTGATAACAAAACAACAAATTCAGAGACGCTGACAAGCTCTGATGCTCTCAGACAGAGCACTTATTAAAGCACTTGTCAGTGTTCTGTCTTTAAAGATATTTCATTGTATATACTGTACTACATGCAGTAATTTTCTGCTCTTCACTCTTTCATTTGAGAACAGGTGCTACATATTGATATCACTCTGCGAAGGAGTCGAGATGTGTCCCTGAGGGGGAGGCGTTGTCCAGAAGCGGCTTCGTCGGTTTGGCCGCAGACTTCTGGCAGGGTAACAGATGATAACTGATGCCTGTTGAACTGTTGAAACTCTGAATGTCCTTGTCACATGTTGCCTTTTATACTCTCAGCCTCTTTTCTTTTGTCAAAACGTTTGCAGTTTTCCAGATGCTATTACACATCATGTGATGACTTACCATAGCAATATAACAAATTTAGACAAATCTTTTCCATGCACCTATGATTGTTGTCATAGCATTGCTTTGCTATAACATGGATACTGTATTTCTGTTAATACACATCTTGTCAAGATATAAAATTGTATATACCTGGAGAGTAGCTGAGGACTTTAACATTGTTATGCCCCAGGCTAGGGGAACCAGGACACAACACAAAAGGGCTCCCCTCTTTCTCCCAGCTCCCAAGAAAAGCCATTCACAAACTCGACTGCAGTCTAATAATGTTTTTATTTATGTAAACAAGTAGCAATGGCGTCAGGGAGGGCATGGCCAAAATAACAAACAAAAGGTTTCCATTTTCTTCGTGCCTTACCTGTCCAAAATAAAATAAATGACAAAACTCTAACCCCCCCCACACACACACACATACATACACACAACTACTAGGCGTCTCACCGCGCTATTAATGCTAATATTATTTACAATAAGAAACAATAACAGCGATCACACAGTCTTAGCCGCTGACCACAGCAGCGGTAACACACAGGAAGGAGTAGGAGAGGAAGACGGTCCACCGACCTCCCCCTTAAGTAGTGGCACCGGCCAATCACGCCTCCCAACCAGCACCTTGTGCCCAGGATGACACCCAGCATCCAGGATACAACAAAACATAACAGGTGAATAGGAATCATAACAATCACAACAACATGCGACTCCTGCTCAGCTAGCGCACTGAATATCATCTTTCTGGCTGCTTTGGTAGAGCAGTACAGCACCCAGGATGGTAAGGCCTACAGTGCAAACGCTTACAAGACGTTCACAATGCTCCGTCACAGGCTCAGTATGCATGGAAATACCTGCTGGGTCCCTGCAGTCAGCACCAGAGTAGACCTAACGCTGAAGGACAGGGACAGGTACAACCTGTGGTTTGTAGAGCCTGATGTCCAGTCTGATTTCCTCTGGTGGTAAAAATACTGACAACTGTGGGATGTGGATGTGGAAGTGGATGTTAATCACAGCTAATGAAACTGAGTTTTTGTTTGTTTGTTTGTTTTTTCCATTTAAATTTTATTATATAACTATAAATTTAATGAGGCACTTTATAAAATTGTATTTACAGATAATAAAAAAATCCAATTGCGGAAATAGGACACACTTTAGCCTTCGTACACAAATGAGGTAAGTTACTGTTAAGTCCTGAAAACAATAAAAAAAATTTTTACCACAGATGATAATAACACAGCAACAACACTGACAATAAAAGATAAGAACATGGAGTCATAAAATGGCAATACAGGACATGCAACACTGCTGCAAATCTACACTGAAGTACACAGATAGAAAAGTATATTTTTTACTTAGAAAAACAATTTCCCACAATTTTAAGATACCAAAAATCAAATAAGCCAAGACAAGTGATCCTATGTCACATGACCAGGGTCTTGTGGGAGAAGCCTGTCGGTCCTGCACCATGTTATTTTATTGCAGGTGTTCAAAGAGCTGGTGTCCAATTGAGCTGAGCTGTGTGAAAGAGCGCCCCACACTGGCCAAAGAGAAGCAGGGGACTCATGGAGACCGGAGGGACGCAGCAAGTGTCTTTGCCCGCTGTGGCAGCCAGTGGTGGAATCTAAGTAAGTACATTTACTGAAGCATTTTACTGAAGTACATATATAAACTTGTACATCCCTTGAGTATTTCCATTTGGTGCAACTTTATACTTCTACTACATCTCAGAGGGATTGTACTTTTTACTCCACTACTTTACTCCACTACATGTCTCTCTTTGGGTGGTGAAATTTGTCCTGCTTCTTAAAATAAATGAATTACTTAAAGTCCCTGTTGGATTAGCTGGAAAAGCATCATCGCAAAGATGAAAACAGGCTGGTGAACATTTATGGAGAGTTGCGTGGCTCTGACAGGACAGCAGGATTGCAGCTGTAAGAGACCCTGAACCTGCTCCAGGCAAATAGACACCACTGCCTCCTCGTGGACAGTCAAGAGACTTGCCAATTTAATAGTATATAAAGAGTCAGTTGGCCTAAAAATTAATCTGGATTTGTGCAACTATACTGTACACTCTTGAAAAGAACATACTGACTTATCTTTAAAAAACTGAGTTAGCAATTTGCATGGTTATTTTTAAGTTATTCCAACTCCAATCCATTAATGAGTAAACCCCATGAGACTTTGAAGTAGTCAGATTACTTCATTTAAGTTATTCCAACTTCTTTATTCAGTATTTCTACTGAGAAATGTCCATGCAAACTGTCAGCTTTATTCTTTTGAGTATTGGTGACTTATTTCCCTTCAAGTGTTGCTGATGTTCAAATGGCTACAGGTAGTTTCTCTGAGGAAAATAGAAACATGTTTTCACTCTGTCACTCTGTAAATACAAACCTGATGATTGTCAATACCTACAAACATAACAGAAAAATGTGAAATCAACACAAACTCAATTGCCACTTCACTGGGTCCACCGAGCTGAAAATAAAACTGTTTTTTAACAGTCCTGCATGACTTTTAGCTTGGTGTACTTAATAAACTGTCAACAGTACAGCCTGCACCACAGAACTCTGCAAACACATAACAGCGCAGCATTTCCTGCTCAATTTGTTTTTCTGACTCTACCTTCAGACTGGCTTTCAGGCCACCCAGCTCAAGGAATATCTTCAAAGTGTTTTCCAGTTCTTTTGGGTAGCTCAGGGTGAATACATATCTCAGCCCCATCAGCAAGGCACCGGCTCTAGGTACATCCAGGTCTCTCAGGACTTCTGTTCCCTCAAGCACAATCCTTGCACTGGCTGGATCAGACATTTTGGCAAATCTTCATCACTTCACTGGTAATATTCCCACCACCATCCTGGCAAGTAGGTCAGAATCAATGTCAGTGTCTTAAGTCATCATTTTGACAAACAAGAGCAACACAAAATATAGTGTGTCTGAACTTTAGTGTCTGATTACCTGAGATTACTCTCAGTTGGAGCAGAGGGCAAAGTCATGAGCATCATCTGATGAGTGCTGCGGTTGCAAACAGTTTCCGTTTAAGACATCCAGACGACTGGCTACCTGTCAAATTTGAGTTCAGTATTCACTCTTGTGACACAGCACCACTTATGGCCTGAGGTAACGTCTAAACCATGATCAACTAACACCACATAACCTGCTAGAAAAGAGTGGATTTTCCTATTTGAAATAAACTATGTTATATTTATTCATGCCTCTGGCAGCATGTTCGTTACACCCTGAATATCCCCTCCTCCTGAGTACTGGTCCAGTTTTGCCATGAACGTTGTCTCCAGGTTAACAGTGGTGATCTCTCTGAATTTTTAGGTTTATTTCCCAATTGCAATTAAAAAAGGCACAATTTCTTAATGAAGAAAGTTTCTCCAACATAGCACATACGGTGAACCAGTTAGTGATGTGCTTGAAATATTGCACATAAATGTGCTTTTTTCTCACTGTACTGTACATTTCTTTGAAGGAAACGCCTCTTAGCTGCAAGCTGCTTCTACAGTAGCAATGTTTCAGATCTTTTAGCGCCACCTACAGGTGAAACTGTATCAAACGCTACAGATTAGGTTTTGTTCGGGGTGATCTAGATACGGAATGTGCTGAGTTCGGTAAAGATTGGATGAAATATGTCCAAAAATAGGTGAAAAATGTATTCCCAAAAAATCCAAATGGCCTTGGCTGACACCAGTCAAATTGGTGTCATCCATGGAACAAACCAAATGTTGTGATGCTACCTGACACTTCATGAGTTATCAGTCAACCTGTCATTAGCCTCATTAGCTACATGTTTCTGTGTGAAGTTTGCATGTTCTTCCCGTGCATGCGTGGGTTCTCTCCGGGCACTCCAGCTTCCAAAAACATGCTCATTAGATTAATTGGTGACTCTAAATTGACCCTAGGTGTGAGTGTGAGCGTAAATGGTTGTTTGTGTATATGTTGCCCTGCGATCGGCTGGCGACCAGTCCAGAGTGCACCGCGCCTCTCTCCCGTTGACAGCTGGGATAGGCTCCAGCCCCCCCGCAACCCTGAAAGGGATAGAAAATGGATGGATGGATGGAAAAATATATTAGGACCAAAGGCTCCACAATGAAGGGCTACACACTGAATAAAAAAGAAAAAGAAAAACACTGAGTAAAAGAAAGATCTGGCAAAATCTTCAGGGTACATTGTGGTGTGAGTGCAAGTATTAATGTGGAGAAAAAAAATGGTGAAAGTAAATATAAAGGAATAAAAGAGACTACTTTCTAACAAAAGACTGCTTTCTAACAAAAGGTCAGGTCACACAGCAATATAACAGAGCATGGAGGGAGAAGAGGAAGCATCGAGGACATGCAAAGAAAAGATGACAAGCAGCCACAACTGAGGACTGACGCAGCCAACAATCTGTTAGAGAACGCTGAGGAAGTGTGCTCAGACCAGGATCAGAGGGTTTGAGCCAGGACAGCCTGCCGGGTGGTGAGCTGCATGACTCTTAGGCACCTTGTGTGACCGCGAGCGAGCCAGTTATTAGACCGATGATTCTCTAAAATCATAAAGAAAATCACAAGAAATAAATTGTTGAAATCAAGTTTGAAAGAATAGTGCATTTACCAAACAGGACGAGTCTAATGACAGATGCTTTTGAGCTGCATTATGGGAAGTGAAGGATCCAGTTTATTTGTAGCTTGACCCATCAGGGACAGCATGCCTCTGAACGTTTGTCCACTCAAAAGTCCAACTCTATAGAAGTGTAATTGTGAATAGCTGGGGTGCTCCTTTAAGTTGAAATCAGGGCTGGTATGTTGTTCTCGTAGCAAATACTGTGGCGTCCAGTAGGGGCGGGTGTGGTGCAAAGCCTTCCAGCATGCTGTAGTGTTCCCTCCATTCATACAGTTCATCTGGGGTTGTTTCATACACTACAAACATGTTTATTTGCTGTGCTGACATTTACAAAATCCCCCTGTTGAACTCATTACTTAGACTCACTTAGCTTGTCCGACAGAAAACTTTAGCTTGCCAGAATATGCAGTAAGATTTCACTGGCCCCTTGATAACCAAATTTATAAGAGCATGCTTTATCATTTTCCATTAATAACACAGGCAGTGCATTCATTTTAAAGGTATTACAGCATTTTGATGGGAAGCTGCACGGTGGAGGTGAGATGATATGATGATGGGTCAACCCGGGGCAGTTTTTCAACTTAGTTATGTTACATAATGTTCAGCATCTTTCAGCTCACTGCTTTGGTTTTATGGGCAACAAGCTTGGAGTTTTGGGTCAGCTCCACTGCTCTTGTAAGTGTTGCTTCCTGATGCGACAAGCAACAGCAGACAGACAAGGTTAGCAACTATCTGCTGGACATAATGTAGCATTTAGCAAAAAGACACAGGACGAAGGTGGTGGAGATCAAAACAGAGAAAAAAGAGACTGAATACTGCAGAAACTTTCATTAGGTCGACAGAACACTGTTCACAGGCTATGGCCAAGTGTTTGTTAGATGGTGATGTAGCTTGTTGGGTGCTTCAAACAGCCGGGGGAAAACAAAAAAACAGATAATTTTGATTTCCGTTAAGAGAACTGATTGTTTTTATCTGAGTAAGTTAGCTCTTCAAAATGGGTAAAACTAACCTGAATGTCAACAGACTCAAACAGCAAGTAAACTGTAAAAAGGAGTATGGCTGCATAAAACATAAATACATGACATTTTGTATTATTTTAGGATAAAAAAAAAAACTAAAATAATCCACATGTCATAGTCTTAAATACATTAAAAACACGCATCTACATCTGGTGATGCAACCAGCATCACTACTGTTCAACGTCTCATCCATCCATCCATCCATCCATCCATCCATCCATCCATCCATCCATCCATCCATCCATCCATCCATCCATCCATCCAGGGGACTGTATATGACTCTATAGGCTTTTCCCGAGGGAGAGCGCTGGATTAAAGCCAAAAGGGGGCGTTTGTATCATGCAGCCGGAGGGGCGGGACCAGAGGTGGGTGTGTGTCTCTCAGCTGATGCGCGTATCAACCGACCGACTCCATCATCAGCATCCGACGCTGACAGCGGTCGAAGACAGCATCCCTAATATTACCGACCCACGGTAACATCGCAGAATAATGCAGAGCCAGGCCGACCAGGACTGACGTTGCTGTCTTGTGACAATATTGTTTATTGAGGCTGCCATCTTACGAAGCGCCGCGCTGCAAAATAGTGAGTAGCCTTTGATGATGGACCGCCAGGATGCTACACTCGGTAAATCAAAGCTACTGTCGTCAATGTCAGTGACGCTGTGTGTATTTATTGAGATGTAATTTTTTTTCTGCTCAGAGAGGGTCGTGCGTTCGCCTCTTGTCACGGGCCTAGCGAGTAATTGTTTGGGAGCGCAGTCGATTCAGGGCTTGATGCGGATGCTGCTAAAGCCGCCCTTGCCGCCCAGGGATGCAGAGAAAAAGGGAGAGAGGGGGAGTCGTGAGGGGAGGGGATTGAGGCAGAGCAGCATATAGATAGGCAGTGTATTTTACTACTACTACTATTCACCCAAGTGGAAGTAAACCTCTAGTAAATGGGCTGAGAAGGGGAGGTGCACTGGCATGGCTGCGTCACTATCTATCTATCTATCTATCTATCTATCTATCTATCTATCTATCTATCTATCTATCTATCTATCTGTCTATCTGTCTGTCTGTCTGTCTGTCCGTCTCAGCCAGGGTAATATGCCTCTGTATGTTTTTAGTGGTATGAATGATGTGAGTAAGCTCTTTGATGCTGTAATTCAGTATAGTTCATGGCTACATCATGCATAATAGCATTTTTTTTTATCCCCCCCTCCTGCATATGAGTGTATACTCTGATGAGTGGCCAGTTTATTAGGTACGCCTATCTAAAACTAATGCAGCCTCATACAACAGCTCTGCGATAATTCCTGCCCCCGTGAAGGAGGCATATTCCCTTTTCGATGTTGATTCAATTTTATTTGGTCATTTTGGAGGCTGCAGTTTGTGGTGATGTTGAATTGTATTGCGTTTTTGGGGCATTTTGTGAATGGCCGACAGGAAGTGAAGGGTTGTAGACGACGTGCAACAAAGGTCCCAGGCCGGACTTGAATGGGGACTTGAATATTATCCGCATCTTAAACCCCTAGACCACCGGGACGCCCACTGAGAGGTGTTTCTAAAATACTCGCATTGGCATAAAGGAACACTTGACAAAATACTAGAAACACCTCTCAGTGTAACGCTTTACAGTTGAGCTATGCTGCAATCTACAGCCTCTGAAAATACACTCAGTTTCAGTTTATGAGGTACAGCAGTCCTGCAATAAATCCTTTTTTGAAACACTTTTAAAGAGGTGTTGATTCAACTTAACGGTCATTTTGGAGGCTGTAGTTTGAGGTGCTGTTGAACTGTATTCCATTATCCTGAGAGGTGTTTCCAATATTTTGTCCACCCCATTTATATTATTAAGGGTAGAGTAGATATTAGAAACACCCCCTTGTATAACCAGGGGCTCCTATTGAGCCTCCCACACTCACATTTCCTCCAACCCATTTTGCACAGAGCCTCAAAAACCACATACTACACCTAAACTGTCAGCCAGCTCGTGATTATCAGAATAAATACAAAATTGCTTAAGAACATCCACCATGGAACATCATATTAACAGAATATAGTAAATAGTAAAGGTATTGGTAGGTAGATATTGATGCTCATTGCAAGACAAAAACTCAAGATCAGATAAAATGCAAGACCCATTAGACATTAGACAGGGCTTTACAGTCATGTCCATATTTCCATGCATTAAATGTTCATCGAAGACTTATTTCAGGCATGTAACAAGTACAAAAAACAAACAAACAAACAAAAAAACTCCAGTTCAGTGATGCTAATGGACACACAATCCAGTGTCATTTGTGTCTTGCACTGGATTGGTGTGAGTGACCTCTTCACCCAGCATCCCATAACTTATGCACCCAAACAAAATAGTTCAAAATAACTCACCCTTAAAAGTGTAAACATAAGAAACAAATGCCAACAGAAACAGAAAGTAACACTGTGATGTTATCATTAAACTGGAAGACAAGTTATATTTTTAGACTTTGTTTATACCTTAGCGATACTCACTTTCATTTTTATCATGGTGGGAGGACTACGCTGCCCCTGTATGTGGGTTGGGATGTGTTCTGCATTAACTATTATTGTATAACTAGCCATTATGCAATTACAATATTGTATAACACCTTTCGTTTTTCTGTGTTCCTCTAGTGTGTGTGCCCCCACTACCTGCATTAGGTTGTGATGACCCACACTACTTCCAAATGTATCTGTGACCCTCCCCAATCCTGACTCCTAACCTCTAATCCCTGACCTTTGACCCCACTATGGGCAGTGTTGGCAGTGGGGTGGCAGGAGAGCAGGAGTTTGCCATGAAGTCTGTGGGCACGAGGACCACCCTGCCTCGGGCCCCTCCTCTCTCTCGCCGTTGCCCTGCCGACCGCAGCTGCAGTGCAGAGCGGCTGCCCCGCCCCCCGGCGACTATATCTGACGGGACGGCTTCTAGCGATGAACGTGGGAGTGTTAGTATCGGGACTGGGACCTGTACCGGGACTGACCGGCCCACCGAAACAGCCTCGTCCACCAACACTGAATGTACCATGACGGCCCCATCCAACAACAACCAGTTGGAGTGCGGCAATGGAGCAGGCAGGCGGGAGAGGGAGTGGGAGAGGGAGAGGGAGAGGGAGAGGCAGCGCGAAAGGGGGAGAGACAGGGACCGGGACCGAGACTGGGACCGAGAGAGGCTAGAGAGGGAGCGAGAGAGGGAGAGGAACCGCGAGAGGGAGCGGGAACGAGTAGAGAGGGAGAGGCTGGAGCGAGAGAGGGAGCGGGAGAGGGAGAGAGCCAGAGAGAGGGAAAGAGAGAGGATAGAGAGGGAGAAGATAGAGAGGGAGAGGGAGCGAGAGAGAGAAAGGGAAAGGGAGAGGGAGAGAGAGAGGCTGGAGAACGAGAGGTTGGAGAGGGAGAGAGAGAGGGAGATGCAGGCTGCAGGGTTGGATGTTTGTGGGAACATTGTGGGCCGAGGAGGAAATGAGAAGAACGGTGTTGGCATGAACCAACACCACCACAGAGAGATGGCAGCCACCAGAACTGACACTGAGAACAATCCAGGCAGCCATAACCCTCCAAACCACAACCCGCCCAAGATCCTGCCAGTGTCGGGGAAGCTGGAGCAGGTACTTCAAGATTGAGGACAGTGCTTCTCAAACTGGGGGTCAGCACCATCAAAGTGGGGTGGAAAATGAATCTAAGGGGCTTCAAGATGATTACCGTGTTAGGAAAAAGTGCCAAACAAAAATCTGCCACACAGACACGTCTTTACTTTTCCGACTTTTATCTAATCTTTGCTTTTCGTTGCTAAAAATTTTAGATTTACCTCTTCGACAATTGAAATGAAAGAATCTCGGAAAGGAAAATCACTCACACAGCTCATAGTCACACAGCCTGTGACGAGGGGTCACAAGCAGAAAAGTTTTGGACACCACTGAATTCAAGACTCACATGCATGTTAAAGAGTTATTGATTGCTCTAGTCATTCCTCCTCTACATACTGGCCGTGAAGCGGTTCTTTCCTGGCGCCACTCAAATGGAAGTGAGGGGGGACAAAATTCACAGTCCTTATTCTGTGCAAAAATGCCTTTGAAATTTCAGCCAAAGCTATTGTGAGGCTTCAGCAGCAGCAGCAGAGTGAGACGAATCAAACAGGCACCTTCTTAAGTCTTTTTAGTATAAAATTTCCTCTCACCCCTAAACTGCAGTTCAACAATGAAACAAAGCGAGGGAATTTCATACCCTAAGGAATAACTCTGCATGCAAAATGCACTCTAAAGTTCACTCAGCAGCTGAGTTAATAGTCAGAATTAACTGAATCATGTTGGTGTCTTCCAAAATTAAATTTGATCAAGTAAATTCCCTCCTCTCCCTGAACATTGCTCCCTTGCTGAGCCGAGCCGTAGGAGGGCGACAAACACAAAGCGAGAATTCTTCCTAAAAAGACTGTAACTTTGGAAGATTCCCGCTTCATTTGGCTATTTAAGACTACTGAAGCTAGGTATTAGCTTTGGCTGAACTTAAGGGTGCATTTTTGTTTCCAAACACTTACACTGGAGTCAGTTTAGAAAGGGTTTGCCTCACTATATGGAAAGGAGAATTTTAAAATCATGATTCATGCCATCTGGCAGAAACCTGTTTGTGAGGATTAAAGTTTCTCATAAACAAACCAAATCCATCTCATGCAGTTCCATATTATATCTAAATATGGATAATTCATGTCCCATATTGTGTCATTACGCATTACACATCACAATGCTGCATTTCAGCTTAGAAGCTTTGACTTCAGTGCACTTTTCTCTGTGAGTTGCATTACTGTATCTGTAATTTCTCTTACTGTCTTTCCTTCCCTCCTCCATATTTTCGTAGGCAATGCAGAACAACTCAGGCCTCGTTCGTCCCTCTGCCTTCAAGCCGGTGGTTCCCAAGAGCTTCCACTCCATGCAGAACCTGGTGGGCCAGGCAGGAGGGGCAGGGGGCGAGAGCAAGACTGAGGGAAGGAGCGAAGGGTTCAGTGAGAGCAGAGGAGGCAGGAGAGGCAGGGACGGAGGAGCAGGAGGAGAATCAGGAGAGGTCCCAGAGGCCCTGCTCCTGGACCAGGACAGCCCAGTGAGGGTCAGCAGAAGTGAGGGTGGGGGAAATGGTAATGAAGTGGTGCAGGGAGGGATGTCTGACTCTGGGAGGAACTCCCTGACCAGCCTGCCCACCTACACGGGCTCGGGATCCGGTTGTGGGCCCCCAGCGGTCCTGGGGCCTCTCAGTGCTTCCACCAGCCACATCAACAGGTTGGGCATGGTTGGGGCAGCTGCAGGCCTGGACAAGCTGGAAAAGCCTGGTTACCAGGTGAGGCCTTCATCCACACTCATGTAGACTTTCACAAAATCCACTATGCTGTTATCGTCGTTAACTTGTCGCGATGTGGTGCTTTCCTGCAGAACGGCCTCAGCGCTTCTGACAGTGGCCGGTCCTCCTCAGGAAAGAGCTCTTCGTCCTACCAGAGGCTGAGCCACCTGAGTGACGCCCCAGCACCTCTACGCCCCTCCCCCTCCTCTGATGACATCATCCAGGACCTCGAGGACCGCTTGTGGGAGAAAGAGCAAGAGGTCAGACGCCACTCAGAAATACTTTTTAGTGTGCATTGTCAATGCACCACCAGGTGTTATGTGAGAATTAGTTTTTGTTATTTGGGTGAAATGATCCTTTAAATTGTGTCACTCTGCTTTAAAGATAAATGCACTTTAAACATTCAGCCTATAAATAATGTTTAGTCAGAGAGATGTGCTAACAGGCCTCAAGTTGCACTTTGTTGTCACATTTTGTGTTTTCAAAGTGTGGTGTGAATTTTAGCAGTGGCATTGGAACTTGATAAAAAAAAAAAGTTTGCATTTAATAAAATCTTTTCTGACCAAACTGCATCTTGAGCAGTTTTTTTTTCTGCTGACTACAAAAGGGCCGATAATCCCACATTTTGTTGCCTAAATTGGATTTCTTCTACTTTTATGAGTTAAGCAGCTGCCTTGGTTTCCTCCACTTTTCTTCCAGGTGCAGCATATGCGCAGAAACCTGGACCAGAGTGAGGCAGCGATCATTCAGGTGTTTGAGGAGAAGCAGCGTGTGTGGGAGCGACAGATGGACGAGCTGAGACAGAACTACGCCTCACGCCTGCAGCAGGTGACCTCACTACATGTGTGATTCAACTAAATATCGGGGGCAACACACATTTATATATAATTTAGGAATGAAGCATGTGGTCAAAATCTGATACCATGATACAAAAAAAATTGACGAGTGCATGCACAACAGATAAATGTGAGATAAAACACTGAAAAGTTTGTTTTAATTCTCATAATCCATCTTAAAAGTCAAAAAAATTAAAAAATTTAATTTAAAAATTTAAAAACTATGCTGCCACTAAAGTTACATTCTCACTGTGACGCATGGACCAAACGAGAAGCTCTATTAGAAATACTGCTGATAGTTTAGATTTTAAATCTATTATTTGCATTAAGTATTTATTGGTATGTATAGCACTGTGGTCCTCTCATCATAATCTCACCCTGTGCCCTTAAAAGCATGAGAGAAAGCTGAGAGCACACTTGAATCTATCTAGTTTTAAAGGGTTAATGTTGGAATCAAGATACAGGTAAATGCAGGTAAAATGCAGCATTGTTTAAAAAGAATTTAGACCAAATCTGTCCCTGATATACAACATCTAAGAGGTCATAGACTGCCGTGTCTTAAAGTACCAAAAGATATTACTGTGGGATCGATATGATCAAAACTTTTACTGTATATGTACATTATATCTGTAGGTAACCCGTCGGGCTCAGCGCTCCCAGACTGCCCTGCAGGCACAGATAAGCCGTCTGTCCCAGGACAAGAGGAGGCTCCAGGAGGAGATGGCAGCTCTGTTGGCCCAGAGAGAGGAGCTGGAGAGAAAGTGTCTGGATTACAGGAAGGAGCAGGCTGACATCTTGCCTCGCCTGGAGGAGACCAAGTGGGAGGTGAGATACGAGTATATGAGTTGGTGCGCTTGACTAGTTCAGTAAAATGTTATCAGGGTTGCATCACGGTAGACTGAGCAGTGGAGCGCTGAGTATAAGGGTGTGTGTGTGAAGCTGCCTGTGTCTGTAAGTATGTGTGTACAAGCAACCTACTTGTATGCGAAGAGATAGGAAGTATATTCACCACAGGACTTAAACCCACTCTCTTGTTCCCCATGTGGCAGGTGTGTCAGAAGGCAGGAGAGATCTCCCTGCTGAAGCAGCAGCTGAGGGAGAGTCAGGCTGAAGTGACCCAGCGAGCCGGAGAGATGGTGGCCCTGAGAGGCCAGCTGAAGGAGCTCAATGCCCAGCTGAGGGAGCGGGAGGAGGCCATGCTGGGCCTGAAGGACTCCTATAGCACCAAAAGTCTGGAGCTGGAGAAGTGTGAGGGAGAGCTGAGGAGGACTCTGTCAGAGGTAGGTTTTCAACGAGACTTAAATTAATACTCAACAAATGACTTTAACATTGAGGATTACAGGTAGCAGAAACACAAATCGATTAATAATTGACAAAAGTTAACAATTTGTTAAATTATCGTATTCTTTTTTATTTATTATTATGTCTCCAAACATAATAAAAATCCTTTACTATCAGTAAGGTTTGTCATTTTCTGATGAAGGGCTTCATAGTATATCACAATTCAGTATGTAGATCACATAAAATCTTCTTTAAGTGTCTGTTAAAAGCAATCACTGTAAGATTGAACATATGACATGCTAGTAAGTGCCTTTTCTAACAATATTAAGGCACAATACTTTGTCACAGTATCTGGTTGAAAACTCTGATAACTGTATAACAGTATGTTGTTGTATAGTAGCATTTATTACAAGACAAAAAAGTGTCTCACTAAATTTATGTGGATTTTTATCTACAAGAACCTGAGATGGTCAGACATCACTCAAAAATGCATGATATTTACCACAAGCTATAGGATTTAAGGATTTCATTATTCTGAGCCTGCAATGAAAACCTTTCGTAGCTGCAGGGAACAGTCAACGTCAACAAAGGGGTCTATGAAAAAAGCAACACAATGCTGATTATTACCCAAAGCAGTCAAATTAGATTTTACAAGTGAGATTGCAGGATTGGGATGCTTATCACTAAATATAGATTGTTGAGCATTTAATCCTTAAAATCCTTCAGAGAAATTCCAAATACTTGGCAAGGAGACTGGGACACACTGGAGATTATACAACATTATATATTACAGCTGCAACAGTTCTGCTCTTTGTACTGTATGACATCATAAGCAGCTCATACATATATGTATTTATATTGTGTATTCCATTACTAAGCAAGTTTAAGAGTGATATTTATCTCTTGTTAAGTACAATTTACAATTCACATATTCATCATAAGCTCTTATCGAGTGTGCCCACTTACAATTCATGCAACTGTAAAATAAGTGGGCATTCCTCATCAACATCAACAGAGAAAGCATCCACACGATTCAGAAAGCCATGAAAACACTCTAACATTAATCGAAGTATGGATGTTCATAAGTAAGTTTAAATAGAATATCATCCATCACTGCTGCTCTCAGCTGTGCAGTCCCGTGTGTGTGCATGGATGTGCATGCTTGCACTCATGCATGGGTATATGTATGACAAACGCAGCTGGATGAGGATTTGTTTCAATGTCTGTGTTAATGTGTTTACACTTGCGTCTGCATTTATATAATTAGGCACATTATTTATGCCAAATGTTTTTATGTCCTGTTTTGTTTTGTTGTTCTGTTGTAATGCAGGAGACACCTTGCGTCTGACTGTGCACTTAACAAACAAATACTACATTAAAAATTAAATGACATTGTCCTGTGATATGTATTTTCATTTTTGCAGGTGTCCATCCTTCGAGAGAAGTTGGGTGTATTTGAGGCAGAGGTGCTTAGTTTAAAGCGGGCTCTGAGTGAAGCGAGCAGAGGAGCAGAAGTTGTGATAAGCCCTAACTTAGCTGCTGCTGGGCTGCTGCCACCGTGGGGAGTTGTACACTGCCCACGTAACCCTACTGAGCCCTCAACCAACTCCCTCACCCCTACATCTGACACCCTGCTGAGTCTTCAGAGCGATGAAGCTAAAGCCCAAAGGCAGGAAGCTCAGAGACAGGAGAGAGCACAACGCGAAGAAGCTCAATGGCGCGATGCACAACAGCGGCAAGATGCCCACATGCAGCAGGACATCCGAATGCGTCAGGATAGCCAAATCCGACCAGAGGCCCAACTCCGCCAGGAGGCCCAGCTTCGTCAGGAGGCTCATCACCGCCATGAAGCCCAAATCCGTCAAGAGGCGCAGCTACGCCAAGAAGTACAGCTGCGTCAAGAGGTGCAGCTCCGTCAGGAGGCTCAACTGCGCCAAGAGGCCCAGCTCCGTCAGGAGGCCCAGCTCTGCCATGAGGCCCAAATGCGTCAAGAGGCCCAGCTACGTCACGAGGCTCAACTCTGCCAGGACGTACAACTGCGTCAGGATGGCCACCAGCCTCAGCGAGTCCAGGAGGGTCACTGGGATGAGGCAGGGGAGCTGCGCAGGCAACTGGAGCAGCTGCAGGCTGCTCTCCGCCTGGAGCGGCAGCAACGGGAGCGTCAGGCCCTCAACTTTGACCAGGAGCGACACACCTGGCAGGACGAGAAGGAGCGGGTTTTGAAATACCAGGCGCAGCTGCAGCTCAGTTATGTGGAAACGCTGCAGAAGAACCAAGCTTTGGAAAAACGTATGAGCCAGTTGGGAGCCAAACCAACCACAACATCCACCACCACCACTATTACCACAACCACCACCACCTCCCCGACCTCTTCCAATTCTCCACCTCCACCACCAGCCCTTTCGCATCTGTCTCCTCAGCCCCCACCCTCTATCTCTGGCCCCATCGCCCTTACCATCTCCCCACCTTGTGAAGACCAGAAGGGTCCTCCTTCTCTCCACCAGCTCGCCCCTCCCTGGGCAGGACCCTCACGCCTGGAGAGGATAGAGTCCACTGAGATCTAGAGACAGCTCCATGAAACGAATTGTCCAGTGCAACACACTCACAGTGACAAGGCCTCTCACACAAAACCACTTCAGCATACAGTTGAAAAACCTTTCAGTCTACAATAGAATAAATCAGAACAGTCTGACATACTTTTCAAAGCAACTATAGAAACTAAACAGCAACAAAGGCCGACTGCAAAACAGGAAGATCTGAAACAGGAACTCAGCTAAATCAGCCACTTTTCAACCTCCTAAGCAGCAGGCTGTCTCTCAGTAGTTGTACACTCCTACATAATCAGTGTTCATGAAAAGTGTGCCACACTGATGGATGGCAGAAAAACAAAATGTTAAATGACAGTGTTTAGATTTCAGCACTATTACAGGGGTCATTTCATTCCCATGCTAGAAAAGGACCAAGACAATCAGGGATATTGTCAGAAGTTATCAACAAGAATATTATGCGGTATTTATTCATTGTAAGTCTGTGTCACTGGTAATGTAAAAGTAGAATTAGTGGTCAGAGTGTGTGATGTTAACTTGCATTTTTGGCCAGAGAACGCCTTACTCCATTTTCTCCAGCATGTACAAGAGGATAATTAATGCTGGGAATAGATTTAAAAAAAAAAATAAAAAATCAAGAGTGTGATTATCATTTTCAGTGCTTTAATTATATCAACAAACCAGTTACACATCATTACACATGGCTGGTCTGTTTCATTTAAATCCCAGCAGATATTGACGTTAAAGGTCACACAGACTGATTGTTGATTCATCTTTCAAGTCATTTCATGCACAGGGTCCAACATGCATGAGCCATTCACACACATCATGAAGACCAAGAGAGTTTATATTTTGTACAAATTGAATTAAATAGATATGTTTAGCAGATAATCGGCCCCAACTGAATTTAAGCGTTAAGACGTGGGAGAGACTGGTTTGCCTTCACTGCAGATCATCTGCAGTGACTAAAAACAAACACTAGAGGTCACCGGAGAGCTTTCACTCAACTCAAATTTCTTCCCATTGAACTGCAAGGAGAATGTGAAAGGAAGCACACAATTTGAATTTAGTTATTATGATAATTGTGTCATTCACTTTGTGCATTTACAGCCAAGAAATCTGAGAAATCAGTCAGTATCCCCAAAGTTAAAACAAAATTTATAGAATGTATGATATACTAGAAAGAAATATAATAGTTATAGATTGTAAATGTGTGTTTGAGTGTGTGTGAGGGAGAGAGTGGGTGTGTGCATGTGTGTATACATATGAAAAGCTTCAGCTTATGAGATTGAGGACAGAGGGACTAGTGGCAATAGAGCAAGTGAAGATATATTAAGAGCAAAAGGGTTTTTGGGGGGCTTTACAGTAAGATGTACAGTACATCAAAGCTTGACACAAAGGCAGTGAGACTGACAGTTCAAACTGAGGGAGTCTGTATTTCCTGGAAAAACTCTACTTTCTTCTGTGTAGTCAAAACAGAAGAGACGGATGTTTAAAAAATTCGGAGAAGTGGAGAGTCTGCTGCTTCAAAGGGAGCATTCAGGCTAACTGCACTATGTCGTGTCCTACACACAAGTTATGATGTACAGTAGACTCAGATGTGAATATCATGGCTTTTCTATGTGTTGTTTATGCCAGCATACAAAGATGTTGCTCAAGAATATTAACTTATCTCTAAGGTATTACATAGTATTATCATCTTTATTACTGTTATTATATTACGGTGAACTGACAGAGAAAATATGTGCCATTTGAGCTTTCCTTTATGTGTTTTTTTTGTTTTGTTTTTTGTTTTTTTTAACTGTGTAGATAGCCTATTGGCCTACCATAATGGTGCAATCATAGCAACCCTGTCCAAAAATGATGTTCCTTTTGATGTAGGTGATAAATGTAGTTACAGTATTGCATTGTTTAGAGAACAAAATGCTACCGATTTTATACATGTTTCAAATTTATTGTTTGCATTTATGTTATTAGTACTGTTCTGGCTTGATTAAAACCACCCCTTTGTTAAAATTCAGCAGAACTAATAAAGATATGTGAATAACTCAGCACTTTGTGTCACTGAGCAAACTTTTTGTCCTGTGGTTGCGATTTAATTAAAGCAATCAGCTTTAAAAACTTGACCGGAGGAAATATTTAGAGTCCTTCAAATACTGGAATATATTCTAGAGTCGTATCTTTTACAACAGTGGTTCTCAATCTGGGGCTCAAAACCCCCTTTAAGAATAAGCCTCAGGGGTCATGAAATGATTAACAAGGTAGCTGAACATATTTCTGATGCGCAAAATTAGCTTTATGTTTTCAGACTTCTGCTTTTTTTTCTTGTTTTCTATATTTCTTGTTAATTACTGTAGTTTCACTCTTCCAAAAGCATTAAAAGAAAATGTGCAATTACTGTAAATCTTGGTTAATCTGGCCAGTGATGGAAAAGGTATTCGGATCCTGCACTATACTCCTATACAATACCACTAGAAATGCTCCATTATGAGTAAAGCTTCTGCACTGATAATCTTACTTCAGAGAAAGTAGGTAAGCTACAACCTAACAGCTGTTAGTTAGTAAAAAGTAATATTTCCCCCTGACATGTAGTGAAGTAGAAGTATAGAATAGCACGAAATTGCATTTCACCTCAAAATTATACTTGCTGTAAATACAATTCTTCAGTAAATATACTGTTGCTTACTCGAGATGGTGCTCTAACAAGTCTGTATATGACACTGACTAGAAGTCTGTAAGGCTGACACAGTGAAATTAAGATACTGGGCACTGAGATAATTTCAGGAACGATATAATCCTGAGATATAATCCAGAGTAAACAGTCAGGCCAAACATGTCTGGGCTGTTCTCATACGTCCGCCTGCATCGTCTCTGAATGCAGGGTTACATCTTGTTAACGTAAGTAACCCTGCTGACCTTCATGTGGAGGAGGATGTGCAGCACTGAAAAGGATGACATAACAAAATGTATGAGTGGATGTCTGACATGTAGTTAGAGGTGGTCAAAAGAATGAATTGTTGAAGGGCTTTATGCAGACATTTACGCTGTGGTGTCCAAAGAACACAAACGTCAGTGGAAAAGCAAATCAGTGAAGCTTATTCTTACCAAATATACTCATCACCTGTTGTGTCCGTCCGACACTGTACAATTTCGCATTCTCAAATTTGAGACAGGTCCCTTCTCGGCTGCCGTAGTTGTGGCAGCTGAGCTAGTAAAGAGCTAGCTTTCTAAAGCTATTAGCTACCGGTAGACCTTTGACTCCTTGTTAGTCAAAGGAGGCAAGTAAGAGCCAAAAGAGTTTGTCAAGGACCAAACAAAGTAAGCTTTTTCTGTTTCAGTTTACTTAGCTGATGTTAAACTTGCTCAGCATTAGCAGTGTTAGCCAACATCATATTGCTAGCTGGTACGTGGTGCGTATTTGAGTGCATCTTAACACACTGTAAACGTGACAGCTCAGTTTGGATTATAATGCAGAGTAATGTTTTTACGTACCAACATGTTTGAGGCTCAGAGCCTCCGATATTTGGACTAAGAATATTTTTTTCTCCATAAAATTGATTAGAGCCTTACGTTCATAAGTGCATTTCTGTGTGCAGTTGTATAGTTGGTTTCCAGCAGCTGGATAATAATAATGGACCTTAGCCTTCATGAGATAAAATTAATTTAATAGGGGCTGCAACTACGTATTATTATTATTATTATTATTAGTACATTTTATTGACTTATAACTGCCTTTCTAGAAGTCAGGTAGCTGTAGAAGTAATTTCCTTCCTCTCAACAACACAGTAATACTAAATGTCCTCCTTGAACTGGCCATTGAAAATTGTTGATGAGAGGTGAATCAGTCAGTCAATGAATGTCGTTTTGTTTTGAGGTCAAAGGTCGTGTTAAATAATAAGTGGAAACACAACAAAAATGTGATTACCTTCCAGTAAGTGCTGGACAGTTGTATTCACTGCATGTCTTATTCAGCCTTGACCTATAAACTCATGCAAGGAGACATGTATAGCTCTAACGTCAGTTTGTTTCTCTGCAGGTCGGAGAATATGGTGGTGAATCTCTGCCTGCCGCACTTTCACACAACAGTTCATTGTAACAAGGTGTGACACATTTCATGGACACATCGCCTCAACGTGCTGTTCCTCAAGCTAGTGTTTCATTGAAAATGTACCTTGCTTTCTCAGAAAAGTAACAAACAACAGCAACACCCAGGGGACTTGTAACCAGCAACAGTAGCTTAGGACATAAAACAAACAAAACTTCTAATTTCTACACTGGATTAATGTCTTATGAGTGCGCCATTTACCTTGTTTTACCTATGAAAAGTATACATCTAGGTCCATTGTGACGAATAGGAAGAATCAGCGTACTGAGACGTAAATAGCAAAGCACTGACGTGGTCAAGCATGTAATGACAAAGAAGTAGATGGACAAAGGGATGTGTGGGAGACTGAGTCACTACTGACCTTGCGATGTTCATTTATTGTTATTTTGTAATCTGATCATGGCTATATATTGTACACACTTCACATGTTCTTTCACTCCTTTTGTAATTATGTTTTTTTACACCTCTTCTTCCGCACCCTCTATTTTATACTGTCACCTCTCCTTCCATGTGATGTTTTACAGTTTTCTGTCGCATATCATATATTTATATGGTTTATTCTGACGTGAGTGTGGTCCTCTGGCCACACTGCTAAGGAGGCAAGCCACTAAAACTTTAAAGTTAGCATCTCTTTAGTAAACCAGTTAGCTGAACATGGACATGAAGTTTGTCGTGTATTACCCCAAAAAGAATCTACACCTCATTTCTTAGAGCAGGGTAGGTGTATATTCTGGCATTTTTTTCCTTGCTCCTGTCTTTGTGCTGACTATTGTCGGTTAAAAGCTAAAAAAAACCTAAAATTATCTTTGAAAATTATAAACTCCTCTCTTTTCAAGATGAAGAATCTAAGTTTGGCTTATTTTTTCATATGCAGCTGTGTGCAGATGGCTATGATGTCACAAATCTTGTGTCAGCTGACCCTGCTCTCCAGAGGCGGGGCTTCAAGCTGGAGTACTTCCTGCGTCCACCCGTACGAGTAAGATTGTGCTCTTGTGGTGTGTGTCTAAGACAAAATTCTCCTTTAACGCCAAGTATGCAGAAGCAATTTGTAACCGATGCCAAGCGAAGTTCCAGATTTACTGTTGTTCAGAGAAGTGGCCACACTCACCTAGAATATATATTTAGCATCGTCTGGCATGGGTTGGATCTATGGCAACACTAATAATACATCCATCTCTATAATTAATAAATTAATAGTAATAATTTTCCTCCGTTCCTCTCAGGTGACGTTGAAGTTTGGCTTCCAGGTGGATCTGTCCAGGGTGGATGTGCAGCTGTGGCCCTGCGGTATGGACAGAGGACAGGCCTGCAAGAGACTGGAAATCAGCACCAGCTCTGATTTGCTACCCTCCCAGACTTTTGGTCCCGTTCACAAACAGGTTCAGCAAAAAGAACAAATGCAGATGCAGGTAAAGAAGCAGAATAAACAGAACAGAGGAAGACAACAAGAGCAAGGCAGTAAGTCTGACCAGTGTACTGGGCACCAGTGGAGTCTTCAGGCCCAACAGTGGGGAGAAGAGGCTTTAAATGAGCCTCAGCAAAGGAGCCATGTGTTCCAGTGTCAGTCAAAAACTGAATCCAGCAATCCTGAACCAGAGTTTAAACTGGTGGGTCGATGCGATCTTAGGGAGGAGACCCACGTCTGCTTCACACGTTCAAATTTTAATCCCCGTCCGCCGTTCCCCTCGCCGCCTCCTCCACAACCTGCAAACTGTCGGGAAGAGGAGCTGTGGAGCCGAGGTCTGCTGTCGTTAGGCGCTGTGACACAGCTTCGTGTGACTGTGCCCTTTGGCGGTGCGGCATCTGCTCTGGGGCTCAAGGCTTTGGTCGTGTGGGGACAACCTGCTCGCTGCTGCCCTGCAGAAGAAGTGGAGTGGATCAGAAGAGTGCACGAGGCCAGTGAAAAAAAACTACCAAGACCTGTGTTCTTTGCCTCTTCTGTTAGCCAGACAAAACCACCACTGCAAGCAGGCACAACTCCAAGGTATGCATTAATGAAGCAGTCTTTAAAATTTCTAATTTCTCTGTAATCTCCTCCTTGTTGTATATAATAATTATGATATAAATATATAAATAATATATATATATATAAATAATATAAATAAATATGAACATTTTCTTACAACGTTGATAACAATCTGTTTGCTTTTTGTCCAACTCCAGCGATCTTTCCATCCCAGAAGAGTTCCTTGACCCGATAACCCAGGAGGTAATGATACTTCCCATGTTGTTGCCCAGTGGTGTGTCAGTGGATAACACCACACTGGAGGAGCACCAGAAGAGGGAGGCCACTTGGGGTCGACCCCCGAACGACCCCTTCACGGGTGTCCCGTTTACTTCAACCTCCCAACCTCTTCCTAACCCCCAACTGAAAAGCCGCATTGACCACTTCCTCCTGCAGAAAGGCATGATCAGGAGGGACGGGATGTTAGGGAGACGGGGAGATGGAGAGAATCCACAGGCCTCGAGGCTTCTAGCTTCCAAAGCAGATGAACAGTCCCAGAACTCTACATCTCTCAGTAAAAGCTCAAGAAACACTACTGTTATTCAATATAACAACGGGACCAGAAACACCAACAGGACTACACAACTACAAAACACTGGATTAGGACACTGGTCAGATAATGGGAATCACACGCATACCTCCCAGCCTCTAACTACAGACAGTAAATCAGAGTTAGAGAGAAGAAGGAAACCAGATATAATTTCCAAAGAATCAACAGAAGGGTTGGAAGATGAGAAGCAACTACTACCTCAAGCAAAAAGACCGAGACATGATTCAGTTTCATGTGAGTATATTATGTTTAGTGCAACAGGTTCTCTCTCCCAACTTATGGAAGCATGGTCAGCAGCCTTACGCTTCAAACGATGATGCTCTGTGCTCTCTGCTCTTTGCACAATAAGATTCTAAGACGTATCTCTATCTTTTTTCCTGCTGACTTGTCTGCTGTGTCGATTCACCACGCATTCAGTCCCCAGCTGCACCTCTCATGAGCAGCGTTTGTCAACCAGCCTGGACGAGGCCCTGTTCTCTGCCCTGCAGGGACGGCCCTCCTTCACCTCGAACTTGTCCCAGAAGAGACGGGTTATACCTGAGGCTGAACCGCTCAACACCCCGCAGCACTCTCACACTACAGGCACTCCAAGCATGCCAACAGGTTGGATTTGGTGTCTCGTTGAGACGAAAGACTTAAATGAAAAACACAAATTTGGTATTTAATTAATTGATTAATCTTCCTTCATATTTGTTTGCCAGGTGAAAGGACGTGTTCCGCATGTTCCTGTTCGGTCTCCGTTTACTCAAAATCTGCTTCATCCGTCTACCGTCTCACCTGCGGTCACTTGCTCTGCCATTCCTGCCTCCGGCGGGAATCGCAACCACTGAACTCTGCGACTGCATCGCCATCCAATCATATCTTGTGTCCCGCCTGCCAAAGCCCTGCTCCACGCAGTGACATTGTTCGTGTGCATCACTGACAGATTCCGTAAAAGCCTGTGAAGGAGAACAGCCCTCAAGGTGAACACGGGATTGTGCTGCAGATGTGGCGTTACAGGATTGTGGCCATGTTGAACTCAAAGTGGGAAAAAAACATTTACAGCAGAAAGTTACAGATTGCACACAGACTTTATTTATATTGTTTGCGTGGTACACTAGGTCGACCCCTTCCCTTTGATATACAGAATATCTTCGCAGATGCATTGCTGTGTGTGATGATTGCTGTATTATACGATATATTTTGTATTATTTCTTATTCACAAAAGTTGCAAGTACTTCAGGTCTAGTGAATTATTTTACTTAGAATTTTCTTGGACCTGTAACACTTCAGAATCAGATCACAGAGGCCTGTTTTTGCCATCATAGAAAGGACATCACTGAAAGCAAAGACCTTTACAAAACACTTTTAAAAGAGAAGGTTAAAATTTTTGTTCCCTTCCCCCCTCACACTGTCTTAGCCTTTTCATCGAGCACTGAAGTGTAATTGCAGCCTTGGTTCTGCAGCCTTTGTACAGTACAGACCCTGGATGTGTCGATGTGTTGAGGATGCACAAAGAAAAGGTTGGGGGACAAGCTGTAAGAGCAAGAGACCAGAGGAAATTGAGTTGACCCAAGGCTGTGTGGTCATTGTAAAGACACAGACGGGGTCATGCTCAGCCTCTTTACTCCTTCACATCATTCCCCGCTTTATATTCCTTGCACTCTTGTACCGGTTTTGCTGTCTTAAGAGAGTAAATTCAGGGACTGATTCTGGACTGTTTAATTTATTTTTAACGTGGCAAGGAATTCCTGCAATGCAAGTGAGTATCAGGTAGTATTAAAAAGCTGAATTTGTCTGAATTTCTTTGAAGTTGGGATAAGTTTGTTATGCCACTTCTCTATCTCCCTAGATTCTGTAACTGATTTCATTTCCTCTTACTTCTGACTGTTTTTTTCTGTCAGGTGCATGGTTAGGAAATAAATGTGCGCACGATCTTTCAGTCCAACAGAGTGGCCTTGAAGACGCATTCATAATCTGCCTCTTAACACTTCACTGTAATTATCCCCTATGAGTACCATATTGTTTGCACAAACGTGTTAAACTCACCAAATTCAGGAAAAACAGTATGTGTTGGGCTTCGTGGTCACAAACAGCATAATTTATATGTTGGTTTCCGTGACAACGTTAAGCTTAACCAAGGTCATGATCCTATATCCGCTCAGTAAGAGCAAAGACTGGAACCAGATGTGCTGCATGTGAAATGGAGACATCAGCTTCACTGTTTCAGCGTAATAAAGCACTTAAATGACACTAAATCAGACTGTGGTGAAGTGATATGAACTAATGCTTATGTGCTGTAAGAGCTGAAGCTTATTCGTCTGTTCTGTTTCACCCTCAAACTTTAAAGTGATTGCAAAAGTTCTGTTTGTTTCGAGATTTATCGCAGGCATCAGGAATTATTTTTACCTGTGAGAGGAGATGTTTTTCATTATTTTCGTTTATCTCATATTGTTCAGGAGTGGAGTGATGCGAAACAAGAGCAGATACTGTGTTCATTGAAGGATCGAGCTTAATGCTGTGAGGCTAATCAACGAACTCCTTCACACCTAAACCTGCTGCCTCTAAGGCTCAGTTTTGCCACTTAACGTTTACTTGTTAATCAGCATCACAACAGCTAATAGGCGGGATACAACCCTGGGCATGCAACAAAACACTGAATGGAATAATGAACTTCAGATACTTCTGTTTATTTGAAATGCTAATCTTGTTGTGCTCATTAATGGTCTTAAATCACATCAGGGGGATAATTTGTGCGACCTTGAGGTTGTCATGATGCTTGCACAGTTGCCTTCATGTGCGCGAAGTCAAAAATGTCTGTCCTGCAGCGATGAACTGCGAAGACTGACAGCTGAATTGTGCATGATCATCATGAAATGTGCTTAATCAGTGCGCTCATTGCGCTAAATTTAATTACTTGCTCATTAGTTGTTCATGTTCTGCCACTTTGGTGCGTGCGCCCTCCTGCCATCCTCCGCGGAGGCTGACATTACTTCGAAAAGTTATTCCAAATAAGTGTGGCGCAGTGTTGAATACAGAAAAGGCATCTTCTGCTGTCATGGCTGTTGTCTTGCGTAGATTTGTTAGATGGCACGCATCTGATGCAGAACCATATCTGCCGCGACCTGTCGCGCACACGCCGCGCGCACGCCGGTGGCCTTCGGACGCGAGTGAGCGTGGAGAGCAAAACGCACGACACTGACGTCAGATACGAGTGTCAGTCGCTTTGTCGGGTCACGTCCATGTGCTTATAAGTGAGGACTGGAGCGGGACATCAGACATCCACCCGGGCGGAGGACATACAGGTGCGCGGCGCTCATCACAAAAACCAGCAGCGATGCCTCACTCCCTGTTCCCGCTGTGCGTCCTGGGACTCCTCGCTCTCTCCTCCGCCTGTTACATCCAAAACTGCCCCCGAGGAGGGAAACGAGCGCTGCCGGAGGCTGGAATCAGACAGGTGAGGACCATTGTCTTTTCTGCCTTCCTGCCATCCCTTTGGGAAGCTTGGATTGTTCATTTCTCTGGCTGCTTTTTAGCCTGTTGTAATAATGTGTAAAGTTAATGTCTATCTGGAAAAAGGAAAATTAAATATAGAAAATGAAGGCACTTTCAAGTATGAAATCTAGGAAACTGAATGCACTTGAATGTAGGTTTAATTTTTTTTCATCGTAAAACTGAACAAAAGATGGAAAGGGACCACAAAACTGGATGAAGACTAGATGTGTTTATGTATTTCAAGTGTTTTAATATTCTTTTTATTCTCACGATGTGTGACGTGGAGGCAAGTTAATAAACACATTAGAAATAGTGAACACATACTGCGATAAATGTGCATTAGATTTCATGCAGCCATTTGCTATCCAGTATTTAAAGAATCGTTTTCTTGTTGTTGACAATCTGAACTCGCTGTAAGAATAAATATTCCTGCAACATACGAGCATTAGAATGAAGAGAGTGTAACACTGGACAAAATAAAAGTAACTGTTTGAAAAATAATTGACCTGATTTACAGCATGTGATTAACAGTTAAGTTTCTCTTCCAGTGCATGGCTTGTGGGCCCAGAGACAGGGGCCGCTGCTTCGGCCCCAGCATCTGCTGCGGGGAGGGCCTCGGCTGCCTGCTGGGCTCCCCAGAAGCAGCTCACTGTGTGGAGGAGAACTACCTGCTCACCCCCTGCCAGGCGGGAGGGAGACCCTGTGGATCTGAGGGAGGGCGCTGTGCTGTTTCAGGACTCTGCTGTAACTCAGGTACAGTCTGGTTTTACTGTATATTGATCGTCATGTTCAGACAAGGAAGCGCGGTGGGAATTGGTCTATGGGCACAGTTTGAATAGTTATTTTCCTTTCCTCTCGTCCCACTCAGAGAGCTGTGTGGTGGACTCTGACTGCCTGGAGGAGGCTGAGGCCACAGATGCAGCCGACAGCCCTGCAGGGAGATCACCTGCCGAGCTGCTGCTGCGCCTCCTACACGTGGCCACCAGAGGACAGACGGAGTACTGATACTGCTGTCTGTGGAGCCTCCTCTGCTTCTCAGGGCCTGGAGGTGCAAAATTTCAGCCTAAGCCTTGAGATTTGAACCCTGAACCAATAAAACGCCAAGTCAAGCTTTCTTTCTCTTAACCCCTCCTGTTGTGATACTTCTGTATCTGTAAAGACAGAAAGACACTTATCTTCAGCTTTAGTAATTGGCTCATTTTTATCCAGATCCTGGGGGGAGGAATCATGATAATGGATATGCAAAAAGTAGATTTCATATTTGTTCCCACTGCAGAAAATGTATATAGTAATGCACATACTGTAAACTAAATTTACTCAATGTGAGGGGGTATAACACGCCGCCGAGCTCCATTTCAAATAAGTGAGTTGCAGCAGAAAACACTGTAAATAAGTCCGAGATTGAAGGCCAAGGTTGCTACAGACATACAAACCGCCGAATGACAATGCTCCAGCAGTTACTTCTTGTGTAGTAGAAATATTATTGTATATTGAAAATGGGAAAATATAGAATCTATCACTGCCAAAAGACTTTCTGCTGTCTGTTCTCATTATTGGCAAACTGAAAATAATTATACCTTTAACATATGATTCACTGATAAAACTTGTTTATCTTCTACCTGTTTCACTGTGTGCGTGCGTGCGTGCGTGCGTGCGTGCGTGCGTGCGTGCGTGCGTGCGTGCGTGCGTGCGTGAGCGAGAGAGAGAGAAACTGGGTGAGACTTAAAGGAATGTATTGTTAGCCATAATAATTGTTTAGGGTAGTTTAATCAGTTTCATTTATACAGCATCAGTAGTAACATAAATTGACAGTGCTGATGTGGAATCGGTCCAGTGTCTTCTCATTCGTCTCCTTCAAGATAACAACAATCTCTGTGGTGCATCAACATGTCCAATTTGTGCAGATGAAAGTGAATTTTAATCGTCCTACTCCTTTGTGTGTGATGATTGAAAGCAGGACTGCCTGTGATGGCAGTTTGTGTGTAGTGTGCTCTCGAGCCAGCTGGAACAGGATGAAGGACCCGACAGGTTTTGACAGTTAGGCTACCTGTTTTGACTGATTCAGTATGTGTCATACCCATGTCGGCCTCTGGCCAACGCTGCATCAGTGATGAATGAATACAAGGACACAGGATCGCATGGTGTATTTAAACAGACACTGTGTAGAGTGAAAGGCAGGATGAGTAGGAGCTGCCTGTTGCGGTTTGTACACAAAAACATTCAACAAGTTTTAACCATGTTTACATCAACCTATTTCCATGTGTATTTTTGAAGTAGAGAAGGTTGATGGAAACTGCTAAATTCCAAAAAACTTCCTCAATTTCCCTAAAAAGTTAAGTTTCAGGCGTTTTTGCCTTTTTTTGAAAAAGCGTTAATGTGCTTAATGGGAGATGTAAACAACTTTTCTGACTGTAATCTGAACTGTCCCCGCTCCAAGAGAAGGAAAAGATGCTCTTCCTGTCCTGGATGTTACTACAATGTGCAAAAGCATGACTGGCAGTAGCAACAGTCCACATGTACTCTTCTTCTTCTTTGTTGGTGGTTTTGTTTCTGGTTCACGTCATCTATATCTTCTACTCTCCACGACGTTTCTTACAGTCATGCATAACGTAGCTTGTGTCGCCAACATCTGACAAAACTATGCCTTACATAGCCCTCTATCTTCACTCTAAACCTGTTTTTTCGTGACAAAGTTTGCTTCAGATTTACTTGACAGATACATGGAAACACAGCTATTTTTCTATGACTGGCTTCACATTTTGGTTGAAATCATCTAAAATTACTCGCACATGGTTGGCTGGTCCACCACTTTCATCCACATTGAAACATCTCAACAACTATTCAACGGACTTCCATGAAACTTTGTTCATGGTCCCCAGAGGACGAATCCATATGACTGATCCCGTGACTTTTCCTCCAACGCCTCCAAACTTTTCACATGTCCTGTGAAATATTCATGGTTCCCAGATGATGTATCTTAATGATATTGGTGATCCCTTGACTTTTCTTCAGTGCCCCAAGGATGTTTGAGGGTTTGAGTGAAAGATCTCAACAACTGTTGGATGGATTTTCTTGGAATTTGGTTCATGCCCCCCTCAGGATGAATTCTATCTAGTGCCATCATCAAGTCCAAATTTTAATTTGTCCATATATGGTTTATGGCCAAATACCTGCCAATTTAATGACATTCTCATCATGACATGGTGGACATGTCAACAGCGACTTTGTGTTTAGCATTTATACCTTCGGATAAGCTCTTTATATATACAGAGAGTGTGTGTTCTCCATGGAGTCCGTTATCCTGCATCATGCTGCAAGGTCACAGTCACCATAGGTTGTCCTACATGCTTGGAAAGGGAGGGGTGAGGCGAGGGGTATTCAGTTCTGCAACCTCACCACTAGATGTCACTAAATCCAACACAGTGGACCTTTAACATTACATCCAAATCAAGTAAAGACCAAAACAAATCCTCCAGATTTAGTTTGTGACAAAAGCAAAAAAAAAACACACATCAGAGATTCTCAAGCCTGCATCTATGTCAAGCTGGATCAGACGGGGGGGACAAACTAAATCCTGCGATTTGACGGCTGTATATAGGATCAGGTATTTAGTGTTGCATGCTCAAACAAAAACCAAACCAAACATCATACAGACACTGCTTTCACTTGTCAATTTTGACTGTTACTACATCGCAAAACTTTCCCAGATTCAAATAAACATCTAAAGTCAGACTGTCATTAGGTACCAGAAAAATTCCCCTGCGGTAAAGTTTGACATTTTTCCCCCCAGTAATTGCATTGTGTGGTTTGCACGATCAGTCAAATTGCACAACATGCGACAGGTTGGTGGGCCACACCTGAGCACACGCTGAATGTGAAATGTTGTTTTTACTGCTGAGCTGCAGCTTCTGCACTGTTAAATCAACATTGCGTCTTGTCGTCTGAACTGTATCTTTGCCACCATAGATTCTCTTATGTCAGTTAAGCCTTTATCAATACCTGCAATCTTTTCCTCCACACGCATTTGAGGATTATGTTGCCAAATATCAGATTTCATTAGCTCCAGCGTTCTTGTTTTTGAGCTCTTCCTTCCACAGACGCAGGTGCTTGAACTCGTCTGATTATTCCCATGATCGTTCCTCAATTATTCCTCAGTTATTTTTCAGAACATCATTACAGAGCTTCACACCAGTTACAGTTCATCCTGAGGTTTGTTAAGGTCAACATTTGACCTGAATTAAGTTTCCATTTTACTGTAATTGTTTAACGGTGTCCTACCTATCCTATCTTTCATGCTGGGCATGGCATTTGCTGAGCTTTCACTCTACATCTATCAATCAAATAAGAGTGGTTATTAAACAAGTCGAAGCCTGTCTGAGCGAACATACCTGTCTCACACACTCATCTATCAGCAGCAGTTGGAACAAAGAGTCAGATTCAAAATGAAAGTAACTTTTGTTTTTTCTGGAGACTTTCAAATCCCCGTGGGTTAATTAAGTTGTCATGGAAAGTTCGAGCACATGTTCACACACTCTGAATGTGGATGGGTGGGTGCACAGATGTATTTAAAAAGCAGGGACACATTTCCTCCCATCACTCGCTCTGCCATCATGGATCTTAAAGCCGCCTTTGTGATTGTCTTTCTGTTTGCTTTGGCCATCACCTCTACTGAAGGTAACTGTCGTGACAAATTTTCATGCTGAAACCAAGAAAACATTTGTACTGAATCAGCTTCTATACGTATACGTTCAGGGATTTTTAGATTTCTGGGGCAAGGACAAGCTGATGTAAACATAGATAAAAATGTAAAGTGCTGAGCTGCATGTTTCTGTTTCTGATCACACTAATCTATGAAGTTTAAACAAGCATGTGCATGAGGATGCAAATCATTTTGCAGTTGTTACAGCTGTTTATTGATTTCATCTGGCTGTTTTTTAAACCTAAAATTGGGGGGACGATATTAAAGCTGTTCCAGCCTGTGAACTTTCACATGGTCACATCAGTGTAACTAGCAGTATGTTGTCATCTTGTAGTCACCACTGCACAATGCAAAACCTTCCATCCTGTTCAGTTTTATGGTCTCCAGTATTTATGTTCAACTTTTTTCCTTTTTAACTCTTATTATATTTGCAAATAGCCAAACCCAAATGCCAAATAGTACATTGTGCTTTGAGAAATCTAAACAGTATTCATGTTTCTTTTTGGAAAATTTTGTTGATTGCATTTAAGATTTCATTTTCTTTGTCCATTGTACTATATGATGTTATTCTACCTTGTTTCCAACATTTTTGTAATGTGTCTTCATTCCTCATTGCAGCTGGCATCCCAAAATGCTGCATCACAACAAAAAAGGACATCCCTGCACGAGTGCTGCTGAAGGTTCAAAGATGGGAAGTGCAGCGAAGCAGCGGCGCCTGTGACATCCCAGCACTGCGGTAAGTGAAGATCAACAATGAACAAAGTCATCACAGTGATTTCATCATGATCAAAGGCTTTGTTTTTGTTGCATCTTCTGCTTACTGTCTAAGCTTTGAACGGCTGATTTTAACTTATGGTTACATATACACAGTACATTTGTTTAAAACTGAAACATTTTCTTTCCTTGTGGCTCCACAGACTGTACGTACGGGACATGAGGAAGCCCATATGTGCTCATCTCAGGGTGAAGACACCCCTGATAAGGCTTCACATGAAGCTGAAGCAGAATAGGCAGAAAGCCACTTACTGAGCTGTGGAATGAAACCTTTCACAAACATTGTGTGTCGTGTTTTCTACGGTTGGTGTTTCAGAGCTCGTGCCATACAGAAGCCCTAAAGATGGATTGTTTTTATTGATCATGCAAAATGTTGAGATCCACTCGTGAAAAACAGCCACTTACTACTACTTTATATAGCGGTGGAAAGTAATTAAGTCCATTAAGTACTTTACTCAGGTACAATTTGAAGGTGCTTATACTTTACTTCACTGCACTTTTATACTCATAAACATATGACCAGTCCCAAAAATCTGATGTATTGTTATAAATGAAACTACCTTACAGTATATGATGCAGTTAAAATCAATTCCACCTCAGCTGTCTGCAACATTTAAGTATTACTTACATATTAATGCAGTGATAACAATTAAAATAGTACAACACTGACAGGGGCTATTCTGCATTATGAGTACTTGTACATTTAATACCTTAAGTCTATTTTGTTGCTAATGATTCTGTACTTCTACTTGATTAAACTTTGAACACAGGACTTTTACTTACAATGTGTTTTTTGTGTCAATGAGTATTTTTAGTGTGTGATACTGTTACTACAATAAATGATGTGAATAATTTTTCCACCACTGCATTCATCCAGAAATTGTGAAAAAAAATTAAATCTCTGTAAACTGTGATTTCTGTGTCTTTTTTATTGTGTGGCTCCAGATGTAGTAGTGTTGATAATTGTTTAGCAACAGTCAAACTATTAAGAGAGTTACTGAATAAAATTGATAAGAATATAAGATTAATAAGGATACGTGTCAAAATATTGTAGACATCAAGGACTTGCAGAAGTGTTTTCTGCCTTTACACCAGAGCACTCAAAGAAAACAGTTGGAATTCAATGGAAACGAAACAACGAAATCTTTCAATGTAACTCCAGACCTTTCAAGAAATGGCAGTGAAATGGACTTGTTCAATCTTGTCCTCTGATGATGAAACCTCTGACCCCTCTCCCTCCTCTGTCATGACTCATCCCACAGAGACAAGCTGCTGCATACAGCAAAGGCTGTAAAACCTTCTGGAAAGCTTCACTGAGCTGATTTATTTGGGTTCATTCCAAAATGAGTGAACCGAAAGAACCTAATTACATTTACTGCTGTTACTGATAGCTTTTTGTATTGGGCTTTCCTTTTAAATTTGGTCATTTTACATTTTATCCATCCATCCATCCATTATCTATACCGCCTATCCCTTTCGGGGTTGCGGGGGGCTGGAGCCTATCCCAGCTACAATGGGCGAGAGGCGGGGTACACCCTGAACTGGTCGCCAGCCGATTGCAGGGCCACATGTAAGGACAAACAACCATTCACACTCACACCTACGGACAATTTAGAGTCATCAATTAACCTAATGAGCATGTTTTTGGTCTGTGGGAGGAAGCCGGAGTGCCCGGAGAGAACCCACGCATGCATGGGAAGAACATGCAAACTTCACACAGAAAGGCCCCGCCTGACCCGGGGATCGAACCGGCAACCTTCTTGCTGTGAGGCACGCGCACTACCTGCTGCGCCACCGTGCAGCATTTTACATTTTATGTTTTTATTTAAGTACTGAAAGCAATATTATAAAAGAATTGGTATTTTTGTGATTCATCATCCCTTCAGTTTTGAATGCAATTCTCTAATTCTCTACAACCGTGCCCATGTAGTAACATCCTCCATACAACCATGTGTTCACAAAGTGGTGAACCTCGCTCTTTTGTGAACGACTGAGCCTTTCTAGGATGCCCCTTTCATACCCAATCATGATATATCACCTGTTACCAAAGAACCTGTTTACCTGTGGAATGTTCCAAACAGGTGTTTCTGGAGCATTCCACAACTTTCCCAGTCTTTAGTTGCTTCTGTCCCAGTTTGCTTGAAACATGGCATCAAATTCAAAATAAGCAGATATTTACAAAAATCAATGAAGTTGATGAGGTAAAACGTTGAATATATTGTCTTTAGACTGTTTTCAATCGAGAATATGTCAAAAGGGGTTAACAAATGATCACATTCTGTTCTATTAAATATGAACAGCTGTACATGTACATTCAGTGTGAAGTCAACAACTTTACCAGCGCAGCTAAAGCAAGCAAGTCCAACAGCACAAGACATATTTTAGGAAGCCAGCTAATATACTTATAACTCTAACAAAAGCAACACAAAAAGGCTGGTTCAACGTCTGTCTTGCAGCCTTTCATTTCACAAAGATCTCACCAAAGACTGAAATCCAGTCCAAGATTTACTCATCTGGTCTTTCGCTCTGTCTTTTTCTCCTCTTTGTTCTGTTTGCCTCTGCCATGATATCCACAGAGGCTGAGGAGCCCGGTTTCATTGCCACTACTTGCCTGGTGCCCCAGGCTCCCAGTCCATTCCAAGCAGAGGCAGCAAGTTAAATAGTTCGCCATCTCTCCACTGTACAACAATGTTTTGATATAGTTTGAGTTTTGACCTTTCACCCTTTTAATGTTGTAAAGATCATATCCAACACCAAGACAAGATTGTACCCAAATTTCTGAATCATAACTTTTCGTTACTTACTTGTTTGTTTTTTATTAAACTACAATATAATCTGAATGGGACCTATTTTCTCATCAAAAATTCTACTTTCTCTTGATCGTGCCTTTAGAAAAACTGATGTTCATGTGCTGTGCAGCTGCGAAGACCAAAACTGAAATCATCCATGAGTGAAAGAAAAGTGAGTGGCCATGAAACGCTGATTCTGCAGTACGTAACCTTCAATGCTGAAAAGTGAGGCCACGCACTTCGTGCACAAATTCTGGCAAATGAAACTTAAAAAAGGCCTCAGGCAGCATCTGATACTGCTGTAGTCTTCCAGGTTTCATTCACAAACAATTAGTCAGTTAATTTTATGCAAATCCCTGCTGTGAGTCCTACTACTACCACAATTATACATTACACTCAATTTTTAATCACATGACAAACTAATCTCAAGGTAAACAGTGATTCACCAGTTCACTACTCGATTCATAGTTGGCTACAATGAGCTATATTAATGAGGTAAAGACCCAAGTCATCAGGCTGTTATGACTAAGAAACAAATTATGGTAATCTGCCCTTTGAGTCACAGTCGCAGTACTTTCTCATATGTAACTGCTCCAGTCAGAGCAGGCTTCTCCAGTGCTGACAGTCAAGCAGCCTTTAATACAAAGAGATTTCACCATCTTTTATGAAAGAGATCCAACCTTTTACCTCATCAGTACAAGTTTAATATCCTTCTCAGAGACCTGTTAAACAGTTGGCAAGACAATCAGACTCCAGGACATCAGCAACTGAAAGGATTTTTATAAAACAAACATGATGGTGCCAGACGGGGCCACAGTAAAAGTTACCGTAAGACACACACAAGAACATGTCACAGCTGCATGATTTTGAACTCCTGCCGACCGCTTAAGCTTTTATCGTAACTCTCCAGGATTTAACAGCACACAACTGTCAGCCACAAAAGTTTGGCTGTTGCTCAACTTGCCTCGAAGGGCAATACGTTGAAAAGTTGATCACAGAGGGATTACTGTTGTTGGAAAATAAACTACAAAATTATTATTTACAACTTCAATATAAATTAAAAATTAGCAGCCGAATGAGTGTGACAATAGAATAGATCAGACTTTGTTGCACAAACAGTCAAAACTGCTGATAGTAAAGCTGAAGCAGATGTTGTTTTAAGCTGCTGCTGCATCAGTTGAAGATGTTTTCTTTTACACTGTGAGGACTTCACAAGTCTGATGGAGTAGTGCCCTCTAGTGGAAGACTGATCTGACTCAGCTTCATCCGCCAAGTGTGTTCAACAATTTGACTCTAGTTTTAAGTTGCTCTCAGTGAACTGACACACATTTCCAAGAACAATTACAGGACGGTAGAAATAGCCAACGCAAAACAAAGATAAAGTACAAATAATGTACAAGGTGAGAAATGCAGCAAATAGTGCTAAAGCAAACAGAGACAAAGGAAAAAACTAACAAGTGCAGTGATTTTCATTTCCCGCCCGGCAGATTCTTAGGGTTTACCAAAGTGAGTGTGTTATAGATAGTAATAGAAAGATAGCACGCTATATAGCAAATGTTTGTCTGATAACTGGCACAGCTATCAGGCCGCTTTGCATGCCCCTGCAAAGTGGCACCACATTCAGCAAAAAGTATTTCCTCCTGACAGAGTTTCACTCAGGAAACTGGCTCCAAACATGAAACACAGTCCTGCTTGATTTAGTTCATCTTATCATCACTGTCAATTACACCACTGGACAAAAAATACCCCCATAAAAGATTAATGATGATCAGTACAGTGGCTGCCATATATGAGATGTTTGACCTTCAGCATGTTTGCAGTCATAATCTGATATCAAGTATCTCACCTTTCTAATGACTATGGGTGATGTACAATAATGCAAGGTGTTTTCTTATCACCATATTTGTCTCAATAATGATAATAACATGTCAGTGTAACTTCTTTCTAGATAAATCTATTGTCAACAGCATATTGAAAAATCTGGTCTGACTGCCAACTCCAGAAAACCACATTCAAATGAGCACATTTATGGCTGCAGCAGAGAGCTTCACAGAAAGTGCTTTGGCTACTTGCCTATTGAAGCATGAATGCTATTTTTAGTCTAACAATGTGTAACTTGGCATAACTACCAAACAGCTCTTCAGTCTAAAGCTGAGCCGAAATGTGCTGTACAGCGTCATTAAATGATTAAAATGTCTACATGAGCGCTGGCCTTAATACAAAAACACAGTAAGGTGTCAGATTTAGAGGTTTTGTTTCTGTCTTTCATGTTTTTTCCTATGTTTATCTTTGTGCATTAAAATAATGTGGACTGATGATGATGATGATGATGATGATGATGATGATGATGATGATGATGATGATGATGATGATGATGCACATTTAGGCTGCTTAGTTTCAATGTTTTGCGGGGTGATTCTTCTGTTCTCACCACATTAACTTGAGGACAAAATGTGACAGAAACATGTATCACAGGTCCCTCTTGTACACCTTCATACTCCAATGTGCTTTATTTTGAAACTATTTTGATTAACTGATTTTAAATATATTTTTAATGATTTTATATTAATATGTTTATTTTAGCATGTGTTATTTAGTTTTACCATTAAATAAATGGCAACTTAAAGAAACAACTTTTCCCTGTGAAGTCCAGAACAGTGACTTTTTTTGGGGGGGGGGATAAATATTATTTAATGTAATTAAAATACTGTATTGGAAAAAGATGTATTGACAGTGAAAGAAGTATTGCATTGAAAAATGATCCACTAACAACGCTAACGTTCAAAGTCACACTTCACATTAAACTGCCCGCTTAAGCACTGGCAGTTATTCGTATACAGGAAGTTACCTTAGAACAACCGGCGGAAGTGCTTCTTCTTCGCGGCTCCCTGTAGATATGTAGTGGAGTAGGACGAGTGAGAAGTCAGCGCCCATGTGGTGGGTGTGTTGCTGGAAGTGGACTCACATTTGAAGCAGTGACTGAAACTTCGGTGCAGTCGTTTGAAACTGTAGCTAAGGACTTCGCAGATATTTGCGGGCTAACGTACAGCTACTAAATCCGAGTCGTTCTTTTATTGTCGGCAGTAAACTCAACCCACCCGCGTGTCTCTGTTTAGCGTGGTGCCTGTGAGGACCATCGGAGGACAGTCACTCAATGTGAATTTTGTTAAGCAGTACTGTAGCTGAGAATAGTAACATTGCTTAGCTCTGACGCTAGCCAACTTCTAACTACCGTCTAGCTAACAGTCTGTCATTCAAGCATGTTGATAATATTACTGTAATATTCAAATGCTGTCACTCCTTAAAGCTCGTAGTGGATGGGATGAGATAACAAGCCATAAAAGAATCAAATCTAATTGTAATGCCACTTTTTGGCAGTTCGGAAATGTGAAACAGAACCCATTTGCATCAACCGGTAAATATGTCAAGAAAATGTTAGTCAGTTATAATCTATCATTTTGTGTTTTATTGTTCTCTACCAATTATTAATAAGAGCTCCACAGTGAGGACTGAGATTCACATGTGTTTGACATTATTTCATCCGTCATTACTGAGGTAACACACAGTTAATCGTGATATTGATTTCAAAAAGTCTTTGTGCTTGTGCTCATTAATGCTTTGTGTTTTCCAGCTGGCAGTCAGAGTCCTGGTGATCTGCAAAGACTGAAGCTGAAAAGGCCTCGCTGATGGGAGTCAGACTGCTTAAGAAATTTCTAAATTACATGAATGCTGACTTGGGTATAATGTCATCATGTGACCTGCTGACCCTGAATGTCATTTGGCCCTAAAGCTTGCAAAGGTGCCATATTATGACGTGATTAGACTATTGTGGTAAAAGCAAATAAGTAGACTCTACTGTCCACATACTTTGTGTACTTCTGGTAAGGCCCGTGTGTTTGGATGTAGATGTTCAACTGTCAAATAAGAGTTGAACATTCATGCTGTGTATGGTGAATGTTTGTACCGTAGGATCTGGATCTTAACAGTAAAACTGAGTCATCAGCCATTTAAAATTGTTCAAGTAACACAGTGTGTGGTATTGCGTGGTCAGTGAAACACTGCAGATTGTCGTATGTAATGATGCACTCAAACCCAAGTTATACAAACTTTCCATCTGCTATAATTACATGAGTAAAAAGTCAGGACTCTGATTTTCCTGCTTTCGCAGTTGATGTCACATGACTTCCTGTATACGATTGGCTTGTGGTCGCTGCGCGCTTCCCAGTCTGCAGCCAGGTGGACCTTGCAATAAACCAGGAACTGCCCCGCCTGAAGGGAACACTTTTTAAAAGTCCACCAGGTGTCTTTAAACTGACTGAAGATGTCCGCCAAAGCCGGTCCAGAACCTGTTGAACATCCCGCACTGCACAAGCTGCTCTCCGCTGTGTTTTACGCCGGCAGCTCGTTTCTCACCACGGTGGTGAATAAAACCGTGTTGACGAGCTTCAGGTATGTGGCGCTGTGTCGCGCTGTCATGGAGTCGTTTATAAGGTGTCAGTGGAGAATGATCACGCACACAGGAAGATTATAATTACACTGAGTGAGTCATTGTCCCCCTGAAGCCTGTTTTTCTGCTGTTCATGTCTTGGCTTTGCAGGTTTCCTTCATACATGTGTGTGGGGATTGGCCAGGTCAGTTATCCGCTGTGTTTTTCCCCTCCTCTGTTTGTTTGACAGACTCTCAGTTCATCATCTCTTTGGTCCTTTCAGATGATCACCACACTTCTTGTCCTCTATGCCGCTAAAACGAGCAAAGCAATCCAGTTTCAAGATTTTGACAGAAGTATCCTTTTAAAGGTAAAGCTTCTCCCATTTTCCCAAAAAAGATCTTTTATCTTTATTTCATTGTATTCTGTTTTCCAAAATACTGCACGCCTTTATTGTCTTGCCAGATTTTCCCTCTTCCTTTGCTGTATGTTGGAAACCATATTACAGGACTGGCAAGCACCAAAAAACTCAGGTTTAACCAGTTTGGCTTTATGTTAACTAACTTGGCAGATTTTAAGTTTCACAGTTTTTATAAATGTGTCTTTCCTCTCATCTTTTCCAGTTTACCCATGTTTACAGTATTACGGAAATTCACCATATTGATGACTATGATCTTGGAAGTATATATACTAAAGTAAGAGATCTCTCTAATTTTGCTATTGCTGTTAGAGCTTTGAAGCACTTTACGTTTTACAGTTAATGTTATAATCTACCTAAAGTCAGTAGACTGGAGCAGGATAAGGTTTTAAATCTGAAAGTTTTTGTGCTCCTTTTTACAGAAAAACCTTTCCTAAACGCCTCGTGTACAGTGTTTTGACCATAGTCCTTGGTGCCATGGTTGCTGCAAGGTATGTATTTTATAAGATAATTAATTTAATTGGATTTTTTTTTCATGCATTAGATTGCCTAAGAATTGAACCAAGTGCAGACCACACACCTCTGATTTCCCTCCAACTGTCCCTCTCTAGTTCTGACCTGGCCTTCGATGTCGAAGGATATACTTTCATCCTGCTCAATGATGCCTTCACTGCCGCCAGTAGTGTGTACACCAAGAAGAAACTTGGCATTGAGGTAACATTCGCTGCACATTCTGTACAAACAGAAAGGATTTGTACTGTATTTTGCTGGTAGTTTCAGAGCAATGCTTTGCTCTTTGTTACATCTCCACAAATTATCTGTGTGTGTTTGATTTTGGTCACATTACATCTAATATTTTCCTCTTTTATATTAAGGGCCTTGGGAAGTATGGTGTCTTATTTTACAATGCGCTCCTAATTATCATCCCGACTCTCTTGGCAAGTGCAATCACTGGAGATTTACACAAGGTAAATACAGTAACAGTGTATGCTTTCTTTCTCTGTGTTTGTGCCCAAAACTGTATGCTCGTGCTGCCTGACCACCCTGTATGTTCTCATCCACAGGCAGTCACATTTGAAGACTGGGTTAAAGCCACATTTATTTTTTGTTTCTTCGTGTCCTGCTTCATGGGGTATGTCACTATAATTCAGTTCAAACTCTTCAGTTACACCTTCGTGGCAACTCCTAAATCATTCTTCCACTTCTGCCACAGCCAGGTTTAAAGACCCTGTTCTGTGTTTTCAGGTTTGTGCTGATGTACTCCATAGTCCTGTGCAGCTATTATAACTCAGCACTGACTACCACAGTAGTGGGAGCACTAAAGGTAAGAACACACTGATGGGAATAATATTTTTAGACTAGTTGTCACACACAGGGAATATCTCCACCAAGGTTTCCAAAGCCTCCAAATCTATTATTTTAAAGCTGCAGTGGGCGGTTTGATCATACACAGTGTAAGACCCTCAGCCTGTCTCTCTGCTGCCTTGCATCACTCCACTAAGCTCCTCACACCAAACCTACAAATTCAAAGGACAGCAGAAGGACTCTGTTGGCCAGTGAAACCACATGCCTCTAAGGGCTCAGTCTTCATGGCACGAACCTCGCCAAGACGTCGGTCCCTCTCACCACGTCTCGTCTTCTCAAAGATGCCACCACAGTGCTCTGTGGCCTCCAGGGCAGAGCGCCCCAGGCTTCAGAGACAGCTGTGATGAGAGGATGGTCCAGACATCTTTTTGGACTGTCTCAGCAACACTCTCCTTTGGCTGTGAGGGGAACATGGAAAATGAAACTGGACATGCTCAGCTTTGTGCCAGCAACAGCTACACACACACAAACACACACACACACACACACACACACACACACACACACACACACACACACACACACACACACACACACACACACACACACACACACACACACACACACACACCATTGTCCCCCTTCAAAAATTATTCCCCTCTGTTTGTCGCCATGCCTCTTTGCTGCTTGTTGATGTGAGTGGCATGGCATCGAACATAATGAACCCGAAGCTCCATGTGGAGCTGGAACGCGTTCACACACGTGTTAACTCCGAAACGCTGTTGTAGGCAAAGGAGGTATTGGAAATGTGTCACATGTTGCAAAATCTTCCACACAATTTTACTAAATTCACCACTGAATTAGGGTTTCACCATCTAAAGGAACATGCAAGTGTCCTGTCACGTGCTAGATTTTAAAGCCTGAAAGCAGAACCTGGTCTAGTTTTCTCTCAGAAAACTTCAGTTACAATGTGCTGAAAACCTCCCTACCCCAACTTTAACTGTGGAAAATCATGAAAGATCTCAGCTGCATGTGGATCAGTCATAAAACTACCTTCCTGGTGGAGGTAATGTGTTTTTTATCTGCTCAGTTTCTACTGAGGTCATCACTAACTTATGTTCGAACTCTCTGAAGAATGTTGCAGTAGCCTACATTGGCATCTTTGTGGGTGGAGACTACCTGTTCTCATGGACCAACTTCCTCGGCCTCAGCATTTGGTAAGAATTTCTTTTTTCCTTTCTAGTTTTATTTTTATTCTGTTGTTTTTATGTTTGCTTAGCAAAATATTTTATGCAGTGTCATTTTGAACGGTACCTGACAGCAACTGGCAAACGGCGGAGGACTGTGATGAAATATTTCTTGTTCTGTAAGCACTGGGATATCAGTTTCCTATTTCCAATCCAGAGCAAAACAAGTATGTCAACAATCTGAACTTTCGTAATGGATTAGTTAATCTGTTATGAAGACTGAAAGTCAAATATGCCAGGCGTCTATGAACTAAAGCTTGTTGCCTAACAGCTGAGCGATAGCAAACATTACTTTCCATGACCTCATTGCTTTTATTTTTTTTCCTGTGCAGTATGTCAGGTGGATTAGCGTACTCCTACCTCACCTTTCACACCCAACCATCTAGAAGTAACACAGAAGAAGTACAAGAGCTGAAGATTGACACCACAGAAGATTCAACAGGAAGTACTAAATAACTATTTTAGCTTTCGCCACTTGGTGGCATTGTTGTGCTCCATATTGGAGCATAAATTAGCCTCTACACTTAATTTTTTATATTAATTTAAAATGAATGGGTTGAATTCCCCTACTGAATCATGACAAGAAGTGCACATCATTTCTGGGTCAGGTTCAGTGAATGTTTATTGAAGACCAACAATTATATAACAGTGTGGACAGGCTGTAAGAGAAATCTTACCTCTGAAATGTGTAATAAAATGTCTACCAAGCAAGCTCTATACATGTAACAAACATGAAAACTGTTGGGATGTTAGCAGGGGGGGAAAACTGAAACTAAAATCCAATCTCCACAAATTGTGCACACTCAATATTCTAACAAACACAATGTTTATATATTAAATGCCATACTCTTCTGAAACCGCAAAAAAAGACTAAGGGTTAGAAATGCTTCAAAATATACTATAATTGGGTACAAAAAAAATCATTTGGTGTTTTGATTATCAACAATTCACTTGCCTTCCAGTTTCACCGTAACTCCACACGGGAAATTTCTAAATTGAACAGAATCAAACAACAGGCTGCCGGTGGGGGTTTCCCCAAAACAACCAGAGGTGGGGCCGTTATGAGACGCTTCATACAGTGTTGAAGGATGTAGTGTTGTCATTAACAATAAGAAAAGAGATTTAAAAAAAAAGAAAGAAAAGCCAGCACTACACAAAACAGGTGCCATTTTCCTGGACACATGACAAATTTAATCTCCAGTGCATTGCAAGCTTAATCCAAGACTTACTAGAGGCTGTAAGTGCTTAATCAAAATTGATGGGATGTTTAAATTTGTGACATATTCTAAATGGACTTTAAATGTTATGAAAGTGTGACGCCTGAATATTTCTTTACACACATCAAATGATTCCAGGGCTCTCGAACAGTTGAACAAAATGTTAATAAAAAATATGGTGAAATAAATATCACATAAGTGAGATGATACCACGCCTGTATCATAACTGGTCCAAAACCTTTTAATATAAAAGGTGACCGACATCATCCAATGAAAAAAAAACAACTAATAATAAAAAAAATCTCCCGTCTGGTTGGAAAATAGACACAAGGTTCTTGTATTTTCGAGGAAAACGGCAGTTGGAAATGGAAATATGGCATGTTGTAAAAGGTACTCTGGACCTTTTTAGTATTGTAGGACCGCAGTTCGTTGTAACATTTAGTTATAAAACTTCATTCAGAAGGCAGTAAAGTCAGCTCGAGGTGGTCTTTTCCTGCACGCCTCTGCTAATGTCATGCGGACATAATTATGTGTATATAATGAGAAAAGCTGTCAAAGTTTGGGTTATTTAAAAGTCTTATTCCTAACCAGACCTCTGGATTAGGCTTGCAATGATCACCTCTCATTCCCATATAAAAAAATGACCATGTTACATGCCACTGATCCAGCTCCCCTGAGTTGTTTTCATCTCTTCATCCATGTACGCACACTTGGAGAGTACTTTAGAAGTGAGGATAAAATATCCCTCATCGGTCTATTTCTACCACCACTACTGTTATTCGTGGCGGTGAAATTGCGCTTACAATGCTGGAGCTGAAACCTGGGAGCATGAGAGGCCATCTGACAGTTCGAATGCAACTTGACATTTCCTACTGTCTGTCTGACCACACCCTGTTATCATTCTGTCCATCTGAGCTTAATCCATATATACATCAGTCATACACACTCTGTTACACTCACAACATATTTCAACTCGTTACCGTCAAAGTGCAAACACGACAAATTAAAACATAATAGGTACTCTTCCTTTGCCTTTAGAAGACAGGAGAAAGAAAAACATTCTTCATATTGTCAATTCTACGATTATAGCAGCCTAAAAGGATAAAATGGAAGCTGAATAAGGTGCTTTAGCTTGTGCCTTCCTGGTGCTGTGAGGGGGGAATAGATGGTGTGAGTGCATAACACTGATCTCAGGCCAATTCAGCTCTTTCTCAAAGTCTGGTTTTACAACTTGATGGAACAAACTAAACTAGTCGCTGATCTGCATTTATGAACAATTTCTAGCTACAGCACATACTGCAGGAAGGCGGAATGGGACTGGAGGTATGAGGGACAGGGGAAGGGAGTCCGGGGTCAGGAGGTGGGTGTTCAGGCAGACAGGTTGTTGGCCAGCTCAATGAGTGCCAGGGCACCGTGGAGACGCTCTCGTTGCTCCTGGAGGCGGCGCTTGGCGGCACCTCCTCCCTGGCTGCCTTTCTCCTCCTCTGCGGCCTCTTCCTCTTCTCCATTCTCTTCATCGGACTGCAGGAACTCCATGGGGTCTTGCTGCTCCTGGTCCTCTGCTCTTGCCTTGCCCTGTGGCTTCACCTTGGTGGTCGTGGGGGCACGCTGCTCACGGGTTTGCCAGTACCTGCAAGGAGAGAGAAGGATATATTAACATAAAGTGTAAGCAGAAAATGTCATTAAATGTACTATGTGTAATGCACTGTGCAAACACGTGGGTCCTGACACAAAACAGGCCACTTCTGCTCAGCCCACCTGTATATTCACTTACTTTGCCAGCCACTCTGCCACAGCCTTGTTATCCACAGACTGGGCCTTCCCCAGGCCTTCCTTTGGTTCCTCTCTCTTCAGGCGGGAGAAAGGATGCTTGGGACAGTGACGGTTGGCATGTGTGAACCGATTGCCACATCCTGCAGAGAAAGCAACAGGTATGAATACATTTAGTAAGCGGTTACAGGCCATGTGTCTCTGTGATTAGAATAGCTAAGCTAAAATCTCCTCATTCTTGCTGTTGTTGTTTGGCATGTTAGTAAATTCTGGTGGTGATTTTCAGCTTGTACGTTTATGTCATAACATACAGTTACACTGTCAGGCTTGTGTTTATTGGGTACTTTCCAAATGCTTGAAATATAACTCAGCCAGTTAAAAAGCTCCAGCTGGCCTCACCAACTAAGCCACATTTCACGTCTTTGGAAAGTACCTGAAAGTGAAAGGTCACGAAACCTTGACTTTGTAGCTTTTTTCTTCCAAACAGCTTCACTTCAAGAGCACTCAGCTGAAAATCATGGTCTTCTCCAAAACCCACCTTTCTCAGAGCAGACAAAGGGTTTCTCTCCAGTGTGCAGCCGCTGGTGCGTCTTCAGCTGACCGCTCTGGACAAACGCCTTCCCACAATTTGGGTAGTCACACAGATAGGGCCTCTCTCCTGGGGGGACATTGTTCAGACCACGGTATTGTCATTGTTTTACAATTCAGTTGTCATTACACAGAGCTGCTCCTGATACACACAGACAGTACACTCCTTTCAAATGTGAACACTAAAGCCAAAAAAACAGGCGCTGCTCTCACAGAACAAGAAGAGCTGTCCCCCAGCCTGTTCAGTCACTGTTACATATGTTTTAACAAGCGTTAATGCGACCTTTCCTGCTTCTAATAGCGTAGGAAAGGGCATTATTGAATCACAGTACGTCCACCTGTTTCTCTAGGCACCTGTCATTTGACTATAAAATATTCTTGACATTCACCGCTCCTCCCTCCCTGTTCTCACCTGTGTGTGTCCTCTTATGAGCCTGAAGAGACTTCTCTCGGGGAAACACTCGGTTGCAAATGTTACACCGAATGCGGCTGGATGAAGTCTCCCCCTCGCTTATGAGCTCCCGGACGGTGTCAGCCCGTGGACGCCCTCTGCGAATACCATCCTGACAGCAAGAACACACAGTTTTCACATTAGCTACACCATCAGCACCTTTTTTCCGATTGAACAGCAACCATATGTGGCAGATAATGTTAATACTTATTTTCTATGCATATGTATTATAAAGAAATATTTAATACAAAGCAACATAATATCAATCATTAAATAAGCACTAAACTTTAATAATCCCACACTGGGACATTAAAAAAAGATACTGAATAAAAAGTACAAATACTACTATAAATACATTATGTACATGATTATAAGAAAATTGTTGCCATTTTTATGAAACTTTACTATTGCTGTATTGAATTGCAACATTATATCAATCGTAAGTCCTTTCTCTGAGCTCACGTGTTATAGCAGGATGCACGTTTGTCCACTATAATTCATTCACATCCGGTTACATTTTTGGCGCGCGACTAGACGTCATGTATGAGCAGCTGCTCCAGAACCAGGAAGTAACCAGGGTTTAAAATCCACCATGTCACACCCTAATGCGCGGGCGTTTTTTTAAATGACTCTCCATCTCGGCCATATTAAGGCTGACTCCAAACATAATTTCGCTGTTTTATGTGGTGCCATCATGAGAAATTAACAGTGAACCACTAGACTGTATTCATATTCCACAACGACTCAGTTTGGAAAAGTTTGTGTCTTTAAAAGATATCAGTATGGCCAAACGTGCACTCTTTTCTTCCCACAGCCGGTGTTATTACAAGCAGTTGAACATAGTGCACGTGTTGTTACAACTTATAAATACTGTGTTATTTGTGTATCGCTGTGTTGTCAAAAGTCTCAAACTATATAAGAAATAAGCATGACTTTAAAATACTACTCAGTCAGTGCAACAGCATCTGTCTTACCACGCGCTATATTCAGCAACATTACGATTAAAATAATCTGAACCTACCCTGATCTGGTCGGGTGAAGGCGCTGTATCCGCTTCCCTGGCCGTCTGGGTCCCGGTAGGCGACGAAGCCCCGCTCCCTGAGCCCGGGCTCAGAGTCACATTGTGGGCGTTCTCCCCCCATTTCCACGGGTAGACCATGAAGTCGCTGAAACCGGGGCTTGTCGGCGTGAGGGCTTCCGCTGCCCTCGGTTTGATCGGGGTGGTCTTGATGACGGACACCAAAACTCTTTTGGGCGAGTCGTTGCAGAAGATAACATGCGGGTGCTTGTTGTCGGCCATTGTGTGGATGTCAAACTCCGATGTTAGTTGCAAAATAAAGCAAAAACAGTAAAAGTTCTAACTGTAACTGATTATTTTAACAGCAAACAAGTTATAACTAGTGCGCCTTTTCAGTCTGGAGTGAATATGTCCTTCATTTCCAAAGAGGAGCAGACAAAAACCTTGGATCCGTTTCTTCGCTACCAAATTGCCACAAAGATGCAGACAGATATGAGGATGATGGTAAGTTTCCCTCTTCATGCAGTGGGTCTTCTGAACTGCCTGTGTGCGCCCACAGGAACGTTGTCCCGCGTTGCAAAATCGCGCCTGAGCAGTGCACTAACCAATCGGCTGCAGGAATCTGAGCCCACGTGTTAGCAGTAACCAATGGTAGCAGCTACATAGATCCACCGAGTAAGCCCGTGGGCCAATAGGCAGGGCAGAGGGAGAGCTGTGCACAATGGTTGGTCAAGACGTTTTTGTCCAATGAGATTTAAACAATTGACGCGCGCTCTTGCATGCTGACATTAAGATTGGCCAATGAAGACGAGCAGAACGAGAGTTCGGCCACGACGAAGCCAATGAGAGAGAAGGGCGGTTAATTTTACGTTTCAGGCGAGCAGATGGCTCTTTCCCGCGCTGAAGAGTCTGTTTATGTTATTACATTTTTGGTCAGTTTAAAGGGAAAAGAAACGGTGGCCCAGAGGCGCCAAAGTTACGTAATCATTTTAGGGCGTACATACCTGAACAAAGAGTGTACTGTGTGAGAGAAAAAGAAAAAGACACTAAGGGTTATTTGAAAATGTATTTGTGTTAAAGTGGTGTAAATTAAGAAAACTACAGTTTAACCCCAAATTGTATTTTTTCATGAAAAATCCACATAAAGCAGTCAATATGTTGTTTCAAAAGACTTACTTGCATAATAGGAAGGTACAATCTATACACAATAGGACTTGAATTTTAATGTAGAGGGAACAGCTCAAAAAACATGCCCATATAAATAACTGAAATAAAATGATACTTATCAATTATTCACTGGTGCAACAGAAACCATTGTTATCAGCCTGTCTGGTTTTTTTTCTTCAGTCATGCACTGTTTCACTGTAGAAAAGGCCATCCAAATGTATCCTACTGCACTTTACAGTGTGCCTTTGAAACATTACCCTAGTCTAGTGTACCAATAGAGAACTGATTTGCTAATAAATGTACACTGTTGTGCTGAATTTAAATGTGCTGGTGCTATTTTGGATCATTTATAACATAGACTTGTACTTTCCACTCTGACCACTAGATGAAGCTAGTTTTCATTATGTGAAATATACCCTGACTCATGCTGCTAGTGAGTGACTCAGCTTAATCAGGTTTCAGATATGCTGATGAAATATTGTTTAAATATATGGATCTGAGTATTAAAGTATGTATGTACATTCATAAGGCTATTTCATGAATATCAGTTGGTCACTTGTCAGATAATTAATGAAGTTAAATTAGGTTTGTTTGAACAGTATTTAAATAGAAATGCATGCAGTTTGTGAATCGTTTTGGAGTTTGTACTGATCTACTAAGTTTAGTTCAAGCTGAACCGTTCACAAAGGGCATGTGTAGACTTTGATAGAATATCCTTCAAATTGTGCCATTACATGGTGAAGTCAAGACTACTTAACAATCACTGCATTCCCAAACACAGCTGAGATCGATGCCTCATCAAATGTCTCCTCAAATGAAAGCAGACCTATGATGACTATAATGTAGGCTACTCGTAAAGTACAAATGGCCCTGCATCAAACTGCTCAATAGGAGTCTATGAGGCCTTAACTCTAAGTAGTACTAAGTATTGCAGTTACTAATAATATAAAATGTTGAAAATAAAAGAACTATCTGATTCTATTCTGAATTATTCTGATTCTGATTACATCTGTATGACAGGGGTGAAGGAATACAAGGGATACTCTTTTTTAACTGTAGCTATGCTATCTAAAATACAGCAAACCAGGTGTTAACGGCAGCTAGCTCAACTAACGTTAGCTGTAAGAAACGTGATACCTAGCTATCCACTGAGCTATACAATTGTATTAATCTCTATTAAGATAAATGTGGGCTATAACCAACTTTAGATTAATTACCAGCTGTCAAACCAAAATTGGATATTGCAATGTTTACTGTAAGAGAGAAATACAAGCTAGCTAACTGCTCCATTTAAAATGTTCACTCAGAATGTTAGCTAACCTATTGCTAACAGCTAGCTTCACTGAAAAATCATTGATAATCTTCAGCCAAATACTGGCGACTTACGCTAATGTTATATTATTTTCCAGTGGTTAGTGTTTTTTTATTAATCAGTGTAACCAGTTTTAAACAAAACAACATATCAAGATCTATTGTAAGTAAACGATAGCTTGGAATATGCTAGTGCCATTCATTTAACCTAAAAATGTAAGTGTGTTTTTATGGTTTCATTGTTGAAGGTTGTGTATTTTTTTTTTATCCAGGATACTTTTTTATATAATAAATGAAGTTCCCTTTGACTTAAGTCTCTGTGCCAATTTGAGCAGCAGGACCTGACTAAGCAGAGAATAATCTACAGTACCAGCCCCGGCAGAGCACTGGGCCAGGTCTGTGGCTGAATATTGATTAGTGAATATCCTATTGATGAGCAGGGGGCGTGGCGTCGCTTCCTCCACACGTGCAAACGTTTAAAAGTGTGGACAAACTGCTGCGGCCATTTGTTTGATATTTGCTGGGGCAGGAAAGTGCCCTCCGCAGCTCTTTTCCGTCTCAGCAGGGCAGGCGAACGCTCGTCCCCCCTTTTTTTTTTGCTGTTTATTATTTGCAAGATATGAGTTCATCTTGACGTGGGAGTCACTCTTTGTACACTGCCTTGTTTCTTCATCATACGCAGGCTAAAATGCTACCGGACGCTTTCGGTTGCGTTGTGGCGAACAGGTTCGGGAATCTTCTGGATGACGAAGCGGACCCGTTCGACCTGATGAGCGAAGTGGAAACGATGAAGGAGAAGAAGAAAAAGAAAAAGGAAGATGAGGAGAAGAAAGGCAAGCAGAAAAAACCTGGCCAGAAGGAGTCCCAGAGGGACAGACGCCTCCCACTCGCGTTGGATGGTCAAGACCCGGTTCCAGGTGAGCTAACCGCTGAGCTGCACGAGACCTAACAACTCCCCCCGTTCACCCACCCACCCAAAGCCAAAGTATTCCGGCCGCTGCTGGTATTTCTAGATTGGACGGACCAGCCAAGAGTGGTCAGTTTGCTCAGGCTTTGTCAGCTACTGATGGTGCAAGGTCAGCGAGGCTGCTGAGCACATGTGCATGCTGTCAGGGTGGGTGGCTGTGGGGGCTTGTCTGAAGCCAAATACCATCCTCCTGATTTTATTTTAACTGCACACTTTTATTCCTGACATGACACCCTACCATTTGCTGATTCAATTGAAAAAATATGTTGTTACAGACTGTAATAGATCAGTGGTTCCAACATGGTCAGTTTTGCTTGATTTGCCAGACCAAACATTTAATGAAGATCAAATAGGAAATGATGAATCAACACAATATGTGTCTAGTGTATCGCAACCTCACTTTCTGTCATCAGTCCGTAAGCAGCAGCAGGCTCGTCCTGGACCAGTGGTGGAGAGCAGAGATGGCAAAGAGGAGGTCCAGAGGGGCACGAAGAGAGCTGCCTTTGGGGAGCGTAGAGCCAACCAAGAGGAGTATCCACAGGAGTTTTCTGTCTCCAAGTATGTGTTCTCATCCAGACTGAGGTTAAAACTGCATATTGGTTTCCAGACTAGACACAGGCTTGGTTTAGACAGCACCACCACTGACAAATATTTGTCCGAATTAGAATCAGCGTCAACTGTTATTTTGAATGAAATGAGTAAAAACAAGTGAGTAAAGATAAGAGACAGAGTTTTAATCTGATTGCTTCCCAGGCCTTCCAATAATGCAGACACTGACTTCAGAGGCAGAGGGGGGATCAGGGGTAGAAGAGGAGCAAGAGGCGGAGGAGGATACACAAGGAACTCCGACAACTTCAACCCGAGGGGCAAGAGAGAGTACGATCGGCACAATGGAACGTAAGCCTTTGTGTTCAAATAGCAATCCAGTTTGAAAAGCTTGTGCTCTTCATCTTGTGTGGTTTTTATAATGTTGTATTGCTTTCATTGCAGAGGTATCTCCCCTGAGGAAAAGAGAGGAGGCAGGGGACCCTGGAACTGGGGTTGTGTTGAGGAAGCTGCAAGGTAAGTGAACTTGGATTAACGACATGGAAATCACAACTTGTACACAACACGGATTTGCTTCTTTTCATCCATATCCCTTTTGTGAAGTGAATTAATGGAGGTGACGTCCGATGCTCCAGTCAAATCTGAGGAGCCCCAAATACCTGTGGATGAAGAGAATCAGCATCGGTGAGTGACACATAAGCATCTTTCTAAAAAAAAAAAAAGGCATCACATCATCTGGTACAGTGGTAGACTCATCAGTCAAGAGTGACAGTCGATGAGTCTGGACTTTTTTTGTATTAGCACAGCGCAACAAGTTGCATAAGTTACTACTGATCCAAAATGTGTAAAAAAAAAAAAAAAAAAATGTATTGAAGATTTTTTTTTAATGTTTGTATTTATGAAAAATGCAACTGCTTGCTCAGTACCAACAATACTGGCACTGGCCACAACCTCTTAATGAGGCAGGGTCACTATATTTAGTCTTAAAATATAGAAAAGTCACAAAGTGGGCTGACAGATGACGTTTGTCCCAAATATGACAGAGCAATGGAAGAGGATGGAGAGATGGTGGTGCAGGTTGCCATGGAGATGACCCTGGATGAGTGGAAGGCCATGCAGGAGATCAGTCGTCCCAAGGCGGAGTTTAATATCCGCAAAGCAGAGAACAAGATTCCCTCCAAAGCCAAGGTCATCCACCAGTCAAAGCACCTGGAGGTAAGAATGTGAAGCACTTTGTGGAATCTGTCAACAAGAAAACTAAGAACACCTGATGAAAGCGCAGCCGTGAGCTTGCTGGTGGACTCATCCTCCAGTGACGATTCAATGTAACATACAATTGCAAGGCCTTCAGAAATGTGTTTATGAGGAAATGGGTGAATCGAGCTGAGGCTGTCTGTCCTGTGCCGGGCTCTTTTCAGTCCAGGCTTTTCCTAACCTTTCCTCTTGGCCAGAATGTTACTGTGTTTTGCTGTGTTTGCCTCCAATCTTCAGAGCCTCAAAGGGACTGTGGAGGACATGGATGACGGCAACTTCCTCCGCAGGTCTGTCAATGACATCACCTCCCTTATGGACATCAATTTTGGGAGTCTCGGGCGCCCCAGCCGTGGCGGTCGAGGAAGGGGAGCACGAGGTGGTCTGACAAGTCACCCAGAGAGAGCCAAACCCATATTGGAGAGGGTAAGTTCTTGATTCGTGGCCCGCACTGATAAATGCAAATCAGTCTTGTGGCAAAAAATGTGGCATTAAATCAATGACTTGATCGTTTGCATATGAGCGTTGGTCAAATTTTCTAAAGTGACTGCATTTGTTTGATTGGGATTTTCTGCACTGTAATCAATGTTCTTATCACATAAAGCGATCCAAGAAGAAAATCAACACAATCCTCCCAGAATATTAGGAACATGTCATGTAATTGGTGTTAAAAACACTGTTCTCCCAGCAGGAGGATGACCTGGCTCCTAACCCAGATGATCCCGAAGACTTCCCAGCACTATCAGCAGGAAGATAACTGACTTCACTTCTCTGGGTGGATCTCCTGTGGGGAGTATTGGTTGCACTTGAACACATGGCTTAAAAAAAACCCCACTGTTCTCATGTTTCTGCTGTTCTAAGGTTTGGGGTTTTATTGTACTTGATTTACTTTGTTCTATATCACCAAAGGCACTATTTAGCATTTGAGTCCCAGAGAATAAATGCTTTTGCAAGTTTACTATGGAGCTGGATTTATTTACTGAGAGGGGTTATGTGAGCAATAATGTAACTGTACTCAGCTGGGCAAAAAGGTGTGAGTCTGCATGAAAACTAACATCTTGTTTTATCAAAAAATGTGTACGTGTTATCACAGTGAGGTCAGCTTCATGCTGCCTTAAATGCGTCTTGGTATATTCAGCGTACGGGACAAAAACAGCCAGAGATATACTTGGAGTACATTTATTTAAAAAGTGTGATTCTATGTGCTTCAAGCAAGTGTCTTCAGTGGATTATGAACATGAGTTAGACAAGGCCCCATCAGGACCATTGACTTATTACCTAGCATGATTTAAACATAGTACAAAATATTTAAAAAATACAAACTGAGTATATCAAATGTTGACATATTTACAGTCTTGAAATACAGTAGCAGAAAAGCTTCACAGATAAATGACAAGACAAGCCAGATATTGAGAATGGAGGTACAAATATGCACGGTATTGTATAGACTGCTCGTCGATAGAGGCTCGACTAACACCCCAGAGCAGGTTTTTATTCCAAGCTCCCGGCCACATCCATCGACAAATCTTTCAATCTGAAGAACCTCCCGTCTTATAAAACCAGTATATCTGCTGCACAGTGCTTGGAGTCACACATTCACATGCCAGTCTGATAGCTGCGGGTCCAATCTGATGTTTGCTACTGCATGCTCAGTTAAGGAGGAACAACCAGACAATGATTAAAACTACCAGTTTGTTTCATGATGCTGTTACAAATATAAAAACCAAAGTGCCTTACAGGTAAAAGAACTTGTAATCAAACGATCTAGTATAAATGATTTACACATCACATTAAAGTTTGTTCCAACCCTTTTCTGAAACTTAAAAATCCATTGAATGAGTAGTACGGTTGTGTAGAAGTTGGATTTCGTGTAAAACTTGTCAGGATTTCCAGATCCACAGGCTCACCGCAGTAGAGGAGCTCTAGCTTTGGGAATGGAGTGACTAAAGAAAACAAAGGCAAAGTGACTGTTAACAGGGGCTGATTTTGTTGATTTACACTGCAATATTAATCAGTCTACATTTGTTCATTCACACAGTCAATGTTTACGCACACAAATCATTCATGCCTGTAAGAATTCATTACGGATAATTACAAAAAAGCCATTTGATAACAGAAAATACAGTGAATGTAGCACAGAAAGTGAAGAGGAGACAGATACCATAGCCTGGAAAATCGAATGGATTGCAAAGAACTGCGAGCTTTACGTCCTCTGGAGACAGTGCGTCTGTTGCATGTGAGAAATGTAGAAGAGAAGGAAAGAGAAAGGAGATAAAAACATTAAAGACTGACACCAGTAAAGGATGCAGACATGGACACAGAGGCAGAAGACACAGTGAGCAGCAGAGTCCAAAGAAGCTATAGCCAGTCGTCCTCTGAAACCCCCTGTTCTTAGACAACATGCAAGGACAGCAGTAGAAAGAAGCAGCAGGGAGACTGAGGCGGGTGGAATTTCATTTGGCGACCTCACAGTGGAGCATAAGCAGGGCCGGATTCACTGAATGTTAGTCCTGGACAATATCAGGCTATACATAATGTTAGTACAACATATAAGTACAGAGGAACTGTGGCTGGGGTGCAACAGCATGGTTTAAATTAAGATTACAGACAACCAGTTTAGTTAACTACATCTGAAATCGACTATGTTGAATGTAAAGCATGGTAAGGATTTTTTTTAACTGGTTAGCAATACAAAAAACAAAAGCAGCAAGCTGGAAAATAGCAAGAAATATTTTAAAATTCCTGACTTCTGTTCCAATTTTGACATAATGGTTTACCCTGCCGGCGTAAATCCAAAGATAAGAGATAACAACTGAAACCGTTGTTAAAGGTTTCCATGATTTAGCAGGAAAAGTAACTTCTGCAAAAACACCCTCAGAGACACTGCCCTGCAGACATCTCAGCTGTCAAATGATAAAAAGTGACATCTACATTGAATCTTACTTATTCATAATTATGTTAAAGATCAGATTGAAAAGAATTTGCTGATAAACCACAATTAGATTTTCTTTAAGCATTTAATCCGTGTTGATGCATCCCAGCCTAAGTACATTAAGTGATTATGATACAAGCACGGTCTGTCTTGAGCATTAAGAGGAGAAAGGGAGAGCACTGAGCCTCTGGATTTTGGCTGGATTTACACAGACACTAATGTAGTGATCTTTAACAGAGATCTGCTCATGCTACGGCTGCCAAAACGGAGGAGAAACCATTGAAATATGACTTGTCCTGTTTGAGCAGCATAGTGAGCATATGTGCAAAGAAAACTCATGGGTGAAAAGTGGATTTCTGTTTGTGTGCAAATGCTGCCCAAGTCTCCATATGGCTCAGAGTGAGTCTGAGGGAGCTTGCCTGTAGGTGGACCTGGGCCATGTTTAAGTTGATGAGAGTGCCTGTGTTGGCTGTGGCACTGGTTGTGTCTCTATGGCTGCCACATGGCTCACAAATCATTGCGTCTCTGTCGCCAGCCACTACATGCAAGTTGCCTAGGGACCTGACCAGTCTGGTGTGGCACAGGGAGCTGGCAGAGAGAAGGGACGCTGTTAATTTACTCCACAAGGACCCATGAGTGGCTATAGCCTCTTGGTTGCTTTTCATCTGAGTGTCAGCTTCACAGAAAACACATCCAAACAGAATTTAATGTAGTAAACATGGCATCAATTCAGCACAGTCCTGGATAATGAAATAAATGGAAAAAGGGGCGAATATTTAAACAACGGAAAACAATTGAGGGCTTAATAATTCTTACACAGTTTTGTTAATTTGACAAAATAACAACTGAACAAACTCATCCAGTTCTGTTACATTTTCTAATGTATAGAGTATTTAGTTAACTCAGAGCAGTCATTCATCTTTAGAGAAGTTAAATGCGTATTTTCCTACTTTCAATCAGAGCTGCTACTGATCTCTTTTGTCTTTAAGCAGAGACACAAAAAAAGCTGATGATGATGACCTGATGTCTCTCTGGATAAGTAGCACTGCCCCTTTTATTTCTTGTGTTGCTCAAGTGTAAAAAAACAGCCACTGACCTTCCTCCTACAGAACCAGGCAGTGAGGTTCTGGTCCTCTTCCTGCTGTCTGAGTGGTCAGACAGAGCCAAAGGGTTAACGCCGGTCTTGCAGCCCTGAACACTGGCCTGCAGGATGACCGTGCTGCAGAGGAGACAGCCATTCATTAGCGTGAGCCACGTCTAATTTCAGAGTGCAAGTATGCATGTGGTGTGTGTGTGTGTGGGGGCTGCAAACTTTACCTGAGGGACTGTGATGATGACCGGGTGTGAATCTTATTCTCTTCTTGTCTGTGAAAACACAAGTAACACAACAGTGAAAATTGTGGTTTAATTTTATATATTAAGAGATCTGAGAGAAAGGTGACAGGACTGGAGGCAGAGACTGTATGGAGATGAGTGAGATGGCTTTAAAACTCTGACAGTATGGCACTTGTGCACAGATCATTATCACAGCGTCAGCAGCCAGGTAGGATTAGTAAAGCCAAGACAGTACCAGAAAAAGCCACAGGGTGGCACTAAACAGCTTAAGAGGGACCTGACTTTCCTTTTCACAAAGGTACAGAAGGCTTAACTGTCTGGCAGGGTTTAAATTTAACCGCAGGCACTGCAGTCCACACAATGACCAGCAAAGCATGATGTTTAAAGATGACAGGATGATAAGAACAGAATCATTATGAACAGAAAATGGAAACAAGGCAGAGGCCTTGGATGTTTTTTAACTGGCTCTGCTCATCAGCTTTAAGCTTACTGTGCTTACAGAAGGAATAAAGTAACAAGAGGATGATTTTGAACAAATTTCTGATTTGGTTTGGGAATTAAAAAAGAGACTGGTGTCTCACTTACAGCATTCTCAGTTAGAGCTCCAGAAGGGGGGCAGGACAGGTTTTTTGGGGGGCTGACGGGCGGTAGAACTCATTGAAATCCTAACCCGTCTATACAGAAATGCAGGATGGAAGAAGGGAAGCCATACACAATCCACCACAGGGCAAGGCTACACAGGGAGGAGAGCAGCATGGCTACCAGCCATCTGAAAGGAGGACAAATCCAACAACAAGAGCAAACGGAAAAAAAGGGGGGGAAAAAAAGGAAGGAGAGACAAGAGACGTCCAGGCAGGACACAAAGCCTCTGATGTTCTGCTTTTCCACTGGGACTGGATTAGATGAAATACCTTTCAGAGAGCCTCGCATCCAACAGTGCCAGTCAGCAAGTTTTTGTTCTTCACTCGCTGTGATGTGTGAGCACTTTGCTGTATACTAAGAACCCGACTGATGTGGGAACCTTGAAGTACTTAAAGATATTTGAGAGTTTAAAAAGCTGATAATATACTGGTTGATTTTCCATTTTTACACAAAAGCTAAATGGTTGATACCAGTCTGCCAATATGTCTGTCGAGCTTCAACTTTGTTCACAAAAACAAGTCTAAAAATGGAAAAAGTATCCATGATCAAATTTTGTTCTACAAAAGCAGACCATTTAAAAAGCTCCCATGGTACGTGTACACTGATCCAGTCACATAAGCAATGGAAAAACAACAGGCAGTTGACAATGAACCCGGCCCAACATTAATTACATGTTAGACACATACATAGATCGAACATAGAGGCATGTCCATGCATGCATGTCTGAGGGTTTCATGCCTGTTGCCATGCATGAAAAAAGGCAGAAAAGATGAAAAGTTTTCATATAATCTTCGTTCTAAACGTCACTGGAATTCAACATGCGCCTCAGTGTTACATCATAAAACAAACAGTGGAGCCAGATGGTGAAGTTCTGCTGGAAGCTAGATGTTTGCGTAGCAACGCATACCCTGATAAGGTATATGGCCAGAAGTGCAAGCACATCTCCTTTCTGCCCTGACTCCCTCCTGAGAACAGATAAGTACCCATTTTCATCTCGCTACCTCCTCAGACGCTGACATATGTAGTTTTATATGCTTTGTATTAGGATGAGGATCGGGAGGAATTTACCATCCCAACAACACCGTTTTAAAAACTCAAAACACCTCAGTCAAAGATCACTCTAACATCCTATTGGCAGTTTCCAAAAATGGCTACAGCTTGACTGGTTGAGCAGGTAAGTGAGCTAGTTTACCTGAAGATAAAAAAGTACCTACTGCACAACAGAATGTGGACCAAGCCGCCCTTACCAGTTGTTTCTTTCCTGAGAAGTGCAGAGTCAGTAGTGCAAGCCAAGCACTAAAACATTTAATTCAACTAATCCAGATCTTGCATAAAACCGTGATTAGTTGAATAACTGGTGCTGTTGTTAACAAGTACAGCAGGCTCAACTTGAGAGCTTCACTGTAACTCACAGGATATCTCGGATAAGCCTCGATATCAAAGCAGTTCAGTGTGTCCATGAGAGGCAGATAATGAAAGGCGTATAAAAGCATTGCATCCACTAAGTGCATATCCACTTCACACCATAATCATCCAGTGAGGGAAGACAAAAAAGAAAAAAGAAAAAAAAGGACAACTTCAGGTCAGCCATACCGTTCACTGGCATAGCAGCCATTCCTACAGGAAGAGGATGTCAGCTAGAAAGGAAGTGACGTGCACTTACCTCCATCATACAAAACCTCACATCCTCTCTCTGTTTTTCCTCTCCCCACTCTTTCTCTGCCTCTCTCTGCTATCTTTTCAACGGCAGGCAACACATCGGCCACACCGCGCCCATGAGGCTGCAGCAGAACACTACCACCTGCCTGACATGGGACAACAAAAGCCAAAGCCATATGGGTACATGGGCAGCGGCCAGTCAACCATCCTCAGCCATGCTGACACCCAACCTCCCGCGGCTTGATTTGCATGGGCACAAATGAAGTGGGCTTTATTTATTTAGGAAGTAACAGGGAAGCAAAGAGAACCAGCTGGCCTTATGTTTACAACAAAGAGTCACAATGACTTGACATAGTGACAGTTTTGGAATTGAACTTGTGGTACTGTTTAATTTTATTCTGCTCTATATCTTTTCTTTTGTTTGACATTTCCAAACCGAATCTGTTTCAGACTTGACGGCTGCCAAGCTGTGAGAGTGCACTTTCATCACTGCAGAGCACAGACCTGCAGAGAAAGAGACCCTGCCAAATGTTTAACCGTTGATTCTCCCACTTCAGGTGTTCAGCATCACTGAAGCATCATTCTGGGTTGCAGTGACTGTGCTTCCCACCCCACGACCTGACATCACTTCAACTCTGATTGAGGTCAGTTCTGCTGCCTTCATTCACCTGGTTTAAGCCTGAAGTCCAATGCACACTTTTTCATTTGTTTATTTCTTCTGTATAATGTTGTTTTGAGATTTTTTCAAGCATGGAGCTTTGGTACAAGGTGCTATGGGCACTGATGTCCTCTTTTAATATACCTCCACAGTCTTGCACCACTGAATAAGCCAATTTAGAGCTTACCAAACATGCAGTAAAACAAATCCAGAGATCGTATCTTTAACACCCACATCTTTGTGCCTCTCTAAATCCAGCCTTCAAGAAAAATGTTTTTTCTGGAAGATTGTGTATCAGATAACTCCAATCCAGCCCTCCCAACAACTCTGTCACCTTAATATTTGACCCACTACTTCGACTCGCTGATCAGAGATGAAAATGGGATGACTTATATTACACTTGATCTGCATGTGATTTAATGAAAAGGAACCTGAAGAGGACACAGAGACAGAGTTACTGAAATATTACAGACAGGGAGAAGGAGGTGGTTGCTGCCTGGCTCCTTCACTCAGAGATTATGATATTGGGATGAAAATCGCCATGTGTGGGTAAAGAAGAGCAGCGCTAACTGATTAGCCAACCTGACACAAAGGGACAGCTGACTACACTGAATAAACACTGAGGAAAGGAGAACGCTCATCAAACTTCCTGGTCATTATGAAATCCTAATCGTTCAAATCATAAGTTACTTATGATTTGAAAAACACTGCTGTACACGTGTAGTGGTCCGAGGGACAGTCGAGGAGAGGCACTGCTCATTTTTCAGTACTAAGACACGTCGGCGTGATGCATGATGGCACTTGCAGGCTGCCTGGGAACTTACGATAGAGAACCTGAGGACGATCTCGCCTGCCTCTTGCTCTTCAGGGCGCGCAGTTTATCTCCCTGCGTGAGACCGTTTCTCTCCTCTTCATCGTTATACTTTAAAACAAACAAAAAAAAACAATGAATAGACAAAGGGGAGGTTAAAAACATGCAGCACACTCTGAACCTGAGAGCTGCATTTCAAAACTCACCAGCTCCATTTCCTCTTTGTTGGACGTCCTGTTCTTGTTGCTCCCGTTGATGGTTATGTCGTCCACTCCAGACAGGATCCTGGTCACGGCCATCTTGCCGTTCTCTCGTTCATTTAGCATCTTCTCCCGGAAGACATCTCCCTCTGCCCACAGACTGTTCTGCTTCCTGATGAACAAAATTTCAACGAGCCACGAAAAAAAAATCAACTAATTTTTCCTGCCAAACTGCCACCACCATTATTATTCTCAGTTCTCAGCAGATCTGCCCCCACATGAAGGTCCTATGATACAGAAGCCTGTTTTCTTAATCAGCATCTTGCTATACGGGTCCCACACAAACACACAATTTCTGCTTAATAGCTCCTGTTTCCCATGAAAGATTTCTGTTTTTGTCCTTGCTGGTTTGAAGCTTGTTTGGTAAAATTTGATGAATCCTGATGAGGCAAAGTTTCTGACTCTTACAGTCTTGGTAAATAATTTCATTGCATATGATAGAGAAATACTTAAGATTTGAAATTAGTGACACTGCTTCAGTAAACACCTACTCTTCCACAAAGTTCTGCTGAGGTCCAATGATGGACCCTGGCCGGCAGATCCGTATCCAGGCAATGGCCTCTGCAGCAGTCAGGCGGTAATGTTTCATCATATAGCAGCCAATCAGAGTGCCAGTCCTCCCCAGACCAGCTAAAGGGGGGAAAAAAAGTGGGCGTGACATGAAATTGTGCAAGAAACCACATACTCAGCGCAGTTTAAGGAGCTTCAAACCAAACCACGATCAGCCAGAAATGTCTGACCAAATAACGTTTCTTTCAGTGTAAATGTAGGTCAGAAATCTGACCTTTGCAATGGACAGCAATGGCTCCTTCAGCATTCTCACAAATGTTGAGGAACTTCCTGACGATGGAGTCGTTAGGTGTGCTCCCGTCCACAAAGAACAGATCGTGATGCTCAAAGCCAGATTCTGTGAACCGCCTGGCATCGTACATCTTCTTGTTGAGTCGGATGATGGCGGTGATGTTATGATTCCTGAAGTATGGGATGTAGGCCTCTGGAGCGTGCAGAGGGTACCCTAAGGCAAGAGAAAACACATTCCGCTGAGTTTGGGAAATGTAAAAATGAGGTTAGACATTGTTGTTTTTTCTTTTTTGTTGAAGGTGCACCAGAAACTTACCATTCTCTATTTTGCTTTTCGGATGAGGCCCACTGAACGCGAGGAACTTTCCTGGGATTATCCAGTTTAAGTCACCATTTTCTGCCCTTTCATAGTGCTCATATTCTTCCACATCAAAGTTAGAGAAGTCCAGCCAGCCGTACTGCAGAGCCTGGTGGATGTTTGAGAGGGAGTTAATTTCATTAGAGGCATGACACAGCAGGGAAGACAGAGAAAATAAATAAATCTTAAGAAGACGTACCTTGTGAATGGCACGAAGGCAATCTAAGATGTTCAGATTGTACATGCAGGTTCCAAACGAAGCATCTCTGAAACAAAAAATATGAATAAATAAAATAGTCAAAGAGCGTTTATCAGCACAACATACTAAGATCGTTTTGATTTCCATGAGTACTTTACCCTTTTCAACAGATTAAATTAATAAACAGATAAACAATGTTGATCGTGCCCAGCCGAAGCTGCAGTTTATCAATGACAGATATGTGCAGTGATAGCAATCTGTTACCTGAATGGAATATATGTTGAATTCCTCGACACTAGCAGACTGTAGGCCTCCTCTGGCATCATGTTTAGATTCATCACCTTTAAATACAAGAGTCCAATCAGCAAGTGCTTCTTGTATTACACGCTGATATAATTTCAAAAGCTGCAGGTCACACACGAATGCGTTTGTACACCACTTACCGCATATGATCCGATTAGGTAGGCAGCATTGACTTGTTTCTTTTGATCTCCACAGGTATAAAATATAATCTTCTTCCTTGAGAGTGTAATGGACTGTGCAAAGACATTAATAGTAACAGTGTGATCAGACATGTGACACCTTATGGATTCATTTGACACACAAATATATAATATCAAATGGAGACATTAAATCTGTAATGGCTTGGTAAAACTGTAAATTCCTCAAGAATAAGGACTAAGTTTGGACAATCAACACGAGACATTATGTAACAGAGCTGGAGAGGCTGAATCATCTGTGTCCAACAGCCTTGACTCAAAACAGGGACATGAGAGACATTTCAATACTTGACATGAATCGCTAATCGCCGTGCAAAAAACTTTTACCTTATTTTTCCTATCTACTGCAGGTATAAACAGATACTGATTAACCTGGGTTTTGCTTCCCAAACTCTTTTCCAGGAAGTGCAATTAAGAGCAGCAACGGTTTACTTTACCTTGAGCTTCTTTGTCAGCTTGCAACAGAAGCGATAAAACATGGCCAGGTTAAGGGGACCAAAGTCCGCATAGAAGCTGAGAGAGGGAGGGAAGAAGACGAGGATGAAGATGAAAGAGTGTCAGAGTGGCTATTTATGCAACCCGCTACGGTCTCTAGGGAAGTTTCACTAGAAAGAATCAGCTACCTCTGACTGAAAGAGTAAAAACACTGACAGAGTGAAAACTATATTTGGAGGCATTTGATGCAAGAGTCGGTCAGTCAGAGGAGGACAAAACACTGCAAAGACACGAGGTCTTTTTTTGTACCACTAGCACAAAAATGGATCTGAAAGGTCAATCGTGCCCTCTCTCCTGAGGCCAGTCTAACAACATCCATGCCCTCTGCTGCAATCTCTACAACTGTGACTGTGGCATGGTGCTCTTATCTGTTTTATTTTCTTTCATTTCCAGTACAGTTGTGGTTACATGCATCTCCTCCAGCAGTTAAAAAGGGTATTTTCTAGCAAGAGAGACGTGACCTTTAAGCTACAAAACGTTTAATTGTAAGAAATTATTAAGAAATATGTTCTGCAACTTCTGCAATCAGAACTAGATTGACTGATGAAGTGATGTGCTGCTCACACCAGCACTGTGGGCCCATTTAAACTACAATAACCATCAAACCAGATCTGTTCAAAATGCAAAGGTGGAATTAGACTAATGACTTACTTCTCATATGCAAGCTCTTCATCTATGCAGAAACAGTGTTGTTCGGCTGTGCTCTTGATCTTTTGCTTTAATATGGCGAAATACAGTTGATCTGGAGGGAGGAGGGAGGGAGGGGGGTAGGGCGACAACATAAAGAACAGTTACTTGCGTTTGTCATGCAAACATACTTCTGTTGTCTCTCATTTCCCCCAAATTAGCTCCTCTCTGTCGACAACTACTTATTTTACGCCATTTCTCGTTACTTACCCTCGATAAACTCAATGCATCTTGACGAAACGTCGTCCGCGGTCATCTTGCTCACAGTTTTGAACATGACGCTTTGGGAAACATACGAGGTTGATTTTCTTCACCAAGAGTAAGTAAATTTTGCACTGATAATTGCGAACAGAGATTTAAAAAAGTAAGTTAAAAACTATAACTTAAAAACCTAACGTTACAAGAAAAACGTTTTTGTGCGTGGTTTAGCTCTTCGACAGAAGAAAGTTACCACTAGAGAAGCGAGAGGGAGTTTGGTGTGCAAGTACGCACTCTGCTAAAAATGATCTCCGCCCGACTCCTCCCCCACGATATTTCGCGGGATACTACTGGCTGCGACAGATGCAGCGAGCTACATAATTGGATAAAGGGCCTATCGGTCACGTTCTACCACGCCCATTTCAGTTTAAAGTTCTCTACATCAGACACATGATAGGTCCCGGGAACGTTGCCCAGGCGTTTGCTAGGACAATCCTTCCGTCAATCAAATTCGTGATTTTTCACTTCGAAGAACCTCCCTCCCACAGATTTGAGCTGCGCAGGGATGAAGAAGCAGGAAAAAGCCGTAAAAGATGTGACAGTTATTGCTGGACAAGACTGGCAGTGGGCTGACATTTATGGCATTATATATATATGACACTCGACTTCTCTGTACACATTTATAACTCACACACAGTCCATAAAGCATGACGATGCATACAAAAGTGAAGTTCTACTGTAATTTATTGCCCTGCTTTAACACCAGAGCAAAACTGCATCGCGAATATTGTATATTTCGCGCACAGGCTGCGGAGGTAAGTCGACGCAAACCCAGTGCATTAACGATAAAGGGACAGACGGTGTCGCCATCGTAGATCAAAAGCTGAAAAAAAAAATCATACTTTCACACACCCAGGTCACTTGAAACGCGCTGCTGTGCTGCGCAGGTCTGCCCTGTGCGTGTGCACACACTGGCAAACTGGGGCTTAAAGTTGACAGGGTTCATCCAGCAGACCCCCTTACCTGTTATCTCCATGTAAACATCAGAGCTTGGCGCCGCCTCTGAGCTGCTGTGAGCTGCACAGCGCTTTTTCCTCCACTCGGCTCGTCTCCGCTCGCTTTTGCGCTTCATTTTCTCTTCAGGGCTGCACGGTGGACATTCCTGAGCGGCTGCCGCAGAGCTCCGCCTCGCAGTGCGGCGGCTTGTCCCCGTTCTGTTGCTGTGTTATTATCGCATGTCTTGCCCCTGCGCTGCTGATGGTCGGTAGGTGCGTATGTGTGTTGTATATGTGTCAGCCGAGGCACAGTCGCCTGCTCCTGCCTCTGTGGTGGCGGTGACGTCTGTGAGCAGGGGCAGGTTTTGTGCTTTCTGAATCCCCTGCATGTGACGTATCAGGATTAGATGTCCAGTGCCCACCCTTCACTGTTCAATGGCAGCAGCTGTATAGAGATAACATGGTGTGGTCCTGTTGTGCTGAGAAGATCCCATCTGGATGTGACTGCGCTGTGGCCAGGAGTGAATGTGGGTAGCATGACGAAAGACAACTGCAGCCAAGAAATAGCAATTAAACTTTACTTACTGTATAATGCAGAGTGTGGATATGAGGAAAGTGAGTATAGTAACAAGACTTGATATGGCAAATTGCTAACATGTGTGCACCAGTTATGAAGTTTTCATAGACATAAACCATGCAACCACCCAACCAACCATAAGACATAGTGGTATGATGACTGATAGAAAAGGTAGAAATGTATAAAATTAAATAAAAAACAGTAATATATTCATACCTCTCTTACACACTAACTTGTACTTTCAGAGCACAGTCTGTACAAGCAAACAAATGTACATGAGAATCCCTGTATATGTAATAATAACAGATGATGATGATGTAGGGTTAAGCACACTCTCAGGCGACCGGCCAGCTACACGTGGATGATCTTTGGCTTATCGCTGAAGTCCACAGTCTGTTGAACTCCGGCGAGCTGCAGGAGCCAGTTAATGGGCATGTGGTCCAGGCGGTTTGTGTCAAAATGGGAAAAGTGAACTTGAGAGCCTGTGTGAGGGAGGAAAAGGGAAATATTTAACACAACAAAGACAGAGAGAGAAGTTACGATTGAGCACGTACTGATATTAAAGAGGCTACCTGGTCCTGCAACGATGGCTCCACCTTGCTGATGTAGGTCACCCTGGAAGTCAAATACAGGGCTAGTCACGGCCCTCCATATACTCTTCATTTGTCCCATAAAGATACCAGACTTCACATGGGGACTAGGGTGGGCTAAGTACATAATCATAAACACAAACATATGCAAATCTTCATTAATGACCATCTCACAATATGCTGGGTTTGTGTCTTCGTATCGGTATTGCGTTACCTGAGTCTGTAAATTTCTCCTCTCTCTTCATCCCCAGCTTTTGATAAATGCACCTCTCCGGGTCCACATACATTTCATAAGGATACCCCGTCAGTGAGCAGAAAGGCTAGACGAGATTGGAAACTGAATCAGCATAATAGGAACAAGCATGGCAGACTGAATTTACGCATAAGAATCTCAAAAGTAATTACCTCTATGTGTTGGTGAGCAGACTGACCAATCACAACCAGTCTAATGTCAGCACCCTGCAACAACACACAGTAAATTTCTGATTTCTCAGAAGCAATAACTTAGATTGACACCTATGCAAGCTACCACCGGGGTATTATCTCTGACGTGCATGTCAAATTTGCAGTGGTGGTAGATACTTTCATTTTACTGCTGGAGTTGTTTAAGGCTGCATTAATTTTAACTACCTGATGTACTGTTGGGTAGTTTAATCTACAACAATGCATCATATTCTTTTAAATCATCATATGTTTGTAGGATCAGTTTAAGAAGTGGAAGAGTTTCCACAGCCTGTAGAGGAACGGGTTCATTTGGAAATACATGAGTTTGTACTTAAACACAGTGCTTGAGTAAAAGTTACTGTACTTTCATTCCACCACTGCAGATTTGCAGTCTGTTGTGCGACCCTGCGGTGCATTCATGGCCGTGGATCAGGACTTACCTCCAGGGCTTCTTTAGGTATTTTGCTCAAATCTTCCACATATTCTTTACAGCTGTAGCACAGGAAACTCTGCACACACACACACACACACACACACACACACACACACACACACACACACACACACACACACACACACACACACACACACACACACACAGAGTTCGTTAATAGGCTGTAGTAATATGAGATATTAGTTTTGAAAACTCTCGTCTTGCACCTATGGGACGTTTCGCTCTCTGTCTTCACCTACAGACACGATCTGTCCGTTCTTCCTGGTTTCCATCAATAGCATGGGAAGTTTTGGAGGCATCTGTCCTGCAAGCCTGAAGCTCACCTGTTACCTAATGTGATGCCTTGAACAGAAACACCCTTCGAGGCTTATTCTACTTAATCCGAGCCTCTGGTGAGTTTACGATTACAGCTTTAGGCAGCATAGCCTGTGACTCAACGGAGAGGTTAAGTTTTTTCTCCTACCCGCACGAAAATTATGACCGATTTCCTGTCTTGATATAATTTCTTGAACCGAACAGAGGCTCCATGTCGGTCGTAAATTAAGCAATCCTCGACGTCCTCAAGGTGAATATCGACAGAGCAGGTCACGATTTCCCGATTTTCTTTAGTGACTTGTCGAGTTATTGGTGGGACTACTTCAGCCATTTTTTCTGAGGCTTCCTGACGTCGCGCTGCTATTTTGGGAGTTTGAGCTCGGGGTGGAAGAGCTGATGGCTGGAAATTCACGCCCATATGCCTCGTGTGTGCGTGTGTGTGTGTGTGTGTGTGTGTGTGTCCAAGATCGAGAAAGAGAGAGAAAGAGAGAGAGGGAATGACACTTCGGTGTCATTCGCCTTGGTAGTAGCGGTGTGTTATTCAATGCAGAACAGAAAATGACACCAGTACAGCGACCACAACAGCTCTGCATTATACAGTTTTATAATTAAAACAATCATTTGCAGTTTTGGGATCTATGCGTGGCACGTTGACACAACAGGCTGATATTCCTCATTTTTATTCCCTATGGGTCAAACTCCAAAAACATTAGAGTCTGCCTTTCCCTTAATGCAGCTCAAGAAGTATAATACTGAGTGAATTTTAGTAATGCTCCATACTGGAGCCACAGTCATTTCAGGCTGCACTTGACTCAAGGCCCTACAGCAGGCAGGTTCATCCAGCCCCCTTGCAGTGATGGAATGCAAAAAGGTGCATTTACTCAAGTACTTTGAGGTATTTGTACTTTACTTAAGTATGTCCAGTTCATGCTACTTTACAATTGCTGTCGACTACACCATTATTCTACTTTTTACTCCGTTACATTTATTTGACAACATTAGTTTAAAACACAGATTCAGAATATTAATGCAAGTACATAAAGCAGATGCAAAATTAGTGATGCTTACACATGAATGCAACACTATAACCCAGTGTACTTTAAGTATATTTGATACTAATGTAGTTTTACTTCATTAAGATATTGAATGCAGCACTTTTACTTTACTTGCGACTATTTAAATAACAATAATAAGAGCACTTTCCACCACCGTCCTCGCGACGAATTACGAATCGCCCTCGTCGGCTTCCTTCCCGCTGCCCTCTCGGTGCGGAAGTGTTGTCCTCAAGAGCAGCAGCAGCAGAGCCAGGGCTGCCACTGTTTGGATAAACACAACGCTAGTTCGGTAGCAGGGTTTCTTGCGTCCGCGTCTCTCCTGTCGGGACTTGTCAGCGCTCATCTTGACCGTGCAGCATAGCAGTATTATGCGAGCACCGTCCGGTGTGTGGGAGCACCGTGTGAAGTGGTGAGAGATGTTTCATGTTGGGTCTGCAGCTAACTTAGCATCCAGTGATGGACCAAGCTAGCCTGTCAGAAAGCTGAACTGGGTTAGCAATGCAACCGTGTCTTTCTCTCTAAGCAGTGTTGTTAAGTTGGAGCAAATATTAGACGCAAAGCTGTCGCAACTTCGGGCAAACCGCAACCATCACGTTTAGACTACTTTGTGTGTGTGTGTGTGTGTGTGTGTGTGTGTGTGTGTGTGTGTGTGTGTGTGTGTGTGTGTGTGTGAGAAAGCTAAACAAATGACCACCTGTTCACTGTTTACATCTCTTCATTCGTCAGTAAGCAGACGATGCATCGGTGCTGTTCCCTTGCTAGACTACAGTGTGACAATAACAGAGCTGCTGTTTTGTGCTCCAGCTGAGGCAATTAGGGTTTTAACATGCGATAAGTAATGCATTCACAACACAAATAACACAAGTGACATATTTTCGACAGAGGGATAAGCACGGCTGCTCCTTTGTCGTGCTCGGCACTGTAGGCTTAGGCTGTGCATATTAATGTAATTGCTTTTTACAGACAAGAACTGTATTTGGTTGTGATACCAAGCTGGCGTGCCGCTGTGATGTTTACCACAAAGAGAGAAGAGTGTGGTGACAGTCTATTTGCAGCATCATATACGTTCCCAGCTGTTTTAGTATATATAGATCTATCCTGACCGTCCTTGACATTTTAAAGATAAGCTCACATTTTTTTTTAGGTATATCTTAACACTATACTCGCATGTCATTATGTTATCAGCCGCTGTTGTTCCTCTTCTCCATGCTGTCTGTGAAGGGATCTCTCTGTGACACCGGTGTGAGTGATGGGGGACAGTGTCCACAGTCTTTTAGTATCCACAGTCTTTTTTGTGTGCATTCTGAAGTGTGGCTGAAGATGATATGAGGCTCCAGCAGTCTGAGTCGGGCAAATCAGTTACAGCGCTTTTAGTGTGAAAATACCTCTTTGTGTTACTATTCCTCCAGCTCTCCCTCTGTGTGGGGGAACACAAAGAGATAATTTGCTTTGTTTGAAGAACAGCAAAGGAGAGTGATGAGAAAAACACACGTTTGTATTTTCATGTACATTACATTTTTTTTTATTCCAGAGGATATTGTTATCAGAGAAACTTCCCTCTTTTGTTGATGCAGGTGTCATCTATTAAAGTGATATTGACAAATAAAAAATGGTTTATGGGAAAATTATTGTGAAAGGGTAGATATATACTATATAAGGCTACTTTTTTTCTCCACCATGGCTTTGGTATTTAAGCTGTTAATTGGTAAAAGTAACTCGGCTGCTTGGTCAGGCCTGTTTGTCTTCTTTTCATTGATATTTTCTGACTTAAAGGACCAGTGTGTGCGATTTAGCGGCATTTAGCAGTGAGGTTTCCGATTGCAACTAAGTAACAAAAAAACCCAACAGCTCTTATTTTCAAATGAAAATAACACAAATGAAAACACACATATGAATATTGTATTGCATTCTTGCCACATTCTACTAATAGATAGAACGACTTAAAGGTCTTTCTTAAAGGCTGGTCCTTTAAGTCATAACTTTGCCAATTTTATATTATTTTATTTCGGCAAAGTGTTTGCATGAATGGCTGCGCAATTATACCCAGTCTCTCGAGGTCTTAAGAATATTGCTGAATAATATATTAACTAATGAATTGACTCTTGTTGTTCCAGAGTTTCCTTGAATCATCTATATGGGCCATCTTCTCTCGAAAAATGGTTACCGCCTGAAGAAGAGGACGCGCAAGTTGCATCACAGGAAGAAGAAGAAGAGGAACTGTTTCCTGCAGCTGCCTTGCATGCTCTGCTTCATCGTCCACAGCAACACCACCAGTCTTGACGACGACAGCGACCACTTGGAGGCCGGCGTCAACGGCAGTGGGTGCCGTCACAACAGCATCACAGGAATCAGTGTCCCTGGTGTGGGTGGAGTTGGCATCGGAGCAGCAGCTGCTTCAAAGCTCGCTGAGCGATACGCAACACTCGCATCTCCCGAGGACTGCTCCAAGTTCCTGTTGTCACCACGGGAGTTGGCTATCTGGGAAGGCCAAGGAAGGAGTCTTTTATCAGCTGTTCCTGCTAAACTGATTCCACCACCGGCGTTGTTCCGAACCGCTGGGGTGTCCGTGACTGTGCCCATACCTGTACCTGTGCCTGGCTGCACCAGCGACTACACTGAGATGGTAAGGAGCTGAGGAGGGGCAGCACCAGTATGCCAAATGTTGTAGCTGGTGAAGACACAGCACGGACCCAAGGCTGTGCAGATGGCCTTAACAGCCATGATTTACCATTGATGCTGCTAAGTTTGCTAACTCATTAGTTACTTTACCAGAAAAATCTGTCCCTCCCCAGATGAATGTGGAAGGATCTGTAAAAATTATTAAAGACCGGAGAATATTAGTGAAAAATATTATGAAGCTTGACACCACTGACAGCCATTTGTTGCAATGACTGATGTATAGTAGTTCATTACCCCTAAAAGATCATTAAATGGACTGAAATGTGTTTGACGAAGACTTTAACCGAATGAGGGCATCCTGGTTATTAATAATAATATGCAACACAAAAAGGGTAGAATTTCAATCTGCTAAGAGCTTAAATAACTTGAAATTAATATGAAATTGGTAAGAATTTTCAAGGAAGAGCTCATTCCCAAGTGCAAATTCTGATTTATCGTGGACATTTGCCAATTAAAGGGGCATCTGTTTACAGATTGGGTTGATTTATTGTTTCATAATGTGGGCGATTCTATTTTAAAGCTTTCTGGTCAAATCTGCTTTGATGTACCTGAAGAAAATGTGGTTCCCTGTGTCTGATATGTCTGTGTCTCTTGGTGCAGGTGTGTAAGAGGAAGTGCTCAGAGGTGCAGAGGTGCACCCCCTGTAAGCAGCCACGCTGCGCCTTCGCTGCCCCTGACGGAGGGCTGGAGAACGGAGGAGTGGGAGGAGGTGGGGGAGAGGCCGCCTCGAACTCTGAAACTGGCCACTGCCACCTTCCCCTCTGTCCACTTCCCTCCTCCTCCTCTGCTTCTTCTTCCTCTGCCTCCTCCTCTTCCTCCTCACCTGCCGATGGCTGCTGCGGGTTGGGTCTTCATGCAGATTTGCCCCACAGTTCAGACTCGTCCCCCTGTTGCCTGCACCATTATGACGACTGCCAGGCGAGAAGTTCTGACGCTGCTGATCACTTAAGTATCAACCACCTGCCTTCCTCCATCCTTCTTAAGGTCAGAGTTCATCAAAGAGTTAAACAAGCTCTTTGCTTACATTTCCTGATGTTTTTCTGTTGGTTCGGTACTTTGAAAGATGTTAAAATGCCAAAAGATTGACACTGAATGGAAATATGCTGTGTAAAAACGATTGTTCTCACCTTTTTTGACAAATGAGTCACCGCAACTGACTTGTTGTTCAGTGTCTTTCACTGGGCAGGAAACATGCATGCTGACTGGATTTCTTTTGTGCATCATATCCTCATTGCCTCCTTTCAGGTGCTCTCCCACTTGACAGTGAAGGAGCGCTGTCTGTGTGCCTCTCTGGTGTGTAAGTACTGGAGGGACCTCTGCTTGGACTTCCAGTTCTGGAAGCAAATCGACCTCAGTGGCCTACAACAAGTAAGCACATAGAGCCGTGCATTTTTTTGTCTGAGACTATCTTGGCTGGAATGAATCCTTAATGTCTTGCCAACAGGACGGATAACTGCTTCTCTGATCAAATAACCTTCGGAACTAACAAAGTTTTGTTCTTTTAGCTGACTCGGTGTTCCTGTGTTCCCCAGGTAAACGATGATCTCCTGGTGAAAATAGCCTCTCGGAGGCAGAACGTGACAGAGATTAACATCTCAGATTGCAGAGGGGTCCATGACCATGGTGTGTCCTCCCTGGCCTCACACTGTCCAGGCCTGCAGAAGTACACAGCCTACCGCTGCAAGCAGCTTGGTGACATGTCGCTGTCGGCCTTGGCTACACACTGCCCTCTGCTGGTGAAGGTGCACGTGGGCAACCAGGACAAACTAACGGATGAAGCACTAAAGAAGGTACGCATTTAGAGCCAGAATGGACGCGATCCAGTGCCTCTTTTTTTCAATGTCTGGATCTTTTGTTTTCTGTAGTGTGTGTCTCATGTGTTTTTTCATTCCCAAATGAAAAGTGTCTTAATACTAGTAACATTCCAGTATATTCGGGTGAAGATTTTCAGTTTTTAGTCTTACATATACTCAATAATTTGTCCTTTTTTGCATAGTTGGGAGAGCACTGCAGTGAGCTGAGGGACATCCACTTGGGCCAATGCTACAGTATCACGGATGAAGGCATGGTGGCTTTGGCAAGAGGATGCCGTAAACTGCAGAGACTCTACTTGCAAGAGAACAAACTGGTTAGTCAAACAAATCTTGTCTCATATTTGTGCTGTTTCTCCCTGATTGCTTCAGGGTTTCTGCTCGCACAGCAGCCCAAGTGTCTGTGTGTCTGTTTGGCAGTGTGAAAATCTTCCAGTTTGCATATATCTCATTTAGTCTTATCTTATAAGAATATTTTCAATGCTCTACGGCTCTGTCTCTTGCATTGCTTTACTGATTACTGTTGGTTACTGCGATGTTGGAGTCCAAGAATTCATGCACATGTGTATCCCAAACCTGTCCCTGATGCACCTTCTTCCAATAAATGCACCGCCATCTTGGAGGATTGCCAGGAAACGTCTACATTACTACACAGATTTATTCAGTTATTCTCCTTCTGTTTAGCCCCTCTGAATCATCTGTTTGCTCATTCTGTTCTTCTGCTTACTCACTCGCTTTGGCACACACGTATGCGACTGCCATAAGATAGTCCCTATCATAGTTTGCCTTTTGGTGGACACACTGTCTCGTAGACACAAAACTGCAGCCTTAGAATCGAGCATCAGTCAGAATAAATGCATGTCAATATTTTATATTTTTGATCAACAACTGCATACTTGTAATTAAAATCATTATTATAATCAGAATTATTGCAAGTTTCCCCAATTCAATGAATTTAGCCCCCCCAAAAATAAAAATAAATAACTGCTCAGGCTCATGATGTGGTCAGGTCTAGGAAATTCCTATTTTGTAAATTTGCATATATTTTTTAAAACTGCTGCAACTGGTTAATGCTTGAAGATTGGTTCATATTAACACCCTATGCTTCTGTGAATGAAAATATGTGAACGTGCACATACGTTTGCTGACCAATGTCTCAATCAGTTTAATCACAGCAGGAGTCACAGCAGAAGACATTGGCGGACTACCCTAAACCACCACTAGATGTCACTGTTTCCCAATTTCTGAAAACAACCTAGAAGCTGCTTCCTTTTTGTGAGCCACGACTTTTTCATACTGCCGCTGAGTTGTGCTTTTCTCCAACACATATCCTCTTTTACTACATTTGTCTATTAGTATTAGACTCTGACAGAGAAAGAGACCATAAATAGTCATTTGGCATGTCTGTTTCTCACCCCTTTTTATTTAGATCTCGCTCATGCTCTTGCACTATTTTCTCCTAATATTTCTTTGCATGTCCGTAAGTAATCCTGACCTTGATGAATTAGACCGCTTTAAGTTGTTAACAACAGCTCAGTTTGTTAAAACCCCATTCATCAACTTAATAGCATATGAAATTAGCGATTGCCACTAGGTGAGAGATTAATACTGCAGCTGATAACATTTCAGCTCGGCAGTATCAATTTCAGACAGTCATTTTTCAGACGTGAGATTGTCACAGTTATTTTAGCTTCCTGTCATTAGAGCACAGAGAAATGGGCCGAGCTTGTATGGGAATTGTTATGTCTATGCGCTCTGGTTGCTTGGCCTAAAATTGTCATTAAGTTTGCCAGGAATTAAGACGACCCAGAAACACTTCCATTTTTCCACAGAGGCCATTTATTCTCTCTGACAGCTTGAAAGACTACCTAAGGCTCTCTTCTCCAACTTCTCAGGAAAAAGAAAGTGTTTTGTTGCTTTGTGGGAAAAGGGTTGGAAGCACAGTCCCAGAATGAGTCTGGCTGAGCGTGATGGCTCTGTGAGATCCAAAAATATGTAAATGTCTTGCAAATATATGCAACGCTAAAAGATGGGATTTGATATTTTGCTTTCGTACTCATGTAGACGTGGATCTCATTATACAGGTTGCATTAATGTAATAATCATAAATATTGTATTACACATAAAGAATTTACACGTGACTCAACCGTTTATACTTCGAGGATCTTCTTTCACCCTGGGTCAGCTGTTTATAGACCAACTAAAAGGGTTTGAGGCCGTGTGGAAAAAGGCTTTTCTGAAAGGTGTATGAAAATGAGAGGGTGAACACTTCTGGGACCATGTGGGCTTTGAGCTGATCCAGGAAACGGCATCCAGACGGGCTTTTTGGTTGTTAGTGTGCTATAAATTGCACAGTCATGGGAGAGAAAAGTGAAGGCTTCTCCTCTCCTCTCCTCTCCTCTCCTCTCCTCTCCTCTCCTCTCCTCTTGATTTTTATCCTCTGTTCTTGTTTCCTCTCTTCTCTCCTCTTGTTTTTTCTCTTCCTGTTTCCTCTTCTCTCATCTTCTTTTCTCTCCTCCTCTCCTCTTATTTTCCCTCCTCTTTGCTGCCTTTTGCGGTACAAGGATCCTGTCTCTGTCCCTCCTAATCAATCACAGACGAGGATGAGCCTCTCACTCGCTCTGATCTGCCCTCTCTCTCTCCTCCTACAAAATTGAATAATTGAATTGCTGCAGGATGTTTCTGTGTGGTCTCCCACTCGCCCTCTGCCTTTTTCTTTGTCATGCGCACACACATGCATTTTTTTCTGCCCTTCCTTTCCTCCTTCTTGTCATAGCTGTGGCTTCAGTTCCATGCCAGAGGGCCTTTCCTCTGCGTTAAGACCACATCCAGCTCTGTAGATGGTTAAATAACTTTTTTTTAATACTTACAATGTTAGTAGTAATTCCGTTAATGTTGCTCTGTTTCTTGCCTCTCCTGTCAGCATATCATATAGTATTATACCCCAAAGTCTAAATCTGTGTTGGCTAGCTGAGGCGATGTTTTAGAAACTTTGGAGCGGATACATGTTTGGTGCTATGATGTAAGATGACATTTCTCACTGTTCCTTTAATTGTAAAAGGCAGAGTTAAAGGACAGCGCATAAATTCCTGTCATGATTATCATACTGAAGGGCACACCAGTTTCTTTTCTTTTTTTTTTTTTGGCAGTTGAAAGTTGCTAATGCAATGCAGATGATGTCTCCAGCAGTGACTAGTGTCTCCAAATTTTGTTTACAGTTGACAAATTGACGCTTGCTCCGTCATTGCTTGTTAGCCCGGGGCCAAATCAGCCCAGGGCTACAGATAACCCTGGGCTAAGAGTGTGTTTTGTGAAAAGCAGGTGACGCCGGTGTCTCTGCGATCCACTCCTTTTGACATCCACCCTGCATTCTTTATTGGCGTTCATCCAGTATTTATGCCAGAGTTGGTTATATTGCACCAGTTGCCTTTCAAGGCTTGTTTTCATCTTCTGAAGTGTTTTCTTCTCTCCCACATTCATATTCTGTTCTCTTCCACCACCTCGAAGGGCAAAGGCTCTGAGAATAGCAAATTCCCCTTTTCCTCATCTCACTTCAGTTTGCCGTAGGGGGGAGAGGCAGCCCTGAAAGTTTAACTCCGAGTTCTGTCAGTTTCATAGACCGACTGGTGGACCAACTATAAGCTGCAAAAACCTCTTGTCACCCATCTCTCCATGTCGGTAACTTTGCTCCAGTGTTCCTTTGAATTAAATGCACATGGCAATCTGCAAACATTTTTGCTGGGGAAGCACTTTTCTACTCTCTTTTCCTTTCTCTTAAAGAAAAAAAAAACTTTATCTGCTCTCCTGTCTTGTTAAAATCAAAGAGCGCGCACTTAATTTTCCTGCAATGTGATGGAAGATTCTTCCACTGGCTCGTCTCAAAGACAATGTGTCTGCCTACACACTCTGTCTCTCTCTCACACGCACGCAGGCTCTGATTATTTACAGTTTTAATTAGTGCAAAATGTGGAAATGTAAGTGGAATTGGAGATGACCTAACATAGATTACCATGTGCCCTCAATTTAGGTGTAATTACCACTGTGCATGTACAATCAGAGCTTCCCACCCGAGCTTTCACCGCGTCTCCCAGCTCTCTCATTTAGGTGTTTGGGATGGAAGGCATGTCTTTCTCCGTGGAACAACATGAAATCACTGGAAAAGACGAACTGTCAGAGTGAATGGTGTTTCTTGGCCACCGGTCAGTGAAGGGGGGCTTCATCTCCCGCTCTGATTGGCTGTCTGTCCAGCTTGTCAGTAGTCGGGTTTTTGCTGGCAGGAAGGACAGCGAGGCTCCGCCGGTCCAGTCAAACACAATCGCAGATTAAATTGTGTGTTGACATTAGCAGATTTAATTAGGCAGATTAGAGGCAGAGCAAAGACAAAGGAAGCGATAATGATAGCTGTCAGTTATTATTGGATAGACCTTTTGACACAAACACACACAGGCCGAGTTAAAACACTGGAAGCGACGCACATGTGGGAGCAGATGAATTGAATAGCTGCCAACTGCTCTGGAGTCTCCTCTGGAAACTTTGTTCACGTATTTGACTGTGATTAGAAATAAATGGAACCGCTCTGACGAGCCAGACAAACACACAGTTACACACAAACAGCGCATTATCCATCTCATCTTCAAGATCTCCCCGATCCCCCCAGTCCTCATGGACACGTTGGACAGGAGTTAAGACTGTTCAGGATGTTGGATGTCAGTTTAAATGCTAATGACACTGGATTATCTCTGTCAGATTGGGGAAAAGCTCTGCTCCCATCCAGAATTTCCATGCTCTCATGTCATCAACGAGCCTCTTTACTCTTCTCTCGTCGTCTTTTTGTCTTTTGCTCTCTTCGTCTGTCTTTGTCTCGGTGGATTTTGGAGGTAGCTCTGCGTAAGTAGGTAATGTTAGGATGGAATTTAGTGTACTGAGCTGTGGAGAGGGGGAAATACCTTCAAAATAAAATAAAATTGTCCTTCCTCTCTTTTATTGGAGTGATGAAAGGAACGTTTTGGTGAAACGTTGGTACTGTGGTTGGTGCCTGGTTTTAAGCTAAAGCAATTGGTTGATTAATCAATCAATAACAACTTAATAAGTGGATGCTGTGTAGTTCCTGACCACTAGTAGTGCTACAGAGCCACGTTTTTACGTTCGGGTACCTGTTTTGCGTGTAAGGCTGCGACATGGATATAAACGATGAAAAATTTGAAATAGGTACTGAGCAAATGTTTTATGAGGAAGGAAACACACTCAACAGGTTTGTTAGACCTCAAGGATGAACACACTATCACATGTTTCCTGAATGAATACAAACAACTGTGCTTACAAGCTGAGCCTAACGGGAACCTTTTAAGTCATTTTTCTAAGCAAAAATATCAAAGACGCTTTCATTCCAGCCTCTCAATGTCAGTATTTGTTGGTTTTCTTACACTTCTCTGACAGTAAACTCAATGCCACGGTTAAGCTCGACACTTCACGTTTGATGTCGGAAACAACAGTCGACAGAAAGAGTCGTTGGCTCTCTTGTTCTGGAGCTTTTGACTGTGTTGCAGGGTCTTTGTTAACTCAGCAACTTTTTGTTTGCTGATGAAATACTGTCAAAAGAAGCGAGTATGATGAGGTAACATGGTCCTTTATTAGTACCATAGTGGGGAAGCGAGGCTTGTATAGTAGTAAACTACATGAATTCTGTTCTCTAAAACTTTTCACTGCTACCGCTATGTTTCAGTGTGCAGTGAGCTCGCAGCACACTCCTCTCTCCGGTATCCTCCTCTTCATTGCTCTTTTGAAGTGCCTGCGTATCGATCTGTGTCCCCAAAAAAGCTGCTCAGTGCGCGTGTGCGTGTTCGAGGCGGCAGCTGATCGGCCTTTGCCTGAAGACTAATCAGATGCATTAATGAGCACTGACTTAAACTTGGACAGCCGGCTGCACTCAGACACAGACTTCGTCGATATGTTCCCTTCGCCGTCTGCCCAAGAACAAAACAAGTTTTAAAGGGGAGACAAAGAAAGGGAAGAAAGTGAGAGCACTTCTGGAAATGTGAGTGTGTGAAGTGTTCCTCCAAAGCGATAGTTCACCTTGCTCTAATGTTTTCTTTTCAACATTAGTTACCCCAGGAACATATTCAGCATCAACATTAGGCACCTTTTCCCTGACTCCATCAATAACGCAGGTGAAATTACTTTTTGAAAAATAAGAAGAGGGCCCCGGTGTGGCAGGATACTCTCTTGGATTCCCTGAGTGGTTCAGAGAAATGTTAAAAGTAGTAAACTTGCAGAAAGAAAACAAAGTCAAGTGAATGACACGCGTTAAGTGACAGTCAAATATCGTCGTTTGGCCGAAGGGAGAGCTGCTGAAGCCGTGAGGGCGACTTCTGCATGTAATAACCACGCTCCTCTTTGCTGACTTGAAGGGCATTCATAGTACTAACCGTACCAGGAGAGGTTAGATTCAGAACTTTCTTGTCCTGTGCACAGAGAACGAGTTCCACTGCGCAATAAAATCCTTAATTTGCTGCCCTCTTAAAATGACAACCATAGAAAAATATGCATGAAGTCAAAGAAAGTTAGAGGATCAAGGAAGTGGAGCTGTTCAACACCTCTGTAGCCTGGGGGGGGGAGCAAGAGAGAAGAGGGAATACTCATTAAAAAGTTGCATCAATGGTCGCAGCAGTGATATACTTACACTAAGTCCCGGTATGATGGTGCTTTATAACTTTTATTTTAATTTATCTTTTTCAATCATTTGCTGGTTTATGACAAGACCTGAATTCAATGTGCGGTTAATTTCATTTCTTCAGTCTTTAACCTTTCGTATTTTGTATTTTGGATTGTGTCAGTAGTTTGTTTTGAGTGCTTTTGTGTTTGCAAATCGCCACCTGAGGGACAAATAATGTACTTGGTATTGCTTTGAAGGGTAAAGGACAAATCATTATGACCTGAACAGTGACTGAGGTTGCATCCAGGCCTCACGTCAGCACGTCTGAAGCGTTGAATGTCTGTGGCACCTGAAATGTGTGCTGCAGCAGACGTACGCGCTCAGGGGCTCTGGGTTGATGTGTTTGGCTTTCACCTGCAGAGGGTGTAGTAGGACTGGAGAAGAGCAGTGATACTACAGTGGGCGCAGGCGGATGAATGCATGTGCTTCTCTTACACACAGACTGCACGTGAAAGACCCCATAGTGTTTGTAAAACTAGAGGATGTTCATACATATTTGAGTAATTTTTCCATTTAATTAACTTCTTTTTTGTGGTTTACATGTAAAGGCAGGTTTCAGGAAGGAGTATTCACAAGAGGTCCTTTAAAATCACCTTGATTTGGACAAGAATGACGCTTTGTAACCTGTTGATAGAGCGGCGCTGATATTTGCCTGTACAGGTAGAAGCGTGTGAAGTGGGCGGTTGCTGTTCGCACCTTTTGTGTCCTTTTTGAATTGCACGTAATTTCTGTAAGGATTTGAATACCGTTGAAATGGAAATAAGCGTTTTCTCACCCGTAGCCAAAAACTCTGAATGGCCTTTGCAGTGGTAATGCATAGCCTCTTAGCACTGTAGATGTAGCAGCACTCATCTCCATGACGTTATCAAGCATTCGCCCGCAGCTACCAGAGTACCAGGAAACCCACTGAGGAATGTTAATGTGAATGTGACTTCCATTTCCATTTGATTTCTGTCCGTTGCTTACTCTGGCTGAGCCCATGGAGGGACTCCAGACGGAGGGGGGGAAGCTGAGATCAAACCCACAGTTAATTTTTTTCTCTTCAAACTTGTTTTACTGGGTGGCTGTGCAAAATGTGTCTTGCCGTTGAGCTGACGACTCGCCGTTATTAGGTTTTATAAGCGGACACTTTGTTGAAGAAGAATATTTGCGTTGGTTGAAGTTGAATAATTTGAGGGAGGTAAATAGAGCTCAGACGATTAGCCGAGTAATTTTTTAGTCCATTAGTTTTAGTTTAATAATCAATTTCTTTTTATTTTTAAGCAAAAATGCCAAACTTTTGTTGTTTCCAGCTTCTCAAAACATGAGAATTTGATGCTTTTCTTTGGCATATGTGATAGTAAGCACAATATTTTTGGGTTTTCTCAAATGCAACCTAAAACAAGTAATGTGAAGACGTCACCTTGAGCTTTGGTAAAACACAATGTGTATTTTTCATATTTTTGGTAGCTTGCAGACAGAATTTTTCATAATCCATTCAATGTTTAAGTCACTGCTCCCAAACCTGGGGATCCTGACCCCCACTGAGGGTCGCCAAAGCCTCATGGGGGTCGTGAGGCCTTCTTGATTTTAAGGTGTGGAAGAAAACTAAAAAAAATATATTCTCAGTCGGCCAATGTCTCAGCATTTCATTGATTTCTCTGAAGAAAACCAAATGACATTATTTTTAAAGTTTAGATTCTTATTTACATAAACAAAAAAGAGCTATAATTGCAACGGCCAAGTGTCAGAGAGAAGAAAACACTGAATGTGTCAAAATGAAGTCTATTAAATATGTATAATTGTTAAAAAGTAAAGAAAAAAATGTAATAGAGACAGAGAATAGTGTAAAAAGTAAAAAGTTCCTGGAAACATCAGGAAAGCTCATCTGACATTCACAGGAAATAATTCATCCAAATTGCTTGTTTTACACAAACATCCTGCAGTGATTGCATTCATGATTTGGGTTAATTGTACAGTTCATCAGTTGTTCTGTGCTAATACTGTTATGCATTGAGTATGATATGAAATATTCATAAAATATGTCACTCAGTTGGGGTCGCCAGTCTGCTCAGTGATAGAAATGTGAGAATTTGCTCCTTTTCTTGGTCTTATGTTACAGTAAACTGAATATTTTTGAGTTTTGGACTGTTGGTTAGACAAAGTGAGACATTTGATGACATGACCTCGTGCTCTAGGATATTGTGATGGCCGCGTTTTGTTTTTTTAATGTTTTCTAGACCATTCAATTTATCAGGAAAGTAGTCATTAATCGCTCTCCTGGATCTTAGCCTGTTCTTCCTTCACTCAAAAGTTTTGAGACCTGTACATTTTTAAACCAGTGGCTTTCACTTAAAGTACAATAACACCAACTCTGATTTTGATATTTTGGTCGCTGGTCCACCCCTGCTAGCCAGCAGCAAATTGGAAATGGTTTTGGCAACACATCAGCCACTGACTCTTTGCCGATCAATTTTGGTGACAAGAATTTGGCACCCGTTTCAATCCTCCTGATGGCTGGTGCCGGGCTCCGACCTGGCCGGTGTTTAAAGAGCATTGCTTTGGAGGCCCTCTGTTTATCCAGCTCCAGACAGCAGTAGCTGCTGACGTGCAGCCAGAGATGTCACTATGATTCATGGCCCTTTCCGACACCTCGCTCACGCCTTTACCCTTCTTAATCTCTTTGCGCTCTTTCCCTTCCTCTCTCTCTCCTTCTCTCTGATGATGAGTTTTCCTTTTGTTTGAGATGGGCAGAAATGATGTCATCATTTAAAGCAGGAGCACGAAGCCTCGCCTTTAGTCCTCTGCATGTATCGTGATGAATAGCTCTCCTTGGGGATTCACTCGTGTCCTGTGCTGTGGAGGAAAGACAGAACAGTAAAACAGAAGAGGAGACTGAGGGAGAAAGTCTACCTGCTCCTTTAAACTCTTTTTATCCTCTTTTCACACTCACAGTCCCGCTACTCATCCCATCACTCTCCTCCTCTCTCAAACAAGCCATATCCTCCCTCTCGACTTCTCTCTCCCCCTCTGTCCCCCTCTCCTCCCGTTGTCTCTCTGTGATTGAGGGGCCAAAGCTTCTCTAATCGCTGCCTTCATTAGTGATGATTGATAAGAGGCAGAAAGGCGCGTGTCTGTATGACGTCTATAGATGAAGTGTGTACATTTGCGTGAGTGCGACCCGGCCGCTCCTCAACATTTCCCCCCTCCAGCAGCCATCACCCCTCTGCCTCCCCCTGTGATGCATTCGGGGCCGGTGATGGCAGCAGCGGTTCAATACTCGGGGTAATGAATGTGTTTAATAAGCGCAGTGGGTCGATGGGCTTAATGAAGGTGTGACAGAGGATGGGCCTTGAGAACGCTGCCGTAACGAGACTCTAACGAGCCTCTGGGGTTAACAAGGTCAAGCTATAATCGGGATTCCCTCACCTGTACAGTTTGTCTGTCTCTCTGTGTTTTTGTGCGCTGCTCCAGCTGTGGCGCTCGGCCTCTACCTGCCCTCCGCTCTTGTTTAGCACAGTACATTTGTGTGTCCCTCTATTGGTTTGTCACTTGTCCTTGTGATGTTTTTATTCCTGCTCCTGTCCTGTCTCTACGTGCCCCCTCTACAGTGCTTCCCTCCATCTTGTTCTGTTTTTCTTTGTTTCTGTCCGGCTCTCACATGCCTGTCAGCCTCCGTCTCGCTGCAGCTTGTCCATCTTCTCAAGGACGACCTGGCTCAGGAACGCTGGCTGAAAAGCTCTGCCGTTGTGTGAGCTCTTTTTTCCCCTCTAAGAGGCCTGCCAGGCTATTTCTGGAGGCTTGGAGCTGTTATTGTTTTGGGTCCTCACTCTCGATCGTAGAGACTGACAGCTGCACATCGTGCTTCTTGGCAGTGGACAAGTTTTTTGCTTTAACTTATCTTTATGAATTAAATGTTGATTGCACAATGTAATGGCTGAAGAATAATGACACCATCAGCTTTTGGATTGGTTCCCCTTAAGCCTTGCTTTCATGATCTCTTGGGAAAATGAAGGTCCATTTAGTCTGGCATCATTTCTGTCTGTTTTATTTCTCCATTATCGACTAAATGAATGAATAATCTCACGCTTTTTCTGCTGATGTCTTCTTCCACTCCTCCCCTTCACCCTGACGCCACGGCCTGCTGTGGTTACATGTTTGTGCGAAGCATTACTCCAACTATGTTATTATTCCATATAAAATAATTTCACTTTACCTCCTCAGTGAACATGCTTCTTTCCTCTGTCTTATTTCCAAAGTGGTGTTGATTCTTCCCTCACAGAAATTTGGAAACATGCAGTGTATCCTGTGTTTTGTTCGGCTCTGTGGAAAATGGAAAGCGTTTGTCTTTGTGACAGCAGGGGGAGAAAGTTGAAAAGTTGTCAGTTTCCACTTTAAATATTGCACATTTTATTCCATTATGCTAAAAATAAAGGTCCTTTGGTTGCACTTTTCTGTAATGTATGCTATTTTTCGCTGTTGTACATTAAAGTGATGCACTGATTGTTCTGAGATGCAATCATTTTATGTATAAAGAGGAAATTACATGAGGTGTGCAGCAACAGAAGTTGCAATACAACAGCTGTAAAAAATGTACAAAAAAACTTGTGTGTTTTGTGAGTTGATGCGGGATCTCTTGTATTGTTGTTGTCCATGTCTTTGTGAGGATGCTGATATGTTTAAGGATACTCCGTTTTGTGTATTTTCCAGTGTGAAATCAGCGCACAGCATTGTTTAAATTTGATTACGGTGTGTATTTTCACACAGGATTTTGCTTGTTTTAGTATTTTTCAAGTTCAGTGTAATAGTACGGCTGTGAGGGGATGAGGAGATGTCATTTGTTTGTTTCCTTCTCAGGCTGCTGCAGTTGCAGCTGCTTACAGCACAGAAACTGAGACTTGCTTATTGGTTTGCTGCTGGTTTGCTTTGGGAAGAGTTTTATTTTGAGTACCAATTTAACATCGGTTAGACAAGTTTTTACTTCTTTCCTGGTGGGTTTAACTCCCTTACCCTGATGGACTTCCACGGGGAGTTGGTTGGACTGGGAGTCAATAAAGGCTTTTCTGTTCAGCACCACACGCCGTTGTTTTTCTGAACATTTTACTACTGAAGTATTTTAAAGGTGGTGGTGGGTTTTCTAAGGTTCAGGGTTCTACTTCTGGAAATATATTGTTATTAGATGCATTCTGTAGATATTTGACTGGTGTTTGTCCATTGTTTAATGGGTTCAGGATATCATTTATCATTTTTAAGGTACTTTTTCAATCAATTAGTTAATTATTTTCTATATAAAGTGTCAATAGATATTCATCACATTTCTACATTGTTCTCACTCATTAAGACCAGCCGCTTAAATGAAAGAAATATATTCATTTTACACTTTTATGAAATGGAGAAAAGGAAGCAAATGGTAGCCTCTGTTAAGCTGCAACCCAGCAAATATATGGTGTTTTTTTTTTTTTTTTTTACCATATTAACGACTCAAACAATCTTTGCTAAAAAAACAGACTTAATTTTGTGTTGCAGTTTTGAAGAGCAGCACCATTTCTAGACTTTTGACAGATGGTTTGTAAAGACACATTAAAGAGTGAAGTATCATCAACAAAACAAAACAAAACAAAAAACTTAAAAAATTGTGACATTTGAATCTGCCTTCTGCTGAATTTATCCACATCCAAAACTTTGCTGGGTGGAAAAATTAAGTTACAAACATTCAGTGTTGCATGTCGCTATCAGACCTGTAGAAGGGTGTGCACATGATGTACACACACAAATTTGTGCTGCTTGTCCAAATATTCCTCCACTCGTCCAAAGTGATAATGTCATTGATTTCAATAATGCGATATTCAATAAACTCTGCAGCAGTTTCCTCTCAGCTGCCATCAGTACACCCCCCTCTCCCGTCTTAGAGAAGCAGCCATTACTCTCCACTTCCTCTCCCTCCAGCACCAGTATTTCACCAGTGGAAAGTGTGACTTCCTGAACCTCACATTTCTTCGCCTGCTGTTGCCAGAGTGCAACACCGTTATGAGATATAGCATTGAGACAAGCAATCGATTAATGGTGCACTTAGCTGGGCTAATTAACAGCTATGTAGAAGTGGAGAAAGCATCAGGCAGCATCAAGGAGGTTGTTTCCCTATCGCTGAGCCCCCGGACAACCTTTGAAGCGTAGATCACTTTACAGCATGGTTTACATCAGGGGTTGCAGGTGCTGGCAGCTTCATAGACACCTTGCACATTGCTCTGGGTCAACTTTATCACTTGTAAGGATAGCACGGGTCATTGAGGTGAACAGAAAGTTCGATTGACATTGCTATTACAATGAAAACACATTTTGTCTGTTGGACAACTTCAGGACGCTGGTTTTGGATTGCAAAATGATGAGCGTGTAGTTCAAATATGAGTGGAGCGCACGTGTTCTGCCTGGTAACAAATTAAACATGTCTACCTTGTTTTTCTCGTATTTTCCCTCCCTCTCCCCCCCGTCATTCAAACCATTTTCCTCCTCTGAGAGTGAGAATGACACAAACAGCAGATTTTACTGTCACCTGCCACTCCAAATCCCATCCTCCCTCTTCCCTCCTCGAATCTTCCTGCCTTCCTCTCCCCTTCTCTCCTCTTCTCCCTTTGCTCCCCTCCCCAGCTCCTATCCGATCTACCTCCAGTGTGAATTTGGCTTAGCTAAATTAGCTCTCAATTAAAAGTGAATTTGGTGAAAATGAGCACGCTCCAGAGGGCACAGATAAAAGGGAAAGGCAGAGCCGAAGGGCTGCCCGGCTGCCTGTCTGGCTGTCTGTGCTTGGCTGCATCGTGTATTTTGGGGCATGCAAAGTAAATTATGTGTGTTGTTGAGTGAAGACAGCTGATTTGCATTTAGATAAATCCCTGTGGATGTGTGGTTGTCATTGAGATTCAGGGGGCTGAATCCAGTGGCCCCCTAGCCAGGCAGTTCTACCTGCAGGGGAGGATATGTGTGTGTGTGTGTGTGTGTGTGTGTGTGTGTGTGTGTGTGTGTGTGTGTGTGTGTGTGTGTGTGTGTGTGTGTGTGTGTGTGTGTGTGTGTGTGTGTGTGTGTGTGTGTGTGTGTGTGTGTGTCAAAGCATGCTGTACTACCTGGAGCATTTGCCCCACTTTTCTAGATGGCAGTGAAGGGATGAAAATATGAGCAATTACTGGAAACAAAGGTGTGCTCACATGTCTGTGGTTGCGCAAAATGAATTTGTAGCTGACCTTTCTATACGTGCACAGGACTGAGATTAACTAATAAGGACTGACTGTGCACAACTGGCAGCCACTACATCCCATTAGACGTAGTGTTGATACAGTATGCAGCCCCTCTGCTCAAAGCCGGCTCAAACCGCCCGTCACCTGCAATGTATGATGTCTGGTTTGACTTCAGTGTTCAATGTTAAATGCATTTCCATTCCTTACTCTGGTATGGTGATGCATGAAGCCAGATTCTGCTTATTCTGATTTAACAGATTAGTGTTTGCACATAAGATATGTAAAAGGTTAATAAAACCAATAGTCTAAATAGTCAAAAGGGTTCCAAATCATTAAGTTGATTTACAGGAAGACGTTGTTTAAGATGGTCTGTTAAAGCTCTTTGTCAATGTATAAGTGTGGAAAAAGTAGCATCAAGCGCTGATCACTTGTTGTTGGTGTCACTGTTTGTGCCGGGTGGTGTGGTTCAGCGATTGGGGCCTGGAGATGGATCGGCAGAGGGGGAGGCGGCTTGCTGCTGATTGACAGTCAGGGCTGAGTGTGGGCAGATGGGCTGTAGTGGCTGTAAATATGAAGCCTGTGTGACAGGTGAAGGTCAGTGTGGTGGGAGGTAGAGGAGCAGCTGAGCCTGGTGGGAGGGTGATGTGCCCTGCATGTGTGTTTGTGTGTGTGTGTGAGCGAGAGAGCGAGCTAGCTAACACATGCCTCTGAGTCTTGGTTTTGCTCTCTGTGTTCTTGTGTGTGACACGTATTTCATTATTAAAGCTGTTGGCTTCAGCACACTTGTCATGAAAACCCAAGACATCGCGTTTTTGCCGCAGCTTTGTTCTGGCACACCTGATCCAATTTAAAGCCTCAATCTGCAGGTGGTGCGCAGTGCGGTTTCTGCCCAAACATCCAATGTCAGTGCTTTGTGGTAGACAAACTATTACTATTGTATGGACTGTATTTTATATAGCGCTTTTCTAGTATGATGACCATTCAAAGCACTTTTACAAACACGTCTGCATTCACCCACTCACACAATGGTAACTAGGCCACCTCCTCTGAGTGTTAACCATTCACACACTGATGGCACAGCTTTGAGAGCAATTTCAAGTTCAGTGTCTTGCCCAAAGACACTTGGACACGTAGACCGCCGTGGCCAGGGATCGAACCACCAGCCGCTCTACCTCCACAGCTGCCCCAGTGTACTGCTATGTACTGGAGACAGTGTTTATCTGTGGCAAAAAAAGTGCTGTGTCAGTTAGTTTAGCTTTGACTTAATTATTGAAAAGAACATTGTCACAAACATCTTGTCCTAGTGGCTCAGTATGATTGCATATTGGCAGCATGTACCATCCCTACAGCTGAATCTGCAGCAAGAGGACACTGGTGGAGATGGACTTGTGAGGCATTAAGGGTTACACTGTTTAATGGGATCAGATAAGCAAAAGAAGAGCTGGAGCAATAACATGGAGAACTGGTGAGCTCTGAGAACTCAAAAACTTAAGTTATTACAACAAAACTGCGCTTTTTCCTCCAATCAAAATAGTTTATTTTGATATATATGATGGCAAACATTACTTTTCTTCCTAAAATGATACATTAGTTTTTTCCAAGTAGAACTCAATTTCACCTCAAAATGTTATACCGCTGTTATTTTATGAGCTTTGAAAGATTTATTTTTACTCATAATTTGTAGGGTGTGGTGTTTTTTCACCATGTTTTTACTCCCTTATATACTAGTCAGTATGTCAGTGGTTGTGCCGTCTCTCTAAAACTGAAGTGCTCTCTGTTTCCCCTGTCCTTTTCTACTCTTACTTTATCTGAAGTGTATTGACAGAAAGGGTAATCTTAAACTGATTACCCCTCTTTGACTGCGTCTGTGCAGATACAGACTAATGGTATTCAGGAAACTCTTTGCTCTGCCTCCCCTTTTACTGTACCTTCCTCCATTGATCTCTCTCTCTCCCTCTGTAAATCCCTCTCTTCCATGAGTAATCCATTGTGGTGTTTCCATCATGTCTGCTGGAGCCGTGCCAGAGTAGCGTGGGATTACTACGGCTGGAGACACACCCACACACACACACACACACACACACACACACACACACACACACACACACACACACACACACACACACACACACACACACACAGCCTATATATACACTTTCAAATGTCTCCCTTTACTATGTGGGGTACCACAGGAATGTGCAGGGGATGTCCATGTTGACTGTGGAGGGCCTGTCAGGTCCCTGTGTGGCACTCAGTCAGGAGAAACCTTCGCCCCTCCGCCTGCAGGCTTGTATCAAGGAAAGATAAGGTAGTGAGGTGATGATCCTGGTCTTCTTAGTCACTTTCTCACACTCCCGTCTGAGAGTCTGGCAGCGAAATGAAGGCATTGTTAAGTCAGATGAATTAGTTTGTTTAAATAGAAAAAGAACGAGGTGGGAGAACAGTTAACAGCGGAGGGAAGAGGCAGGAAGTAGGTCTTGTTAATGGCAATGCCTTTGAGTGATATTTAGACTTTTCTATTTAAAAAGTTGACACTTTAATGCTGTAGGGTGTCTTTTTCCGTTAGGATCCTTTGAATCCGCACTTATCAGAAGAGCTGGGAAAGACTCCCATACACTAGGGAACGTTCATGTCCGAGGACAACTCAAGGCTTTATGAGGTTTTATGATTTCAGAGTTGGCCGTGAGATGGTTAAAAATACAGTGAAATGCCAGTGCAGCACTGTATCCATGTATCTTTAATTTTAAGGAACTTCATAAACACTTTTTACAAGTTGGAAATTGGTAATATTTCCTACTTGTTAATGACTCTGATACAGCATGAACATGGCATACAGGCACCACCTTTTAATGGTACTTTAATGGTGCGCAAAAGGAAAGTTTGAACGGAAACCTGCACGACTGGAGACCTGAGAACTGGGCCGAGGGGCTAAATAAAGCCTCATTTTAAAGAACTTAGTTTGCTTAAATCACCAAAAACGCACATTTTATCAACAGAACTTTTCACTTGAAGCAAGTTCTATCAAACCCCAAACTTTTCTTCCCCCCATGTAATACAGCAGTGTTAGCGTTAAGATCAAAAACAGCTTTGATCCGACACAACAAAACTACTCTACAGATCTGATCATGCTTGCAGGAACTGATTTCATCCAGTGTACCTCACCTTGTACAGTACAGCCACTGTGCAGTTTTAAATTAGAGAGCTAACATTGGTCTATGAATCTTAATTAAAGGTGCCCTGTGGGGGTTTCATTGCGAACAAACGCACTTTATTCTGTTTTTTTGGCACCCATTTACACGCTGCTAGTGCTCTTAATTTGAGATACAGAATAAACACATCTTTGCCTCATAATGTAAAAGAGAGATGTTGGTATGTACCATGATTTGTATATATTATAATATAGTCTATTATATAGTGTGCAGAGGCTCTCTTTCTACTTTATCTACTGACAGTATATGAGAGGACAGGGGTGAGGGAGGTCTGCTGACTGGGGGAATTAAAGAGTTCTCCACTCCTATATGGGATTCAGCAAGATCAGGTAGAGCCAGCCATGGCTGTGTGTGTACGTGTGTATGAGAGAGAAAGGGAGAGAGAGAGAGAGTGTGTGTGCAGTCTCATCCGGCCTCTCTATTTTACTTTTTCCTCCTCCCCTCGTCTCTCCTCTCTGTCTTTCTCCCAGTAATAAAGCAGAGTATTTATTTCCTCTTCCTCGGCTCTCAGGTCTCTTAAAGGGAGTCGGGGACCGCGCTGATATTAGACAGCATGTGTGTGTTTGTACGTGCGACAGTGTGTGTGTGCGTGCCGCCGCTGCTCTTCTCTCACTCTCACGCTGCGCTGTCTGCTTGTCTCATCACCCATCCCAAACGTACAGTTGCGTCTTCTTGCGTGCTAACACACCGAGATTGAAAGTTGCTGATTCCGAGCCACGGGGACTCATAGAGGAGAGGCCTCTGGCGGGGGCTGATTGAGCTGTGCTGAGCTGAGGTAGAAAAGTTACAGTAGCATGCTATTACCTGCCAGCGCCAATGGAGTTTATTAGCATTGCAGATACGCTCTGGCAGAACTCAGTGCAGCCAAGCAAATAATTTTATGACTCCAGTCCATGAGGGAGTTAAAGGCTAAAAAGGTTTGTCTCAGTCGTGTCAACCAGACATCAACTTGGACTCTGTTTAGCTGCTGCATGCCAGTTTATAAGGAGATGTTTTTTCTTGCGTGTAAGTGTATGCAAGACCCCCTTTAATTACAAATGCTTTGGAAACAATCATCCTGACAGTTATTAACTCCTGACATACAGTTGACTGGCTGCATGTGTGTGTGTGTGTATGGCTGTACGACGCATTTCTTGTGTAAAGTAATTAGGATAATAATAGTGATCAAGGTTAAGTTATTTACAAATGTTGGCTGGGACTGCTTACGTGAGTCCAGGGCGAACAGTGGTCTGTAGCTCTTTGTTACATGCTAAGGCAGCAGAGCAGAGATGGGCTCGGAGCGTTGTGCTGGTGAATTAGCTCTTCACGGCTTTGGGACTGAGCCTGACAGTTGGTACAGTGAAGATGATTTATGACTGGCCAGGAGAGTCAGAGATGGATGAGGAGAAATAACTTTGATCAAAGTTGTTCTCTAACAACAGAGGAAAGCTCCTTCCTCGTCCCTGTTGATATGTGGCAGTGGCCTGACTTTATTTTCCAGAGGGAAGCAGCAGAGTCTGTCAGCTTGTCTTATAGCTGCACGGTCGTGCTTTACACAGTGCAAGTAGCTTACGAGCAGATACAGGAGTGTACATGATTATGCACCTGTGATTAAGAACATTTAATCACTGTTCTGTGTGTTGCAAGAGGTTCTGCAAGCAATATCATTATGTTGTTCCTTTTAGTCACCGACTATTGTTAAAGCTTCACACGTGCAGCACGGACTGTGTCAGAGATTATAATACACACTGTGCTTTTCATTTAGATCTCACATAAAGAAATGAGTAATTTCGAATCAGTTCTGTTAATTTTACTATTGTCACTGTCTTTACTTTTAAGTGCCTATCTAGTCTGAAACTAGTCTCTTTTCTACTTGTGTAGGGTTCATTTATATGCACAGCCTTAGAGAAATAAACAGATAAATAAACCGTTGTCATGAGCCGCCTCACTGGCAGCTGAATATTTGTGTTTTAATTCAGAGCCCACTAACTCAGACACAGACACTGATACCAAATTCAGAACAGTTCATATTTCTCACTCCCAGCTCACGTTATCCCACTTCGGAGGCTGGGTAATTTTCTAGTCGACGACAGCCGTGGCTGGAGGCGTTATGTTTCCAGGTTGTCCGTCCCTCCCATTCCCATGAAGGCGATTTCTCAGGAATGCTTCAGGGAATTTCTTCAAATTTGACACAAACATGGTCAGAGGTCACTATGATCTCATATATGTCCCGTTCTGTAATTCTAGGTTAGTGTGTGTGTGTGTGTGTGTGTGTGTGTGCGTGTGTGTGTGCGTGTGTGTGTGTGTGTGTGTCCTGACTAGTTTTTAACTTACTCTCATCTATGGACTGCCAGTGAGCCTGTTGGAAGTAGGGAATTAATAATAAAATGATCCAGAATGTCCTCACAGAATGTTTTGTTGAAGTGGTTGGAGATTATTGACACAACAATGAAGTGCATAATTTTTTTAGTTTACAAATTTAACATAACCATAACATTTAAGATTCACCTTGTGGGTTTAAGCACTGACCGTGAGCTTCAGCATCCCTAATTTGAGTCCGGCTTTGTTGCACGTCCCTCCCCGTCCCAATCATTTAATTTCCAGAAATGACTGTACTGTCAGCTCCATAATAAAGGCATAAAATACCCAAAATATTTTGCAATAAAACAGGTGGCATAGGGGCCACCTCCTTACCAACAGGAGAAAAACACAGCCTAGTAATTGGACACATGCACAAACACAGATATGTTGGCTTGAGCTGTGGTCTCTTTCAGGGCTTAGATGTTCTGCTGCCAAGACTCCTGTGGTTTTCCAGCTCAGTGTGTGTCCATTCCTGCTCATCTGCTGCATTTCTACAGGTCAAACCCTAATCCTGTGAAGGGGTTTGGGGCCAGTTGCCCTCAGGAAGGGGTTTACCGTGCCTGTCTCGTGGGGACCAATCAAGACTGGCTCTCTGTTATAGAGGGCTCTTATATCACGATTGTTCAGACCGCAGCAAGAGGAAAAGAAAAAGATGGTTTCATGTTGGGAGGCTTCATGATGGCCATTAAAGACAGACTGAGAAGAAGACGTCCAACATGGATGGAGGACACACACACACACACACACACACACACACACACACACACACACACACACACACACACACACACACACACACACAGACACAGACAAGCTGTGTGTCTGCTGTTGTTTTCCACATTTGATACTTTCTTTGGTCAAACACCAAAAGTTGGCACCGAGTGCTTTTTCAGGTCCCGTTTCTGCTGCGTATTCTTTGATCAGATATTTCCAGATTGAAGTCATAACTTCATTTTGCACTGTTAAGTTTTGACAGCATTTATCTCTGCCGCGTTTGAGACGAGAACCTGCAGTGTCCGCTCTCTCCGTGGCCTCAAAATAAACTCCTTATGCTCCTTTTTAATGATTGTGTTGAAATGCCAGAAAATGTCTAAAATCGTTTCAAAGATCAGTTTGGAATTGATGAACAAAACATACAAAATGAAAGTTTGGAGCAGCTGACAAAATACTGTTTTGAGATCAGTCTGTTTCTATCCCTCCCTCCCTCCTCCTCCAACCCAGACACGCTGCTAACCCCTTGAGTGTGTCTGAGCTCTGTGAGAGCCAGTGTTTGATTCTCTTCTGTCTGTGTTCCCGGAGCCCGGCCAGCTCCCCAAAAGCCCCAACCTTCACCGTCTCTCTCTCATCTCCCATCTTCCCTCTGCCATAAGACCCTGGCTGACCTGGCACGTAGGCACATACTCTACCCACGTCTCCCACCCATATCCCCAAATCCCTTATTTCCCCCACCCCTTCTAGTCTCCTCTCCCAGCGAGGACTTGAATCCACCATCCAACCACCTCTGTTGTCTGGACCTGAAGCACAAGCAGGACCCTTTGTTCTGACTGATAAAAGGAAGAAAGCGGGGTGAGGGAGGAGGATTAATTTAAGCGCAGGCCAGACGACACATCTGCTTGTTGTGTTCGTGTCTTTCCATTCCCTCCCGTGGTTTCCCTTGCTTTCGTTCTATTATCTTTGGTGAGAGCAGAGGATATTGGGTCGAGATGCATGGTGAACTCTCAGGGCCGTGACACTCCTCTAATCCGCTCTCTGTTCTGTCTTTTGCCCTTTCTGTCTTCCTGCTGTCTCCATCCAGCACTGCCTCCCTTCCTCACTGTTCCTTTCTTCCTTTCCTCCCGGCCTTCAATGCGCCATAATCTCCATCTCTTCTTCCGTAAAGAGATGGCCTCCTCCATTCATTTTTGTTGAGAGGAAGTAGTAACAAGAGGAGAGGCTGTGCTATTATTCATGGCTATGACTCTGATTTTATCTCTCCAGCAGCCAGTAAATGTCTTCACACTTGCAGTAACAAAGACCGCAGCCAGGTAGACACAATCCATCCCCGTTAAAGTAGGATGTATCCCTCTGCTATTAATTTTGCTTCCTGTCTTTTGTGTTGAATTCTTCCGTCTCTCACCCCCTCCTCTACATGAAAACTGGGTCACTTTTCTTTTTCTTCTTGTGTGTGTGATCCACCTTGGCTTCCAAGGCATCTCTGTCCCCCTCCTCAGCCTCCCTCTGACCAGTTCATTGTCCTGAGGCCCAGGTCACGGCCACTGGTCCGTTTCAGCTTTCTCAGTGGGCGTGTTTGACGGCCTTTCTGCTGTTCTGACAGCTCTCTGGGTCAGCGGAGACAAAGGCGACGGGCGGGAAGGGATTAGTCCTTTATTTATGCTCTGGCTTTTATTCTGCATGCTTGTAGGGGAATTTGCAAACATACAATTATGTTTTAATGTGCATGAAAGCGTCGTTTTTTTCTATTTTCTCCTGCTGTTTTTGTGTTACTTTTATCTTTATAAAAGTATTTTGGTCAATAAGGGCATGCAGAGGGAGTGACCTTTAACCCTGACAGCGATCTTTGGCACTATAGGTCATCGCGGGTAGTAGGAACAGATCTAAAATGTCTCTGATCAGACACGGCAGGAACTCAGGCCAGCGGGTGAGTTTCCCTATTTCCTTGGCCTCCTGCCCCATCCATTGTCATCCTGCTGGCCCCTACTCGCCCTTTCATCCTAGCTCATACCCAGCATCCCACGCCTGCTGGACCAATAGGGAATTACTGTAGGAACAAGAGCGAGAGCAGGTCGTCGGAGGAGGAGGAGGGGGGCTGTCTTGTCTGCTCTGTCACTTCACGCTGACACGGTGTGAGGCGGAGTGACACTGAGCTCAACCACGGTGTCTGGGAGCAGTCTGGCCCAGCAAGTCTGACCTCCGTGACCCTTTCCCAGACCAGTGGGATAGACACGGGCTGTCTTTTATTTGTGTAGTGTGAATGTGTGTGAGAGAAAGCAGGAGAGGAAGGCAGAAAAACTGTGGCTGGGGTCTCCGAGGACAGACTTCCATCTCCAAAAGGGACAGATCAGCAAAGCTTCGCTGTTTATACAATAGAAGAAAAGTTTTTGATGAAATTGCTTGGAAAATGCTGGCTCAGGAATTGTGGTGAATAGTTCACAGTTCTGCCTTCTGCTGCTATTGAGGGCCAAACGCAAACTGTCCTGCCACGTCAAAGAAAAAGAGTGGGTGATATCGGAAAGATTTGACGTCTGTGTCCATGTATGGATCAAATATCAGTCTGCAGTTGAGTGCAGTGTCCATGAAATACACGAGTAGACTCAAACACTTTTTAGGTTGAAACAAAGGTGCGATGTGACATTGCAACACATGCATTCACTGTGTCCTGTGTTTGACTCCTCTTTATAAATGATCAGGTGACCGTCAAACACGGTTTTTGTGAGTTAAAATAAGTCTGAAGTTGCTTCACTGAACGTTTTTCTACCACCACCGAGAGCGTAAACACTCCTCAGAGCGCTCATATCATGAAAACAGTAAGTGAGAGTGATGCAAGTCGTACAACATCACAAAGGGTGAATGAAATGTAGGTAATGCTAATCATGATGGATCCGTTACAAGAACAGTCGGGCTTGCAGCGGGTGCCAAGGCTGGGCAGAAATGAAAGGTGCTTTAACACCTGGTTTTGCTTGCTTCTGTTACTCTGAACACCAAATTGAAATTTGGATACAGATCAAATCATTCACACCGAGCCCCATCTGCAGAGGTGAACACTTCGCACATTTTGTCTCATGTTCAAACAGCATCTAACAGAAAAAATGGAAATGCTGAGGAATACGTGGCGAGAGGTGCATAGAAATGTATGCAGTAAGTGTACACTTTCGACAGCACGAGCTGTGGTTTGACTCGCAGTAGCTGGTGTGATGTCTAATACCTGATATTGTTGTCTGTGTCCTTGAATAATCCCTTAGCGTGGTCTGGCTGCAGCTGCCTCTGTCTGAAAGCAAAGCGTGGGACAGTAACAGTTCATACATTAGCCTTGGCATTGTCATTCAAATGGCACATAAATCACAGCATATGGAAAATACTGTATGGCTGATTGTGTGTCCGTACAGTGCCATAATTACCGAATCCATCATTTTGTATGTGGCATCTTTCTGCCTCTGAAATGTTTAAAAGCGGTGACACACTCAAAGGAATGACTTCTCCTCGTCCTCCGGCAAGACTTGCATTGGATTTTCTGCACTGGCCTGAAACTGTCTGCAGATGGACACTTTTGAACCCCCTGCTGTGGCCCTCCAGGGGACATTTACTGGACTGTGACAACCTTCAGACATCCAGAGAAAACTCACCCTCTAGTGAGCAGACTGGCCATAACAATGCAATTATCATACAGCACATACATTCTTGTTGGCACCATTGTTGCCCCCTAACCTAACTCAGACACCATTGTTGCCCTCTCACCTTTGTCTGAAATTCATTGTCAGCCAGCGCTTTCTGTGCTGAGCTGCGCTGCACTGAAAGCTTGAAATTCAGGGGCACAATGACACTGACACTCAAGTGGGTTTCTCTAACTGCAGCCATTTTGCTGCACTGAATTAGCAGCTAAAAGAAGAATCTGATTGGAAGAGTTGGTAGACATGTGAGAAAATGTTCAACGGTTTTGCGGGGAGAGTTAGAAAATCTTGAGTCCCTCAAGAAATGCTTCAGTCATTCTTGTTCAGCCTCGAAAGCCTTAACTCACTTTAAGTCAAGCACGGGAGAAGCAGTGAGGCTGACTCACTTTTATGTTTCCCTACTTCCTCTCTTTCCTCTGCCTCTCCACAAGAGCTGCGATTCTTTCTGGAGAAAGCATGGACATGCTACAGCTCCATCCATTTCACAAACATACAAGCCTAGTTAGACCACTACACTTACTGTTCTGTGTATAATGATGTGTCCTGCTTCGGCACAAGGTAAGATAAATGGAATATCTCCTCTGTACTTGTTTATGTAAGTCCCTCAGACGAAGTAGTGACATTGGAGTTCCAATTACCTGTGCAATATCAATGTGGTGCTTAGAACAGAGACTTGACTCCACTTACAGCTGATGGCTCTGTCTCTAAGGGTCCTTACTCTAGCTCCTAATATGTAGTGAAGTGTAATAGATGAGTTGAGATTCTTGGAGACTTGGCTTACGCGCTGCAGGAGCCGACAACAATGCGGTGTGGCAGTTTGGGGATGAGGGCTGCTGTAGTGTGTCTGCGCGTGTGTGTGCGTGCTCATTATCTGCTGTGTGATTGCATGCCGCTGGCGTGCTGTACGTTACTCTGCTGCACCGTGGGAGTGTCAGCTGCCATTAAAAGTAAGTTTGTCCACAGTATGAATTGACTAAAATAAGTCAAACTTTGGATTTTAACATCGACAGTATCGGCATGTTGAGTTATGGCACTGTCAGTCATGTTTTGACTCGCATCATGCATCATTTTGTCTTGTTATTCAGTGTCTTAGACGATCGGATTTGCTGTTACTCTGATTGCGGCCTCTTATTGCAGGAGCCCTTGTTTCCTCGTCAGGCTGGTTGTTTTCTGTTGTGATGCCACTTGAAAGCAGTGGCATCAAAAAACAACGAAAGGAGCAGCTGCACTCAGCAAAGATGTGTGCACGCTCAAATCATTTTTAATTTTTCTTTTTTTAAATTCCCCTGGAACTTGGGTACTGCTTCCCAGAGCTCTTCCTCTCACCATGTACTTGTACTTCTAGTGTACAGAAGTGTACTCTTGCCTACCCCGGAGACTGCTGGTGGATTCATCAAGCACTCATTTTCTCCCATCAGAAGAACTCATTTACTGCCATTCAGTCTTGTACAATACAAAAACAATTTACACAGAGTTGAAAATTGCTTTAGCTAGGTAATCCATCAGAGTAAATACAAAGCCTTAATTTGTTTTGGTTTCCCGAGTTGTTGCCCAGGATGAGTGTTTTCTCGTCTCATATAATGCCATGCTTATTGTCAATCACCTGACACCCACTGCCAGAAATTGGAATCTGTGTCAGGAAATAATCACTGGTTTAAATGTCTGATTTAAAGCGGTTTGGGACATCTTTGGTAGCAGGGTCTGCGCCTTATTTCCAGCTGCGTTTGACACAGTAAAAGCCTTTAAAGCTCAATATTTAAAAAATGTAACTCCCACAATTCAGGCTGCCACTGTCAAACAAATGAGAGCCAACAGGAACGTTCTTCTACAGCTCAGCAGTAAATTCAGAATGGACGTTCAGTTCACTCATGGTGCCTCCGTTGATGAGCTGTGAGATTTGTGGTCGCGCTAATGCTGCTGTAAGTGCAAAACAAACTCACCTTTATCGATGATTTTTCCCCCTGTGGTAATGAATTCAAAATGTTTCCACTCCTCAGATTGTTGGCGTCATGGTTTTCTGTGCATCAGGCCAGGTAATGGATCAGAGTGAGGGCAAACTTTAAAAGCCCCCCCTGCTGGAGAACAAGGCATGAGCTGGTGCACGTACACACTCAAGATTAACACCGTTGCAAATTGAATACTTAATTTTTTCCCGTGTTCAAACGGTAGTTCAATTTGTTTTTCAGAATCGCAACAGCCCGAAACAGCATGCATCTCAGTCTGATGATGTAAGCTGGACGTAGATGTTACTGAGCTGATTACACACTGAAACAGCGCTGTGTAAGGTGGTTTGAAAACACTCTTTGTACTGGCTGATCATGCTGCAGCGCAGTCTGTGTGCTTCAGCAGAGGCATACGTCTCTGTTCTTCTTAATAACTTCCCTCCTTAAACTTCATTTACCAGGCTGCTGCATGAAACACCGAGCCTCACAGCATGTCTGCTAAACAAATGCTAGATGAAGTCGATTGCACTCTTGTGCGTTTTATGTTGTGCTCATCTTCTTGAGAATAGGTACGTGCAAGTCACCTGCAGTCTTTCAGTAATTGTGGCGTACGCAGGGGAGCACACACCTGTGTACTCTTTTGTGTACTTGGGAATTTTAGTTCAGTCTTCAGCGCGCTCTTCTGTAGCACGCTCTGCAGTGTGCCGTGTTCAGGGGCTGACTACTCAGTCAGAATGGACAACGGGCCCTGTGCCTCCGCCAGACCAATTAGGCAGCAAAGCAAGACTAATGACTGTGGTTAACTTGGCCTCTGAAGAATGGAGCTGTCCTCATTGGACTGCTTCGTTATGTGATTGAGTAGGGTGTGTATGTGCTTGTGTGTTTGTTAATGTGAGCTGGGGTTTAAATGATGACAAGCAGATGCCTGCAGTGGGCGCGTCCGCCCATATCTTGGCCTCTCTTCCTCCCGAGGTTACAGCACAACACCTCTGCGCCACCTTGCAGGCCCACACCTGGGCACACTGCAGGGGTGGTAGAGAGAGGCAAAATGAATTTCTATAATTCCCTCCCTTTTTAACAAGGTAATTAAGCGCTGTGTGTTGCATCCTGAGGCGATATTGAAATGTCTCAGTCACAGTTCAGTAATGCTTCTAATAGACGGTGGAAGAAAGGGAGCTCAGGAGGGAAGGACGATGAAGGAGGGAACCAGAGAGCGATGTGGGGGACGGCGAATGGCGAGGGGACAAATTAGACAGAGCTGAAACAGTTGTGTGTAACAAGATCCCCACTGTATTCCTCTTAGACAGGCAGAGCTGAGAAGGCGTTCAGGCAGACAGGCTCGTCTGGCCTGGAAGCAGCTCTGCAGCCACAGATATCATCAGTTCACATAGCTCAGGACACCACCAGGGGGCGATGTCTCCAGGAACGACAGTGACAGAGCCGTTCTTCACTCTCCTCATCTGGGTTTCTGCTGCAGCTTGGCACATGTCACAAACATATTTTAATGTTTTCTCAGTTAAAATCTGTAACAGCCGTCTTGCTATTTGTCAAAGCTATTTAAGGTTCAATGAAAACCAGACTCTTCTCCAGACCTGACCACAGAGTGAAACATGTCTGACTGTACTTTCAGAGACTGGAACAGAACATTGTCCTCATTTTCATCCGATCTGAAGATAAGCTCCCTGCCATGAGGTGAGAATACTGTCGACCAGACTATGATTTTGTCGGATTTGCTCTGCTGGCAGGGCCTCGTATGTGCGTAGATTTTATGCCAACAGTCTATCGCTGCTGCATTCCTCTGTTTTCACTCCTCTCAGCTGTGGATTTTTCTAGAATATCCTGAACTTGACTCTCTTTCATCAGCAGACATTAAAACGACACCTGATCAGCCACAGGCTCTTGTAAGCCAGTCGCACATTTCCTGTACGTGGCAGATCATTAGCATGCAGGTCCTAAAAAGGCAGAGGGAAGAGTCACATGCAGAGGACATTACTGCTCGCACAGTTTGGTGTTGAGCCGCTTTCAACTGGTCACAGATGGATGGATAATAATCGTGTCATCACATTTACAGTGTGCTTTTAAATAAAATTGCATTTTCCATAATATAAATACAATCAAAAGTAACACACTGAAAAAATGACGCTAAATATGACAGCAGGTTGAAGTGTTACGTAGAAAAAGAGGACTAGATTTATTCTTCATTCAGAGTTAGTTTCTGAGGGGGTCAAGCTGTGCTTACCAAAAGCTGATATTATAGGGTATTGTTATATATTTATTATATTTTGTATAATATATATTTGCATGCAGCACTTAATATTTAGCAGATTGGAGGGCTTCTGAAGTTTATTTTGACCATTAATTAGGACTTACATTTATGTAGATTATGTTATATGATTTGTCCTGTTCTTTGTCCTCTTCTGTTTGTTTTTGTATTTAGGTTTATTTATAAGTGCATTAGGTGTAAAACACAAATTGTTTCAATGCATGCTACATAAGAAAGAAAGAGGGAATACAAGTACACAGTGATAATAGTGTCAGATATATAAAAACAAAAATATTACTCCTGATGCTGCTTATTAAGTAAAATAAGTTATTGTAATAAATAAAAAGATAAATTAGCAGTACTTTGTCTAAAATGAGTTGCTTCCCTCTGGTGTATACTTTTGTTGATTTTTATATCTGAACACTATAACTTTGTTTTGCAAAGTGTTCTATAAATTAAGGCATTATATTATTATGAAGTTATTAGTCCACACAGACATGTATGTGCATATGCGTTACTGAGACTACCTGGTTGGGAAATGCTCTGTCTTCATTTATGTTGCCTGCACGGAGGGAAGCCGAGGAAGAAGAGCCTTCGTGTGTGTTTTTTTTTTCTTCTTGTCATCTGAGTGTGATGTCCTATGGGGTGTTCATGTCTGGGCAGAGTGCAGCAGGGGTGCCGCAGCCTGGCTTTTCGTTGTAAACCATGAAAGGAAATTCTCAAACTAAAACTGTTATTGACAAAAGTGATGCATACCACAGAAGTCAAAATAAGGATGTGATTACAGAAACATTCTGTAGTGAATGAAAGGTGCTTTTGTCTGACGAGAAAAAGAGCAGACCCATTGTTTGCATTATAAGCTTTTCAGACCTGTTTTTCCCTAGAAATAAAAAAATTGTACGGCTATTTTTGAGTGAGAATTGTTTGCCTCCCAGTTTTGTTTTGACTTTCTCCAGCTGGCTCGATGAATCTGTGGGACGCTAAAGACACTTTTGCTTGGCACGACTGACGGTTTGTGTTACTGACCTCAAAACGCCAGACTCGTTTTCTTCTTGCTGGAGGAACATTGCACTGCACCAAAGCGCATATCATTAAAGTATCAGCAATTAGACACCTCCGTGTTCACATCCAAATCGTAGGCTGCGTGTGTTGGCATGTGCTGGATGCTGCTTCGGTTCTGTTTGAGACCCCTCACAGTGAGTGCGTTGAGGCTATAGATTGGCCCTGTTGTGGTGTTTTCGGTGTTTGGTTTTAGACTCCCGACTCTGGCAGATCTTGATTGCTTGCTGCTGCTTGGATGAATCAAATGTGCCACTGACAGGGGTAGCGTTGGTGCGGCGACACGGTGAGTGGAACTGTCAGCTACCTGCTGTTTATATTTAGTCAAAACAGGCGGAGACCTAATTCCTCCTGGGAGTCACAAATTGGATCGGCCAACTTGTTGCCCTGACCCCTTGCCGGTATTTCTACTCACTTTTAAAGGAAGAGTGAGGAAAATGCGTGAAGGAAGGGAGGAAAAAAAAACTTCAATGGAATTTTAATTTTCTCTATTAATTTATGCAAATGACACGTAGCAGCTGTTTGAATTGGAGTGTTAAATTGCTTACCCAAGCATCGCCATGTAGGCTGTATGTAAATGCAGGTGTGCGCTAATTGAAATTCAATATCCTTCTCGTCAGCAAGGGTTGCTGGCCTTCTCAACTGAGCTGCCCTCCTCTCCCTCCTCCTCTTCCTCCTCCTCCTCCTCCTCCTCCTCCTCCTCCTCCTCTTCTCTTCCTTTCCTACCACACTTATTTGCCCTCCAACCTTACCTAAGTGGGTCTTTAATTTAAAAGTAAGCGCATTAACTTTTTCAAACACAGGCTAGATAAAGTACCTCTTGCCAGCAAATGAATAAACTGCGACATAAATAACGCTTTCTCTCTCTCTCTCTCTCTCTCTCTCTCTCACACACACACACTGACATACACGCACGAACACACACAGGGAGATCGATAAACAGCGGTATTGAGGCATCTCTTGAGGTCTGTGTCTGGCTCAGTGTGATGGTTGATTTATTTGTTCTTTGCGAGAGGCGGTAAATCAGTGCTTACCCTCAGGCCAGCTTGGCTCTCCACAGCCAGGCAACCTACTCAGCATCTATCCTCAACCCCGCTGGTTCGGGTATACGCCCGACCTCTTTGCATCTAAGTTTGTGCGTTTTTGTGTTTGCAACAAAATTACGATTTCAAATGCACTTCTCCCCGCTTTGAAAAATGCCCGTGCGTTCAAGTTAAAGGCCATTAAAGGCGTTGTACGCGAGCGAGGGACATGAAGGCGCAGCTTGTGTGGGACGCAGTAACAATGCTTTGTGTTAATATTCATAGAGGGTAAGGTGAAGAGGCTGGCCGCTGGCAAACTGAGGCTCAAAGATGTAGAAAGGTGGAGGGGAAAAGGAAGTCGGAGAGGAGAGAGGGACTGAGAGGAGGGCTAACCTTCCCCCAGGGCTCTTTTAGGGTTGACTCTGTGTGTCGCTCTCCTCAGCTCCTCTGCTCCCCTTTGCTCTCCTCTGCCCTTCTTCTCTTGCAGTTGCCCTAAGACAGGAAACCAAGCTGTCCTCGGCGATCCGGGGCTCCCACCGTTGAGACAGAAGCCACCTCTGCATCAAAAACTCTTTGAATTATCTGAGCTTTTCTTTCCTTTTGTCTCATCTCACACCTTTTCTTTGTTTGTCGACAATGAGATATACGACTGGGGGCCAGGCGTTAGAGGACAAACTTGTTTGTTTTGCTTTGTCAGACTCTCAAATAGAATTTTTCCATTGTTGTAAACTTTTAATTAAGATCGTCTTTTAGCGTTTTGACAGATTGCATTGAAAGAAAGGTGATTCAGGACTGGAAGTTAGTTTGTAGAACTTTGTGTAGCTTTTAGTAACATCGAGGCTGCCAAACTGCTAGCCAGGCAAGCTAATTGTCTTTGGCTCAAGCATCATTTGGCTTGAAGTTCATGCCTACTGTGAGTACACACAGTGGCAGCTGGTGTCCACATTGCTCATCGGGGGTGCGACATAGCTAAGAGGCATCAACAAACTTGACCCGTTCTTTGCAGAATGCTCAAATTCAAAACACATTCGGTTTTTCATGCTCTAACCAAGCTTTTTAACCACTGTTCTCAGCACTATGTCGGAGCATGAGCTGCTTACTGACAGACTGTGTGGCGGAGATCAATTGTGTAATGCCTTGAAAGCTATTTTGAATTCAATACCGAATTTAACAGGAAGCCGGTGTAACAAAGCCAGGGATGCTGTGGCGTCTGTTAGGAATTGTGCTGCAGAATTTTGAGCTAATTGTAGACGTGCTGTGGCTTAAACAAGAACACAAAGAACTACAGTAGTCAAGTTATTAGCTGCTGCCTGATGATGATGTATGTTTATGATCAAATGGCAGCGACCTCTAGTGGCTGTAGGAATTATGGCTCTTGTCTGTAACAGAGGAAACAACATGTTGTTATTATTGGGCCACAAATTCTGCAGAACGACATGGTGGTGATGGATGGATGGGACTTTGGCACTTGGGACTTCTGTTCACTTCCTGTTTCCCACCAGTATTCTCACTTAACAATGACCAAAATTGTTCCCCGACGACTAAGTTATTCTAACCACGATGACAAACATTAAAGAAGTATGATGATGATTCTCAAACCATGACCTAGCAGTTTTTCCCTTTGCAGCCAAACCACCATCTTTCCCTTTCCCTCGTGTCTAAACCTAACCAAACCAGCCATGTCAGTGTCAGATCAGGGAAAGAGTAACAGGTCGTCAGCTCAGGAAGCGCTTGTACTGTAAATTCTGTGTGTCATTCTTGAGGGGAACGGCAAATGATGTATATTGTCATTCAGACGACTTGTTCGGTGAAACATTTAGCAAATTCAGCCTTGACAATTCAGTCAGGAAGACTAAGGTAGTCAAACTGTGCCGCAAGTTGTCCCTGTGTCTTTACAGCCCATTGGAGTTGATTGTTTGTGCTCTTCTGAAAAAAAAAAAAAAATTAAAGTATCCAGCTCATCACGACCCTCTGGTAATATAGTGTTTATTTTATGGGCAAGGATTTGACTTTTTAAGTGTCTTCTAAATTAGAGGCCTGGTTTAACGCCGATTTAATATTCTGTTTAGATGCTCAATTAGATTTGTAATTGCTCCTCAGGCATGATTGCGTTTATATTGGCTAAGTTCATTAATACTGTGGGACCCAGGTCTGTGGCCAGCAACGCAGTAAAAATGAAATTAAACCCTCAACATGGGGCTCAGGCTGGGTTGGAACAGCATCAGCAGAGCACAAGGATGTGTGACTCCAATGACAGATTGGAGGCTGTAGCTGCTCCGCTGTTACATTCGGTGGTTAACTTTTTAATACAGATTGAAATTGTCACTTTTAGAATTCACTAGAGTTCAGCTGGAGTTTTAAACAGATTAAATGTTAGCATTTGCTGAAATGTGCTGGCCGCATATGGTTTCACTTACGTGGGAGTGATGTGATGCAGCCGGTCGGGTTTGTGAGAAGTAGTTTATCATGAGTTTGAGACGCAGTAGAAAGAGTGCATTGACAAGCAGAAGACAGACGGATGTGGAAGACAAAAGATAATACAGAGTTTAGCCTTTTAGAACTTTGACTTGTTTTTCTCTTCTTACTTTCATTTTTGTCTCCTTTGCTTCGTCTGTCACTTTCTGTATTTTTGTCTTTCGTGATTGCTTTTTGCTGCACAGTGTGTTATTACAGAGATGGCTGCTCTCTCTTGAGGTTTAGACTCAGCGGTCCAGAGAGTCCGGTCTGAAAGTCCAAGAGGAGACCCAGATGTCTAGACAGCTCCCTGTGTAATTTAGTCATGCATTCCTTAAAGGTGTTAGAAAAACACCTGCATCTGGTGCTCTCACTGGCGTCTGTCATTCTCTCTGTGAATCTCTCTTTTCCCCTCGCAGCGTGCCCTCTGTCGGTGTATGGAGGCCCAGGTGGTTCAGTCTTACGTTACTGTGTTAATGCACTTTAGCACTCAGGAAGTCTTGTGAAAGCACAAAGGCTTTGTTCACTTCCACTGCTAGATGGATCCAAAAAGAAATTAGATTAATTGGCGAGCCTGCCAGTTCAGTCACACCACCCGAGTGAAATAATGGACACGTTTGGTGTGAAAACCTTGAATCATTAAAGAAATGCATTAAAAGCTCATGATTAGTCTTACATTTGCTTGGACCCAAAATGCCTTTTCATTAAGCCATTTAGTCCACGTCTAATAGAAATGATGTTCTGCTTGAGATTTTCAAAATTTGACTTGATTGCATTTTGGCAAATCTGATGTGTCTGACTGAACTGTGGTGTGTCAGTGGAGTCCTTCGGTTCTACTGTGTTTACTCTCTAAAGGTCTGAGCAACAATAGAGAAGCTTTTCATCAGTAGTATTTGGTTTTTGTCCAAATGCTCATCAGTTCACTTTGTATTGCTCCTGTCAACATTTGCTTTTCTTGAAATGGCTTTTTACCAGACAGTGACCTGCGAAATTGTATTGAAGTTTCAATCGCAAAGTGCGCATGAGCGCTCCGAATCTTCTTTGGCATGCCAAACCTGTGATGGCTGTGGAAAATCTCTTTAATAACGCGGGCTTTTCTGGCCCCACCAGATGATTATAGAGCAAGCATAAACAAATAAATTGTCGCATTGAATAATTCTTTGAAATTTTCAGAAAGCTCTCTTCATCTGTTTGGCTGCCAACTGTCGTGTGATGCCAGATAGCTTTGGCTCTCGCTCTCTCCCAGAAGGGACAAACCGTATTGATGAAACCACAGTCTACTTCTAATATACGCTTCATGCTGTGTGTGGGGGAAAAAATGGCCCCCTGAACTCTAGTCTTCTTAGCTATTTTAACTATTACATCAAAACACATTTATTTCACGCTTTCATCGCTAGGGGCACATGAGTGCACACAGCGAAAATGTCATTTCAAAGATCACCCTGATTGTTCTAATATTGTTGATTAGGTTTACATTCTGCCAAGCTTGGAGAAATCATTGTGGAACTATGTTTTGTACGGCTGTGGTAGATGAGGTCATTTAAGACAAATGCTCTGCTATCGATGTTATTTCTTGGGGCTGAGGATTCCTTAATATGCCTCGTGTTGGTATAATGTCTCATAAAATCCATACTTCTATTGCATTCTTCCACAAATGTTTGCAATGTGTTTAAGATTAGTGCAGCGTGCATGCTGTGATGAATTTTACGATTGAAATATACGACCAAAGTGAACACTGGAGGTGCAGGATAGCAATCACGCAAACATGCAATTAAAAGCAGGCTCTCAAAAGACTGGAGGACGCTTTAAACTGAGTTGTTGTTAAGAAGTGTCATCTGAGCATGTAAAAAGCAAAGGTGTTCACACCTGTTCTCAATGGCCACACTCAAAGGCAGGGAAAGAACGAACTTGCTGTCATAAAGGGGAGTGAATTGAGGTAATTAATGTTCATGGAAGTATCTGAATTAGGAGTTTCTGATTTGTAAATAGCATTCACTGCAACTCCCAACTACCACTCTGGAACATATTTTTCTGATAGCTCATATATATCCAACATGGCACTTCATTACAGAAGTGCCCAAAAACCAAAAATGCCTCACGTCAGCCAAATACCATCAGTGCAGTTAAACTTAAATGTAGTAGATATGGTGTTAGATTATCCATACACAGCATTTCAGTCCTCACATAATCGTATGACGCTCACAAGTCCTTCACACGGATCTTTCTGGTTTCTGCCGTCTGCTCAGAGACATTCACAGTGTTGCACACATTAACTGAGCGGAGTAAGTGGGTGAAGAACTGAAAAAAATGCAGCCTCAGAGAGAAGCTTGAACCCAGCAGACTTCCTCAGCTCTGAGGAGGTTTCAGATGCTGTGCAACAGTCCACTTTGCTTCAAACGTACACATCCCTTCACTGTCCCTGTTGGAAAGATTTGTAGTGGAGATACCTTAAAAAAAGGACCACAGCTGGTCTCCATAAAGACTCGGGTAGGTATGGTTAAGTATGAGGCGGCCAAACGTTGAGCAGACACACTTGGCACAGAATAAATCGAGTGCCACTGTTATAACGACGGGAAAATCCTGACTTGAAACTTGCAAAATGCCAAACAGAGCAGAGCTGTGTTGGCTGAGCGGCTGTCAGTGCCAGCTTGGTTTCATAAAATAGTTGGTCTCCAACGTAGCCCCTGAAGTACTGGCACCGTGAAAAATAATAGTTTCTGAATAATGGATGGTTTGTATCAGAATCCTGGGGAAGGAATTACTGTATTATCAATTTGTAGGCTTACTGCTTATATAGTATTGTAACACAGCCCTCAGCGCAGAAAATACCTTATCAAGCCCCATTTCCCTAAGAATGAGACGCACACATCGAAGTAATGCCTTCCTCTCTTTATTGCCTCTATTTCTAACACTGCTTGGAGGGATATTATTCTCCAGCTCTCAACATGTAGATGACTTCCATATTGCTGCTTTGTCAACTGTTTTGTTGAATTTCATGCGCTGCCTTGATACCAGCTGTTTTTGTCTGGACCTTGTTTGCCGACGTGGCTTTAATTGATTGAGGCTTGTTTGACTCGCAGGGCTCTTTGCATGGAGGGCTGTTTGAAATGAATAGCCGTTTGGACAAGTTAATTGACAGAAGCAGAGAGGCCTGCTTTCTGCTTGAGAAAAGGAAAACATCATTTTGCTTTTGTTAAGGAGCTTTTATTTTCAAGAGAGGGGAATATTATGTTTCCTGCAGGAGACCTTGACAGAGAGCTAAATGAAGTTTCCTCATCTCTGACCCAGCTCCAGGTCGGTTTCATTAACTTCTCTCTCTCTCTTCAATGATTGAGCCCTCGTGATGGCCACAAGCACTCCCCAGCTGCCTGACCTGCTCATACACACATGCAGCATACGCGCACCTGTTTCTGTGTGTTTAATCGAGACTGGATATTGACTTTGGATCTTCAATTTTGTTTGCCAAGAAATTTCAGAGTCCCGGTTCACAATGAGCCACTTAAATTATCCTCAGCTGATTGCTTCATAAAAACTCAAAAAGCTAGTCGCAATTTTAAGATTTTCCCGAGCTTTTGTTTGGTGGGAATTGTTTTGTGAATGCACTAAAATGAAGCTCGGTACTTATTGTGTCAATCTCTGCCCTCCGTCAGGCGGTCCAATTACAGCCATGCTTCTCTGCTCAGTCCTAATAACATCTGCGTGCGCACCTTCTGGTAGCAAGAGCGCTTCCCACCGCAGTCATCGGTTAATTAAGCGTTTCATTGGCAATAAAATGCTTTTGTAAGGAAGAGAAATGGCTTCTTTAAGAGCAGATGTTCTGAAATATCTGTGGGATTTTTGAGGCTTAGCTATCAAGCGTTATGTGTTCTTAAACAACAAAGTTATGGTAGGAAAAAGGCTAACAGTGATATCCTGAATCCTATAAGTACGGTCGTATATAGTGGATTAAAACAGTCTTTACACGCTGGCTCAAAAAAAGCGTCGATGTTTGACAGTGTGCTCGTCCAGTGTTGGATATTCTCACAGAGAAGGATTTTATTCTGCTTCTGTTTCTGCGTATATGTACTCAGTGTCTTTCTCCACACAGAGAGAGAGCTGCATTTGCAGGGTGGTCAGAGCCTGATGTCAGCACACTGAGTACATTTTTATGGAGCTTAGTTCAGAATGGTTTTATCAAAGCAGAGAGCCTGGAAAACACTGCACTATTCATCTCACAACAGGATTTCTCCTGCCAAATTTCAACATGTACTCCCTCTCTTTCTCCACATTTACAGTTTGCTGACGGCTCCTCTCACAGTCTTACTATACTTGTCCCTGGTTTGTTGGTCCATTGCTTCAGCTCTGCATTTGTTTATTTAGCCGGTTGACTGTATCATTGTTATATTATACTTGGTCAGTTTATGCGTTATGTGTTGAAATAGTCCCAAAAAGTTGCAATCCATATCTTGTGGCTGTGCTGTTGGCTGTAGTATGACAAGATAAAGCCTGCAGGCCGTGGTGATAAGCCCAATCTAAAGTTCAAGCTAAAACAGGCGCCAGAAACTAAAAGGCAGCTCCTTCAAAAAAAAAAGAAAAAAAAGCCTCAATTATGCCAGTTTTTATGAGACGAAGGCAGATAAACAATGGCGCATTTCAGCCTCGTCAGCCTCCCTGACGAAGAAGCAGTGCGGCCGACATGAGGCGACGTGGGAGTGACCTCTGGAGTTTCAGGTGGCTCCCACTTGTCTTATGAAACAAGCCGTGTTCCTGTATCCTCACTTGTGGTCTTCACGTTCACACATCGCTGAGTCTGTGTGTCCCACATCTAAAAAATGCCTATATGCAGTACACTTAACCCACACGTTATGCACCCTTAAGGCTCAATTATACTTTTTACGGTCTCGGTGGCATCCACGGTATTTTCGGTGTCCATGCAGCGACTGCGGGGTTCGTGTATTTATAGTTTCACATCATTGCCGGGATCACCTCCCTGACCCTTTGTGATGACGTTTGCGATCGTGGGATTCGTGTGGTCTCCAAGGTTTCCTCTGCAGAGTTTCCATTTGGGGCTGTTATGCAGAAGCCGGAGCAGATTCTGCACGGAGCCTCTGTGAAGCTTCGCTTTCCCCAGCACACCGGCCTCGCTGTGGGTTCTGCTGTGCTGCTGTAAACACTGCATACGCTTTACCTTACGCACCACCAAGTATATCCTGCACAGTATCAGCACGAAAAACATCTTAATTGAGGTTCGGTTTTAGAGCTTGGGCGACCATGTGACATCGTCGGGCGTTGCAAAGGGTTTGGAAAATCCTCTGCTGAAGTTCAGTCTTTTATAACCTGTCAATATTAGACAATAACTGAAACACAAATAGACTCTTAGCTAAATTAATCAACATATTCTGCATGTTTTAAACATCTGTATATTTGTTTATTTTATTCCTGTGCATAAAATTATTGTGCTTTTACATTGTTTATAAAATTTAAGCTAAGAAATGAAGAGATAAATACAGAAGTAAATAATAGGGATGTTAGTATCATGAGGAAAAACTGAAGCTTGTAGCAGTGGATGGCATAGCTGATCTTCTAATACAAGTGGTCAATATTAGCCTGCTATTCTGACAGGCTGAAATGACCCTTTGTCTTAATATTTCTGTTTCTTATGATGAGCGGCTTTCGGGATGGTTGAAATAGTCGGATTGCTGCACTCTGGGTTTGGGTTCATGTCTTAATTATTGTAATTCAATTGTTCGAGTGAACAAAGAACACACGAATGTTTTCAGTCTCTGCTGAATGTGATCAAGGTTATGAGCCACGAAAAACAACTTCTGCCATTATTCAATTGAAACGGTCACTGTCTTCATTCTTTTTTTTTTTTTTTCGGGGGGGGGGGTGTTGCACAAACACACAAAGAGTGAGACTTCAACTGCTCCTCCAATATCCCCCTTAAAGCTGTGGCCACATGCGCTCCTCTCCTCCTCCACCTCCCTCGCTTTTCGAGCTCTTCTCCGTCCCCCTCAGAGTAATTGATTCGGGGATGGAGTTTTGCATGGGGAATACAGGGAATAACACATCGTCTGGTCTCTTTTAATCTCAGCTCCATTTCCTTCCCTTTTCATGTCTATAATTTGGTTGATGTTGAAAAGGGAAAAAAATCTCTAAATCCATCGAGGCATCCTCCTTTTGCTCTCTGCAGAAGTAGAGACTTAAATCGTGTCTATCCGCCCCTATCAGCCTTTGTTCTGGTGCATTTTGGTGGAAAGCTGCAGGTGCATGGTTTCAGGAAGGCAGCGCGGTAAAAGGTATCCCAGCTCACCTTTGCATTTCCTCTTCATTTTAATTTTTTTCCCATCATAGCTCTCCTCCGCCGTCATTCGTCCGCTTGTTTTTCTTCTTTCTTTCATAAATGGAAACTAAGAATTAACTGGAGTGTAAGAGCTATGAGGGAAAATAGTTTGAAGACGGGGTAGAGCTTCCTTTTCTGCCGTCAATATCTGCTCAGCTCACACTTCCTCCCTCACACTTTCCTCTCGCTGCCGCATTAAAGTTCGAATGTTATGAAGAAAGTTTTACAAGTGAGGGAAAGACTGCACTCTGTTGCCACGTTAAACTTTAATGTCGCCCATGGCCACGTGTACTCCGAGTCGTCTCAATATTTAATACAACAATTAGGAAGGTTATGAGGTGCTACTGAGAACATTTATTACACGCGCATCGTCGTCGTTTTTATTTATTTAGTTTTACGCGTCCTTCCTGTCATCTTCTACATTTTCAATCTCTGGTGTTTTCAGAGATAATGCACGATTGATTCTCACGCTTCAGCTACATTCGACACTTTAACAACAGCCTCTTTTTTTCCCCGTGTGTTTTAGAAAGTGGTGTTTTAGCTACCTGCATGTCAGCATGAGTACACACTCAACTGCATTTCCATCTTTATGCTAAAATTGTCCGGACACTAGACTGCACCTACACAGCAGCCCACCTCCCACAACACGCACACGCACACACACACACACACACACACACACACACACACACACACACACACACACACACACACACAACCAAAAAGGCCTTTCCAAGCTGTTTCAAGTTCTATTTGCCCGTTCGCCTCACAAATGGGAGGAAAATGGAAGAGCTGGCGCCAAATAGGCCGTTTGCCAAATCACCGAAAACCCCCAAATGGTCTCCATTAAAGTTTCCGGGCTCTTGGCAGAGTGAGGCCACAGTGTTTGGAGGTCATTTTTAAAAGCCCTGTGGAAAGACCCCCCCCCCTTTTTTTTTTTTTTTTTTTTTTTTTCTTTCAGCAATCTCAGACCATCACTGTGTGTGTGTGTTTGTTCGTGTGTGTGTAAGTGACTGAGTTCAGGCTTTATTAGGCTTCAGTGGTGTTTGGACAGCCGGAAGAGTAGTACTAATAGGACAGAATGATGCAGAAATGGACAGAAAGCCCCTTTGGAGTTCTTGAAGCTCATTTTCTCTCTCCCTCACTTTTACCCTCTCACTCCGTTTCAATCACTCACTCATTTTTACCCCCTCTCCTCCTCTCGTCGCTCTTCTCTTTATCAGCATTGCTCTGCTTTCTCAGCCTTGGCTGTCACACGGTCCCGGTGTCGCTCCACTAATTTTTCACATCCCTTTATTCCTGCTATTCAGCCCTTTCCCAAAAGCACTTTGAGTCAGCGGGGGGAGGCTTTTAGCCACTGATTACTCCTACACGGTAATTTCTCCTTGTTTTGCTCCTCTTTTGGTTTCTTTCTCAAGTCTTTCTTTTAGTTTTGTTTACCCCTGGCTGTCCTTCTTCCTCTCACTACATCTTTTTCTCTGTCCTTTTTACTCCACTCTTCCTGTCCTTGGTCAGTTCTGTCTATCTTGTCTCTCTTTTATTCATTTAAAAATTACCGAGAAATATTAAAACGTGCTGATCCTTCATCTATCGTTTATATGTGATGTGTCCACAAGGAATCTCCTGTGGTCAGTTTAATGTGTGACATTCTTTGTTAATGGTGGACAGCATGTGGCTCCAGCCATACAGCGACATGGGACGAAGGATAATTTTGACCACGGTCCATTTCCCAGACTGCCGAGGCTCCCTCGTGGAATTCCTATATATTTTTATTTTATTTTTTGGGTAACCTGTAGCTAGAGGGACCTCAGTGATGTCCTACATTTTACCTATATTTTCTACAAGGTGAAACGTGTCTCTCAGCAGGACACAAAGGTCTTTAATGTTAAGATTAGACAAATCATCCTGTTTACGTGCTTAAATGCAAAAATAAACTGGCAGCATCCAGTGTCCTATTTAACTGACCGGCAGCCATTGCTCCAAAAAGACTGTTTTTTTCCAGACTGGTTCCTTGATTAGCACATTGGGGCTACTGTGCGTTGCTTTCTTCTCTTGCCAGGTAATAGCACGTCTTCCTCTGTGGCTTTGTAGCTCTCACAGTGGACAAGGAGAAACTTGCTGTGGCATAAAAATAGAGAACCTCTCCAACCCACAGTCCCAACTTGATGAAGATAATATTAAGAATAATATCTGTAGCTGCAGAGATGAACCAGAATACACACAAGACAAATGAACCTGAAGCAGAGCTCATGTTACTCTGAATGCACTTATGGTCCTGTTAATGTGATTCAGCGCTGTATGTCCGAGGTGTGCTAAGTGAAATAATTGTGTTTTGGACTTTATTGTAACAAATTTCATCGGTAGTGCTTTCACAAAGAGCTTTTTTTTGTTTGTTTGTTTTTGTTTTTTTAATAAAGGTGAGCCTGGAGGGGATCCTGTGTGCTAATGTCACATACTACTGAACAAGTCTAATATTTTCTGTACACATTTATGACTGCATGCTCAAGGACCTCTCGTGGTTATGGTGATTCACATTATTAAAAAAATATATTTTATTGACTGCTCTTTTTATACTCTCAGAGGTAGGAAGGGGCTGCAGGCGATCAGCAGCTGCTTCAGGTTGGATCTTGTTTTCACTCGGGACACAGTGGCGGACGCAGAACGTGACACGAACGTGGATTAAGTCTGGGTGGGCCTGATCACCACGGCAAAATTGATAAGGCCTATGTTATGGTAGAAAGTGTTCAGACGTGTTAATCAGTACCTACCTAATAGGGGGTTTGGGGCTTAATCCCTGATTATTATTATTATTATTATTATTATTATTATTGTTATTATTATTATTTTATTTTTAAAACTGGGTTGTTAAACATGCAATTTAAATGGAGTTTGAAGGAAGGAAGAGCAGTCGTCTTGTCTGACACGAACGAAGTGGATGGCTGGAGTGGAGGAGACGCATGCGAACGCAGTTTATGCACCTTTACTCTAAATGAATAGCTATATTTTAAACTCCAAAAAGAGTTCATGGCATGCACCTCCTTTACGCACTAACTGTATCGTTTTTGTCCAGAAGCACCACTAAAGGGACATCACATCACACATGAAACCGTATTCATAAAGTCCTCTTTATTAGCCTACTTATTTTGTAGTTTATACATTTCATCTGCTTCAAAAAAAAAAATCTGAGCCAGATGCATAGGCTACATACGACCATAACACTGCCGGGACATTAATGATAATTATCATTCACAAAAAAAAAGCCACATCGTATAGTGCATAGTGCATAGGCTACATGTAGATCCGTTATGCTTGATTAAAAAAAAACACGCAACATTGCAGCCTATCGGTGCATTTTAGGCCCATTTAATTTGTTGTCAATACTGAGCCAGATAAATACAGGCTACACAACACTATCACATGTACTGAGACAGGAACATCAATGATACTTATCATTCACAAAAAAGGCTGCATTGTATTGGCATGCTAAACGCCGATCCATTAGAGAGCATACAACTCTTACAAAAACGTAACAACATAACACTGTTAATTCAGCGCACAGCACGGTTAAGGCCGGGAATTAAATGTTAAGTGAACCCCACAGTTGGCAAAAACATAAGCTTAATAAACCCCCCCCCCCCCCACAACATTGCATAGGCTATAATCTTCAGTGTATTTAGGCCTTAATTTAGTGCATATGGGTACTAAATAGCCAGCAAGCTTGGAAGAAGTCCCAGTTTAGAGATCTCGCTCAGGTGCTCAAAGTTCTTAGTAGCAGTTTCACTCTGTCAACGAGGCTGCGGCGAGCCTACACGAAATGAAACCATGGCCTACCTTACCCGCCTACATAAGGCGGAGTCGCCTGGGTTTTGAATTAAAGATGCAGATGCTCTCGTCATAGTCCAGTGTTTCTGTCAGTTGTCTTTCAAAAGACAACAGGGTCAAATTGTTCAAGCGTTCAGTCCCGATTGTCAATCTCAACCGAGTGTGGATCCTGTGTGTGGCAGAGAAAAGTCTTTCATCGCTGCAGGACGTCATAGGTAGTGTGATGATGGCCCTTAACAAACTGTTCATCCCGTGGAAAATATCAGCTGGACAGGCGTCCCATAAATCCATTAGTGAGGGCATTTTGTCTTTGTCAGCTTTGCTCTTGATGAATTGTGTAAAAAAGGCAAATTCCGCATCACTGACTGTTATCCTGTATAAACTGCATGGAGGCTTCAACATTTCTTGTGTGCCAAAATGGGAACGCCACATTCAAACGGCTTGTGTGGAAGCTGTAGGCAGGGTGCTTACAGAGATCCGTATCTCACTCAAAAAAAGCGTGGACGGTCTTATTTCACACTTTGTCTGCGTGTGGCAGCACCAGAGAAAAAAAAAAGAAAAAAAAGTGAGTTTTTCATAATATGGGACCTTTAACTGTGAATTTCTGATTGGGCGGGCAAGCTGTCAATCACGGCAGGCATAGGCCCACCTGTAGCTCCGCCCCTGTCGGGACACTTGGTGCTTTTAAACGTACCGGCAGAATTAGTTCCTGTTCACATTAGATTGATCTGTGCCAAAGTTCAGTACCCTGAGTGCTTTGTGTTGTGAATTCAAATAGATGTTGATAAGATTTCTTATGAGCCTGTTTCAAAGCTTACACCTCGTGTTAATATTCGGCATTTTACATCATGCGTTACGACATCGCAAAAGGGACGTCCAGCAGTCGGCTAGGCTAAAAACAGACCCACCTGGTCTGATGTAAGCCACACTTTGGCCTGTGATTATTGACATCCATAGAAAAGTTTAGTCTTATTTTGACCGGAGCATCTGCAGAATATATCCATTTCTGATATGTTAGGATCCACTAAAGATGGGCGCAACACGAAATGAATAAATCCCCCTTTTTGTTTCCTTTGCCGCCATGTTGGTTAACCGCTGCACTCTGCTTGCACTCCTCTACAGGTTACTGAGTGTTCACCCCAAATCAAGGATGCCTTTACTCTTTAAGTAAGGCTTAATAAGGGTGGCAATAATTAAAAATGTATTCATTTTAATTAAAAGGTAATGAATAATAATGTCATGATGCAGCTGCTTTGAGTTGAGTTTTTAGGGTGTTTTGAAGGTGATATTTTGTAAGTACTCTCCTCTACAGAGTGTCACATACTGAAGTTTCTCTCACGTATTTTACATGTATGTTGCATATATATATGAGGACATTACTCCTGTGAAGTTGCGGGGCCCTCGCTCTTTCTGCTCCCAGATGCGATCTTGATCTCAGGGCTGCTTTTGTCACTTTTCATCCAGGGGTCGACCTACATATTTCCCAGGTCACTAATCTGGTGACCTCTGTTTGGTCTGTGCTCCTCTCCCCCTCTCTTTCATTACAAGCGGCTTTTTGCTGTTTTGTCATTGTCTCTTTTCTTTCTGCCTCTCATCTATCTCTCTTGTTTTCTCTTTCTTGTGTTTCTCTCTCTGTTCTCAGTAACAATGTAGCACACTCCAATTTGCTCTACTGGCAATAAAGACGGATGAAAACATAAGTGAGGAATTGGCTTGTTGGTGTGTCGTCTGCCTCACAACCCTCAGCCCTCCCCTGACACTTCTGCTTTCCCCCCGTATCACAGACTGTTAGCTGGCAATCTGCTCAGCAGAGATGTGATTGTTGAAGCCGCTCGAGCAGAAGTAACACTAAAAGGCTTTTAATCTGTGTAAAACCCTCCCTTTCTCATTTGAACTTTTTTTTTTGTAAAAGGAAATTGAACGTCCACTATCAAAGAACACAGGAAGTTTTTTTTAAGGTGGAAAGCGCACAAGGGTACAGTGTGAGGTGTGCATTATGTTCCTGCATGCATTTTGCCTGTGTGTGTGTGTGTGTCAGAGAGGCATTTTGAGTTATGCTTAGCTCTCAGCGATGTCTGTAATTAGCAGTAAAAGCCCCAGCGATATGGCCTGGGCTGCTTTTCAAGGTTATTCATTCAGTCTACTAAACTCAAGGAGCCTTTCCGCCTCAATAACTCTTGTGTTCGGCAGTCTGAATAAAGCTGTTTTTATCTTAATTTTCTTTAGATTGATTGCAATTGTTGTGTACATCATTAATATGATGTTCAGTTTTGATAAAGGATTTAATAATCTGTTCTTTAGAGGGATGTCTGGCACAGTGTGCATACCGATGTCCTTGTTTCCGACTTTGAATGACCCATGACCTTCCTCCCTATTCCCTCTCCCGAATCACCTCGACCACGGTTTCTGTTTCATTCATCAAATATTCATCCCATTGAAAGAATTAATAATTTATTATTACAATTCAGAATCAGACATCAGACAATCACCATGAAATAATCATTTTCCATTTGCTGGCATCACATTGATAATTCATGCTTTCTCCACACCTCACTCTTCGCTCTCTCCTCTCATTTCCCTACTTCTCCTCTTTTTTTTATTCCTCTGATCAGCCCAACACCTGGTGAGGGATCGAGGCTGTGTCACTGTCTGTGCCGTTACCATGGTGATGAGGTTAGGAGCCCCAGAAGGGCCCCTAATAAGGAGGAAACAGGGTGTGAAATGAAGGTTGTAGGACAAATATAGCATCTGTTTTGTAAGCAAGGCTGTGAGGATGGCGGTTTAATGTAAATGGATAGAAAAAAAATGAACAAACAGCAGGTGGTTTGTACAGTAGCTGCCTTCAGGTCAGTGTAAGATTAGGGTTCACATGATTTTTCTAACTTGATGTAAGTCCAAGTTTCTCTTAGCGAGGCTAAAAACTTCTTTTCCATTCTTTATCTTTGATTTAAGTTGGCCTTTTCCCTGAAGTCACCATAAGAGATAATTGAATACAGATAAGCTTAATGACTGCTCTTCGTTATTCTCGTTAGTGATGGGGATGAATTAGAGTCTGTGGTGCTTTATGTTTTGGGTCAAAACTTGTTGCTCCTCAGGGCAGTGCCATACCTTTGTGCCTGTAAGCACCTGTGTCAGTATCATGCTCGATTCTGTTTCCCATGGACCCCTGAAGGTAAAAACCCATCACAGGAACCTTTTCTTTTCTAATGAGACATTTTTTAGACCTCACTTCAAAAGCCTGTTGCCTCATCGCTGCATCCTTTCTCCTCTTCATTTTTATTTATCTCGTTGTTCGTGACTCCTGAGGGGCCGGCAGCTTCTCTTAATGCATCCATTCCTATTATGACATGATCATTTAAAGTATACTTTGCCTTCTAGTAAGTATATCAAACCAGAATTGCAGTTCATCTAATTTTAATTTACTTAATCTACGCAGGCTTTTGTATATTTTAATACATTGTGACAGGCTTTTACACTATTGAAGCTTCTGGCTGAGTGGTTGAAAAGTCGTCAGAAACAATTGGCCGATGCTGGATTTTGGCAGCGTATACAGTCAACATTTAGCTCGTTGTAATATTATCTGTCTTTGTGGTTTTTTGTAATAATTTTACAACGAGCTAAATGTTGACTGTATACTCTACATTAGGCTCACACTCAGTAAAACCCTGATACTGATATGCTTTGACAAAGATGGAAAGAAGATCAGATTTAACAAATGAAACTGTAGTTTTTGTCAAGAGTATTTAGTTTTAATTCCTTTAGTTTTCCTCTGTAGAGGCTTTAGTTTTGGCACACGCAATAAATGTGAACGCTGATTGTCTCGACGAACAGACAGAGACCTCAGATGTTGTTCCTGGAATCTGCTGAAGCCACTCTCCCAGTTTGTGGGTCACTGGCCCCAGCGCTCCGATTACCACTGGTACCACTGTTGCTTTTACTTCCCACATCTTCTCCAGCTTGTCTTTCGGCCCTTGGTATTTTTCGAGCTTCTCGTGTTCCTTCTTCTGGATGTTGCTGTCGCTCAGGGGCGCTGCATCTATCCCTGCTGCCTTCTTCTGTTGTTTGTCTATCAGCATGGTGTCTGGTTGGTTAGCCACCACCACCTTGTCTGTCTGGATCTGGAGGTCCCACAGGATCCTGGCTCGGGCATTTCTCCATTTTCCCCTTGTGGCTTCCAGCCCATAGTCAGTACAGATGTTGCTGTACACTATGCCTGCCACTTGGTTATGGCGTTCCATGATCCATCATGTGCCTGTGGTATCCCAAGGCATTTGTAGCTGTCCTGAATGTCTGCAGTGCTGCCTTCTGGTTGTTCAAACACCTTCTCTTTGATACCATCCATTCACATTTATCTAGTCCGAACGACATCCCGATGTCATTGCTGTAGATCCTGTGGATCAGGGAGTCGATGTCTTGCTCATTCCTGGCATACAGCTGATACAGTGATGATCTGGCTGAGGGGATTCAGGCCAATGCAGAGCAGCAGCGTTGACAGTGTATCGCCTTGGTATGTGCCGTACTTGATGGTGACTTGTGCAATTAGTTACTGGTTTCTCATGATATACTAGATCCCAACTGATAAAGCAGCCAGCAGCCATTTTTCAACTGGAAAATGTCCTTTGCTCTGTAATAATCAAATTTAAGTGGTCCTCATCAAAAATGTCTTTTTAAATATGCTTATGTTAAAAAAACATATTTAAATTTTTTTTTCTATTCTTCTCAGTATCAGTATTGGCATTAAAAAGCCAGTGTTGACCAGGCTGTACAATAAGCCTGCTCTTCCATGTTTTAATACATTTTTCAATGTCAAATAATGCCTGCGATGTTTTGCATGTAGGTTTAATGTTTGCCACAAACAAATCAACATGAGTAAACATTGGATTTGGGGAAACTGCTTCTAAAAAGTTCAAACTACCATTCGAGCGTAGCGGCTTGTCAGTATGTCCCATCTTCAGCGCGCTGCCTCTCGACGTTGCTCGTCTGTGACGGCTTTAATACTGTTGGACAGGTATGGGATTGTGAATCAGTGGCCACTGGAGGAGGCTGACCCCGGCCGTCTACTTGCTCATCACTGGGTGCTGCGATTCATTTGTTCAATTCTTGGATGCCTGTCTTTCCCTGGGGGCAATACCCAGCATGCTCAGGCTCTTCCACTCACAAAAGCCTCCCAAAAAAAAAAAAAAAAAAAGTCGATGGGGGAGAGCAGAGAAGCAGACCGCATGCGTGTGGCTGTTTGATGTTTCAGTCTGTATGGACGGCTACATTAAGCCCTCTGTCCATGCAAAAGACAAGGCTCTATCTTCTTTGGATTTGTGTGTGTGCTGACATTTGCACCAACAGTATTTGTGTGTGCCTCTGCTGGTGTGGACTGTTTGAGGATGTTCACACCAAAACGGGCAGCAGAGTGGTGGGGAGTATCAAAGTCTTAACCCCACTGCATTAATCATAACCTGCTTATAATCCAAGCCTGCTGAGCCCCAAACACTGCCTCTTTGGTTTGTGTGTGTGTGAGTTTGTGCACATGTTGATACCACAATCAGCAGGGAATGCTTGTTAATAATACATTTGTGGCTTTCTGTCTGTGGTCTCTTGTTATTTTGTTCTTTCTGGCCTTGAATGCTTCACTCTCTTTTAGTATCTCTCTTGGTCTTACTCCCTCCCACGTTCTGTGGCTCATTTTTCTCCCATCCTCCTTCCCAGCTCCCCTGCTCTCTTCTGTTTTGCCTGGAAGTGGTTGTAATGGTTGATGGTCAATGGGCTGCATTAGCACAGCTTGAATTTTCACAGGTCTGCAGTGCTGCTCCTGTTTTTTTTTTTTTAAATCGAGGCTGCGAGTAACCATTATTTTTGTTATCGATTGGTCTGATGATTATGTTTTCTATGAATGCGTCTCGTCTATACATGTCAGAAGATAAGAAGATTCATCACAGGCTCCCAGAGCCCGAGGTGATGTCTTCAGATTGCTTGCTTTGTCCGACCAACAATCCAAAATCCAAGAGTATTGAGTTGACTATAATTTAAGACAGAGAAAAGCAAATTTTTGGCATGAAAAATCATTATTTTATCATCCAACTTGTCACCACTAAAGTTGGTCCCCACCAACTAATCGACTGCTTGTTTGAGCTCTTTTTCCTCATTGATTAGACTCTTCATTATTAAAAACAATGAATAATAATCATTTGTAAAATCAATTCATGCCTTTAAAATAATGTGCATGGAGAGATTTCAAACAACTGATTGATATTCTCAAAATAAATAACATTTGACATTTGATTTAAAAATACTGCAGCCCTTATAATGTATTATATTGTGTGACTCAGTGTGTGTGTGTGTGTGTGTTTGTTTATGTGATTCTGCACTTACTGCTGTGCGTGTTTGAGCCTGTATGTCTTTGAGTGCGCCGCTGATGCACCAAGGACTCGCAGTGCCTCCTTCCCTGCTCCCATCCCACAAAGATTGCCTACGATTGCACATCTCTGTGTCAACCCCCGCTGAGCTGACTGTGCAGCAGACCATCCCATAATATCAGATTTTTATGCATCCCTCTAATGTCGCCTGTAATCGCACCACTCTTTTATCCTCCCCTCTGCTTTCTTTCATCATTAGCAGCCTCTAACAGGGGGAAGCCTGGGAAGTATGCTGATATAGGTGTTACTGTGTTTGCCCTTGTGTACATGTGGTGCTCTCTCTTGCTGATGTCAAGCTCTGGAGCTACACTGTTGTTCTTTCAACATGATGCCGTCTGTGAATAAGCTGCTTCTGACTGAGTTTGACACTAGCTTGCACTGTGGCGCAGTAGGAAAAGAAAATGTCTGTTAAAACTGTCTGAACTGTTGGATTTTTAGTTGTTGTTTTCCGTGTTTTTACTATCACTGTTCAGGAATAATTTACCAGTTCCTGATCAAGTACTCAAAATAGTAGTAATAAGATAAAATAATCACCAAGTGCAACAGCAGTTGCCAATAGGCAGGGGGAAATTCATGGCAGGAAACCATGAATTGCACCGTATGTGTTATTTAAGCTTTGTTTCTCCCACTACTGTCGGGATTGATGAATTAAATAGAGGGAATTTAGACGCCATTAATCAATGACCGTCCTTCCAGCTTCACTCACTGATATGCTGGACTGTGAAGCCGAGGGACCACAAAAGGATGACAAACCTGGTTGGGAGCAGAAAATGTCCATCTCAGCATTTTAAAGAGGAATTTGTGACAACGCTGCTCAGATGTTCTGTCTGTATGTGACGTTTTCAGATTCAGGCCCAGCCACGCACATTTAGTTGGAGGCTGATCTAAGCCTTCCTGAAATTTCAAATAAGTTTGACATCAGCAACCCAACATCTGTGCAGATCCTGACAAACGAATCCCAACAGATGTCGCTGAAGGCAGCTACTGTTTCTACTATGTGGTAAAAAAAAGTGTTGCGCTGCCTCTTTTGTTGCTTGGATTGGTGTGCTGCATTAGATTGGGGGACTTCCTGTGAAATCAGAAGCTGATTTTAAGTAATGCATGTGCATTAAGGAATAATCCAACATCTGTATGAAACATCCTTCTTTGTATGTCTGTACACTATACTGCTTCCAGTCAAGACAAAGTCCAGCACATAACACCCCTTAGAATCACAGAAGTCCTTTTTGTGTGCATTAAACAAACAAGACATAACATGTTATTTAGTGCGCGTTACAATCAACATTACGGAAAATACTTTACCAGAGCAGACAGATTTGTTTGAACAGACATTTTTGACATTATGCCATGTTAAATAAACAAAATTTAGGGTATTTAGAGAAGGAAAGACTGCTGCTGTCCCGGCAGGAGAGCAGTGATATTGTTAAAGCAGGCAAACAGCTGGCTGGAGGGTTAGTCCAATCAGATGGCAGCTCATTTGTAAACAGCCTTTCAGAGCCAATTAAGGGCTCTACTGGTTACGTACACCCAGGTTGATCCCGCCTACATTAGTTAACCTTTTACTAGTTTTATTTGAGACATTTTTGGTGGGAATTGATCGTTATTGATGATTAATCAGCTTGGGAGTGGGAGTAGTTAATGACTATTAAAAATGCAGCAGTAAAGAATGCCTGAGCTCGTAGGTGGATTTATTAACCTTCGGACAAAGAGACCGAGTGACCCCTCTTTCAGTCATCTGTCCACACACTTCTTGGAATTATACATTCTTTAAATGACTGCCGTCACCTCAGAAAACAACCACAGACGCTTGTGTCAACACTGCTCGAGTGCTATTTTATTTCTGTTTCTTTTCACAACAGTCTCATTTTTGTTTGTCTGTTCATTACTTCAGTGCCCACAAGCTGTTTGAATAGAGTGCTGTCCCCAGTGGAGATGTCTTGACTTTTATTTCTTGGATTTACAACAAAACCCCCGGGGAGCCACACTGGTATTTCCATGCTGGGCTCCAAACAGCATACGAGTGCTGTTTGGTTTCAGAAGTTTGGGACCAGACCAGGTTTTGTCAGCTCGAATGCTCACATGCCAGTGACTCACTGCCCATGTGTGTTTGAGTGTGTGTGCGTACAGTAGTTGCTAACCTATTGTTGATGTGTTTTGTCTCGCAGTGAAAATTAGCATTTATCTACCAGCTAACGCTCTCATCTCTCGCACACTGAGATGGGACAAAGCCCTCTTGTTGTAATCGAGTACAAGTGTCTGCGCCTGTTGATGTGTGAAGAAACACTTAAGTTCGTGTGGCAACAAGGCCTCTTTTTCATGTGATGGGTTACTGTCTCGTCAAGCCCATGGCTCCACTCCAGCTTTCTTTTTTTTTTTTTTTTTGCTCTCACTGTCCCTCTTGTTGCTTTTCTTTCTCTATTTTTTCTCTTTCTATTTTAATTTCCTTCCCTCACGCTCTCTTGTGCTTTCATTCCATCCTTCTCTCCTGTTGCACCCCATGGCACCCAAGGGAACAATGGTTCTCTAACAACCTTTGCAGAAAGCCCGTGGACATGATGATTGAGCAATGTAAGTCAGAAAACAACACAAAAGGTCAGTTTTCCATTTTTCCACCGGCCACGCTCAGGTTTGCCGATACCCCAGGCCTTGTTATAGGCTCATTTATTATGCAAGCCATGCTGTGTATGACCTAGCTCCTGTAGAATTAGCATTGACGTGGGTAATATGGCAGTGAATAAAGGTTTAACAGTGACCCCTTAGCCATCTGTGATAGTGTTGAACTAATTAGCTTACCACTGTCGCCTCTCTCTCTCCCTGCCTCTCTTTCTCTCTCTGTCTCTCTCTCACTGTCAGTCACTTTGAGTCAGTCGCACACGCACATGCACAAACACACAGTGGACTTCTATAGCTATTAGCCATGTTAATGGGTCAAGTCCCCATTAAACTCCTGGACATTAATTGTCAAGCTGAACAGTAATGGGGAAGATAATGGTCTACTTGTCCACAGCTTATTATGTAGAAAATAAAGGGAGTGCAGGGGCAGTAGTTACCGTACAGGACGCTTCCTCATCTTTACTTTTATTTCCCATCCTTTTGTCAGTCTACCTCTTGTTTTGAATCAGCTTTGAATCTGCCTTCCAAATGAACACACTAGAAAGCCATCTTTATCTGGCTACTCGTTTCAGGGTTTCCTGCAGCGTTTCGTCGTGGAGGCATCCCGCCTCGCCTGAAATAAAGATCACAAGAAATTATTGCATTTTCATGAAATATAATATTAGGCTTCTTAAGCTTCAGGGAAAACCAGCGGTGGTGCTACATCACACAGCAAAGACCACATATTTAATGAGGGAGATGATTTTTTTTTTTCTTTTTACTGTCGTCAAGTGAAAACATAAAAAAACAAGAGCCAGGATCTGTCTGATTCAGCGCAGCAGGTGATTGATTGATCGATCACATCATTTCTTAGCTCTGCAGTAATTAATCAGAGCTTTTTGCAAAAAGTAGAGAAAAAAATCAGTGCAACCAGGCTGAAATGATTTTTATGATCACCAGCTGAACACTTGCTTTACCTGCATTGAGTTAAAGTTCGTATTGACCAGCTGGACCTCAATCAATGGCTGCGATCAGACTGCAGAATTTCCTATAGAAATTAAAAAGCAGCACAATGAACTCAGTGTGACGTTGACAAAAGGATCGTGTGAATAAACACTTTTGCTGCAGTTGTTGTTTCTCACATAGTTGAGCGCTCCCTGGCTGCACATAAAAAGTGTCAGTTTCTAGTCGGAACAAGAGTAAATTGCCACAGGACAGCAGCAGTTCTTTACATTCAGCGTCTGCGGAGGACACTTTGTTCCCAGGCTTCCTTACTTATGAAATGTATGGAAAAAGCCTCCCCATTCTCCCTCGCTCTTTATTTCAATCATACCTCTGTCGCTCTGACAGCAGATATCTGTCCCTGTCACTACTCATACCATCAGCATGAATAATGCCCTGTGAATGAGCTCGGCACAGACCGGGAACTTGTAACAACCTTCTAATTTCCCTGCCCTGGGCACTGTCACCTACCTGGCCATCATCTGCATAACAGAATACCCTGGGTACCCTTGTGTGTGTGTGTAGATGTGTGTGCGCCTCCAGAGTGTTTAGGATGCCAACTGTCCCCACAACACTTCTCCAGCTCTTATCATAAAGCCCTGGCAGGCAGAGGCTGCACGCCCAGCGGCCATGAGGGCAGAGGAGGCCGCTACCCGCAGGCCAGCTCCTGGTCTTTCTGGCCTACCATGACCCTGACAAGGTGGAGGGAATAAAGTATGGACTTGTACTGGATACGGACTGTGAATGAAGAAGCCTGCTTTACTATTGATAGTCTTTTCAACTCAGGTCATAAAACCTTAAATGTAAAACTCAAAGTGTGTTTTTGCTCCTGCGGAAGAACAAAACTACATCAGCTACAGCTATAATGTTTGACTTGATAAGATGAATTCAGATAAGCGAGTGAATGGAACCAGTGCTTGGTGTCCATGGAGAAAGCCCTCTGTGTTCAGGTAACATGTTTTCTTTTGGTCTCTTTCTCTTCCCCTCCTGTCTGTGCTCAAGCTGTCCCAGTGTGCCTCATGTCTCTCTGATCATCCTGTCCACCTGGACGCTTTCTTTTCCGACTCTGCAGACCGAGCTGCACCAGTGTCCAACATCCATGTTTTATTTAGAGGCCTTGTTTCTGTATGTGGTAAAATTAAGAGAAATAAAACAAGCTGATCGCTCGCTGGAGAAACAAAAGTGGAAAGTCATGCAGATGGTTCAGACAAATGATCCTTGCTCAACGACGCGCTGGTTTTGATGAAACAAGCAATTTGAAACAGGGATTTCTTTCAAAGCACTGAGAGGCTTATCTGTGGAATCAATAAAAGCCCACTCCTGCACGTAGTATCAGCTCAAAGTTTGTTCACATATCGTCAGGTCACAAATGATGCCAATTAGCTTTCACTCGCAGTTACTGTACAGTCTGCAGCGCTTCTACTTGATGAGGTAGTCTTCTGCAGAGAATGAACAGAATCACTCTGGCGCTGGAAAGACACGGTTGTTTTTACATAAATTTAAGGAACTAATATTCGGTAAACTTTCTCAAATATTCTGCAAACATGCGAACTGTTGACACAGCTATGATTCTGCTTGAGAAACCTCATTTCTTGGCCATGCATACAGTATACTGGATTTCAAGTAATTAAGCACTGAGGAGTGAAAGATGAGGTTAGTCAGGACAACAAACAGGAGGTTGTTAGAGAGTTTGTTAACAGTGTAACAGCTGATAGTAAACACAACCAATGAGCATGAAGTAACTCACTTGATTTCTGTTTTCGTGAAAATAAGACATATTTTTCAATTAATTTATATGGTCAGGATTTACTGACACCCCAGTGACCACTAGTTAACTGTTAATTCTACATTTTTTATCCTTGAAATGTGAGAATTAAACATTTGTGGTAGAGATCCCGCGGCAAGGCCACGCTGAGATTAACGATTAAGATTGAGATTAAAAATGTAATACACGAGGGCTGAGGGCTCGGGCTTCGCATTCTTTGCATAGTTGCATATTTTCTCTTCACAAATTCTTTCTCACATTGACGCACACAACTTGGGGCTTTATCATATTTGCTGAATAGCTTATTTAGTGAGGATTAACATCAAAGATCCACCAACTAGATCAATGTCATCTCAAAGAAACTCAAAGGTTCTGAAAATCGCTGTTTTCCCTGAGAAAGAGCATTGAAGCCTTTTTGTTTTTTTTGGCTCATCCTGTGATTCTCTCAGGTGTTGCCAGCTCCTGGTCCATGCCTTTAGTTCTGTGTCGATAAGAAGAAGAGGCAGCGGTTCCCTCCATAGACTGCTGGACAGAACAATCCAATACGGGCCATAGCTGTAACTCCAGGCATTGATGAGTACGTCACACTGCCGCCTGTCATTCTGGTCCAGCTCCGTGTTCGGCTCGGCCTCTATAGGTCCCATTTTTCATCATTAGCATGAGACATAAAACTGATCTTTAAGTTAAGCTCAAAGTGTTAAAAGTCAATTTCAGGTCCACCCCGATAGATTGTGCTGGGCTGTTACCATGGGAACAGTGAAGGGTTAAGACACTCAGAGTCTCTCTCTGTGGTTTCCAGCTCTTTGTGAAACCAGCCCGGTCCTGAAGACTGCTCCCAGCTGGCTGCCGGCGCTTTGAGAAAGATGAACTTCCCTCTTTAAAGCATATTACAGGACGTAGTGTAGATGCTTATGGCATTTCTGTATCATGTATGAGTGTGTTTATGATCATGTTTATCCTGCTTATGTTTTGCTTGCATACGCCAGCAGCGGTACTCTGATAGAGCCTGCAATGCACATGCATGTAAATACCTTATGCAGTACCTTATGTCATGTTTGCATCCTCACCTGCGAACATGCCATCTGTAGTTATGTAGCAGTTTGTTAGTAAAGCACAAATTATGATGATTAACAATGTTGGTGCTTGAGATGCTTAAACAGGTGAACGTGGCAGTGCGAAGGTTAAAGATGAGAGTGCAGGCAAACCGAAATCGAAACTGTGGAGGAGTCAGAGGTGAGACCTGGGTGATATTAGAATCATGTAGACAACCAGGTGCATACAGATGTCATATCCTCAATATGATCAAAACAAGGATACCAATGTGCATGTAGGTAGAATCTACAGACAGTCGTGTTGTTGTTTATCCACAGTCAGATGCAGATACAGCATGAGGTGCGACTGCTGTGGCAGCTAAACAACTGTTTTTCGATGCAGGGCTTTATTTCATCCTGGTGTTTTGGTACCTTTCTGACCTAACTTTCTCTCTCAATTCAGTCTCCAAATCAAACATTAGAAAAGTCAATCCTCGTGTGCTTAAAAAACACAAATCTTGCAAAGTCAGTGCCAGCTTTTAACAGTTGAAGAGTGAAGACCAATGTGTGTGTGTGTGTGTGTGTGTGCGTGTGTGCGTGCGTGCGTGCGTGCGTGCGTGCGTGCGTGTGTTGTTTAGAAACACAAGCTGAAGAGCGAGCTGGAAAATTGATGGCTTGCTGTAGGCAGAGTGAATGGGTTTAGAAGTAGCATTTCCAATAATGCATTTTCTCAGGCTTCCCTGAAAGAGGGTAAAAAAGAATAGGGAGTTGTTTGTTTTTCTTATGAAATGCTGTCTTTTCTTGTTGCTTTCTTGCTTGTTTTGTAAAATCGTTATCGAGTTCAAGCAGTCTGCACCTCTTTTAAACGCTGACCTCTGACTGCACTGTACAATGCTGCTGGACTCGTTTGGCTTTCAGCGATGTTTGGGTACAATGGGGACCATCGCAGCAACCAAAGCGGCCTGGACTTTCTCTCATCCTGTAAAACACAGAGCTGTAAAGCCAGTGTGTTAAGTTGACGTTGAGGATGAGCCCTTCAGTGAATACGTGCTTGGGAAAAGAACACACTGGGATTTGAGAACTCGAGAGAGGCATCTGAGGGCTTCGACAGAGTGCTGTAATGACAGTCACCACTTTGCATTTGAAGGAGTAGAATGTGACTTTTGGCTTCCTCCGCAGTAGTTTCTGATTTCGGTCTGTCATGCAACAAAGAACTGTTGGTACTGTATATTGCTTGAGAAAAGAGCACACTGGGATTTGAAAGCTCAAGAGAGCCGTTGAAGGGTTTTGACAATGTGTTGTAATGACAGTTACCGCTTTGCATTTAAAGGAGTAAAGTGTGTCTTTCGGCTTCCGCTTCTGATTCCTGTCTGACACGCAACAAAGCGCTATCGATCCTTAGGGAAACGGACTGAGAACAAAACCTCCTCTTCATCACATGGAAACTGCCATGTGGGGGTCTCAAGAAGCACTCACCCCCTGCCCACACGCATGTATGTGCAATTACACATGCACACAGCCACATCACGACAAAAGACAGCATGTGAAACTCTTGAGGGAGCTGAAGGGCTTCAGCCACCGGATAAATGACAGGTAATTTTCAGTTGAGAGCGCAGCATACAGACAAGGGAGGCGATCAATCACTTTGGCGATCACCCATGCAGATTTCAGTCCTCGCTGGCATCATCAAGGCTGATGACAACGATAGAGCGAGACACGATGGCTTGACAAGTGTGTGTGAGAGACAGACGGGCGTAGCGTGCATGTGTGGAGATAGCACATCAATTGATTTCCGTTAAAAACGCATAAAATGCCGTCTTTGTTCAGGCGATGGAATCAGTCCCGCTAAATAGGCAGCAGTTACTTTTTTTGAGATATGTGAAAAGGATAGGGCAAGTTTTTCATGGATCTTTTTCTCTCCAAGTGTGTCTGAGATGGCCACAGCTGGAGAAAAGTGGATCTATTGATCCTGGGAGTTTCATTTTTCAAACATAGTCATCTTTCAGAGCCGGCTTCGATTTTTGAAAAATATACAGTGTGCTTTTCACATAATTTTATGGCCTTTTTGTCACAGTGTACAGTGGAGAGATGTGAAGAATCCCTGGGTGGGTGGCAGGTGGTGAAAGTTGATCGCCATGCCGCTCCTCAGCCGAACTGCAGCGCATTACGTTACTGGAATACATCAGTGTGAACGATTTTCTGGCATTTCATTAAAAAAAAAAACCCCATCAGTTAATCACAAAAATAATCTGCAGCTGAATCGATAATGAAAATAGTCGCAGCCCCACTTAAATTACATCGCCGTCTCTTAAAAGTTACTTGCTTGAGAGAATAACTGTTTCTGTAAAGACACCGCTTGAGCTATCATTCTCACTAAATACCACTTATTTGCTTTGCCTCTGGCTTGCCCTCAGTAAGCTATTTTTCTGTCTAAGTAGTGTGAGAGCGTGGCCTTCTGCTCGCTTTGTTTTACACGCTGGCCTTCCGACAGCGCGCTGCTTTCTCCTACATTTCCTCCAGCTCAAAATAACAAGCAGGACAAAGGTTAAAGAAAGACAAAAAGATGGTGAGAGAGCAGAAGATGTGTTGGCTGCTTCCACCGAACCCTCGGAGAGAAACGGAGAGTCACAGATGCTGTTCGTTTACGCAAACGAAGCAAAGTGGCGACTGCCCGCAGCGTGGCGTCGTGGGCGGTCAAGTGATAAGGCAGCGGTTATGTCGCCGCTGACAGTCGCTCCCCGGTGTCGCCCAGCAGCGGGTCACAGTGAGACCACACACACATGCAGACCCCCGCTGGCGGATAAAGGTCTGCTTGGTGTGAGGAGTTGACAGCACACACACGCAAATGTGTACACACTCATGCAAACAGGTGTGCGCTACTGGCCATCCTTCTGTCGAGACCTGTTTTGACTTCCGCTCCAGGACTCTTCTGCGAGGGCACGGGTGGGCGCCAAAGAGCAGCCGGTCCTGTCTTAACCTTAAGTTTGAGTGTAAACAAAAATGACCTCTGACTGTTTTCTGAAGTTTAACATTTAAACCAGCTTCCCCTGAGGGGTTTTTATCATGTCCGCCATGTCTGTATATTAAATTCAATTGATAAAAAAACCCCTTTAGACATGAATGCAGCATAATTGCATTATGCTACTGAGGAGTCACTCTCAGAACTTTTACGCTTCATTAAATAAAAATGAATTCTGGAGAATAGTATTTCATTTACTTTGAAGACTTCATGGAGACATAGGAACCTCTAATACGTTTCAGAGGATTTCCTGCAACTGGCAATGGAGCGGCTTCTTATGCAAAGCCGCTGGATAGGCATGAAGATTGATTGTTAATAGAATGTGTTGCAGTGTATTCAGTAATCGTTATTAATCTGTGTGTCGGCGGATTCTTTCTCAGCTCGGCCCAGCGTTCATAAAGCTCGGTTAATTAGACTGATTGATTAGATGGTGGTGATTCAGAGCTCTCATCACAGCTCCTCATCCCGTCAGGCCTCTAATAAGATCAGATTGCTCTCATATTCACATACTCCCCTGCACACACACACCCACGGCTTGTTTGGCCTGTCATACCACCTCTCCATCTTTCTCACTGCCTGTCTGTCACATCCATATTCAGACAGGATTTACAGGCATGAAAGAAGCAGCCAAGCTTACCAAAGCAATACACTGAAGACTAGAAGTTACATTATGTTAACATGAAAAGATTGCAAATCTCTCATCCCCTCCTCTCCCTCCCCCTCCTCTTCCTCTGCTTTGTCTCTCACTGAGATCCATCCTGAGTTCCCGTCTCATCACGTCCCATGAATGCGACTAGTCCCTCTGTTCAGCCAAGGAAAACATCACACTGGATAGCTGGAGAGCAGGAACCTCACATCTGTCTAGACTGAACTTTGCGCCCGGCCTGCGTGTGTGCCGCATGTGTTTTTCTGTTTGCCTGTGCGAACGTTCTCATGTCTGTATGCAGATTTTAGTGTGAATCAGCTTCGCCGGAGCTTCAGTTACTTGTTTCTGCAATGCTTTTCTGATCAATGCACATGCACAGCTCCGAGCAAAACCACCCTGCACTTAGCGCTCAGTGCCTGCTCATCAGCACAGAGACAGCACAGTAAAGAGACTCTCCCTCGCTGTAGTAAAACTTTATGACTTTCCGTGTTGCTTTTGTCTCCAGGCATCGGATATTACAGAGGATGATAAGCATTCATTTAGATTTTTGCCAGATCACCAGTCCTTCGCGTCAATACAGCCCATCTGAGCTCTTTAAAAAGAGACAAAGTTGGGGGGGGGGGGGGGGGGGGGGAGTGTGGGGGGCGAGTTTATGGGTGTGCACCTAAGTTTGTGTGTATTTGTGTATTTGTTTGTGTATTCCAAGGCTGTGATGAACCCACTGCACTATCACTCCTAAGAGAGTGTTTATGGAGAAAATGATTACCCTGGAAAGAACAGAACTTTGATGAAAATCGTCCCACTTCAATTTGCACCTCGCAGGCTTGCGCTTGGCGGCCCTGTTTATGGGTAATATTGGAAATCTGTAAAATTGCACAGAGAATTTCAGCAACAGAGAGCTTCCATGAATACATCATGATATTCAGTGGCTGATTGAGGCTTTTTGGAGTTTAAGCATCATTCGCATTGAGATAGTTGTTTACGGTCTGTTCCAGATTTTTTGGACTTTTTGGGACTTTGGTGATGTGACGTTTGTTTTTCTTTGTTTTTACTGTTTCTTCGGTGTAGCAGAGCTGATCGTGTTTAATTTGTCAAACTTTTTTGAAGATAATGCGGGAATAATGTACAACCCCAACCCCTGAAACGCTGGGATGTGTGTAAAACACAAATTAAACAGAATGTGGTCATTTGCAAATCGTTTTTTTTTTTTTTTTTAAATATACTCAGTTGAAAGCAACACAAAAACAATATGTTTTATGTTTGACCTCATCAACTACATTTTTAGACAAGTTGGAACAGGAGCAACTGACGACTCCAAAAACACCTGTTTGGATCATCCCACAGGTAAACAGGTTGAGTGGTAACAGGTGATAGTATCATGATTGGCTATGAAAGGGGCAGATTTTGTGTAACATGAACACTTTTTTACACTGTTTACCTCATGATTGTTATGACCAAAAAAATGGAATAATTGCCATCTTGATAACTTTCCAGAGTTGTAAAATCCTGTTTCTTAATATTTGAAATCTCTGCAGTGTTTTAGCTTCTGATAAGCTTTCAAATTCATACAATAACCACCCGAACTGGACTGTATGTCCTTTCTCTCCTGGTAACAAGCTCCAACCAACCAATCCAAGAAACACAGTGCATGTGTGTGACTTAAGGAAAATCTGCAGCATCATCAGCATCACCCTCTCATTAAATGTGGTTTGTTGAGTTTGGTCCATGAAACTGAAGAGGCTCAGCTGTGTGTTTCAGCATCCAAAGAAATGGCGCACCGGGGCAACGACTAAGAACTGTGTTACTGGAGCTGCTCATGGCTGCATCCATCCTTTGGCCCAGATTACAAAATTCTTCATTCATGGTGCTCAAACATTTGGTCCGTTCCTGCAGCTTTGCACCTCCTCCGCCTGCTCTTTGTTGGAACGACAACCGGTCGCTGGTTAAATGTAGCTCTCGTCATGCATTCTGATTGGGCTACGTTTCTCCCTCTCTCAGGTTTTTGGCCGGTCACCCATCAGGCACAGCTGGGTGGGATCGACTAGCTCCAGTTGGCAATGACAGGAGAAACTTAAAAGTTGTGTAGTCTTTTACTTTTTTTGAGCAAGAAAGTGCTTTTTTTGTCATGCACGCGCGTCTGTGTGTGTGTGATTAATTCGTTTTTGTGCGGGTGTGTATGTGTGTATCATTGTCAGGGTTTCAAACCTAGACAAATGGCAGTGTTCCTGCCCTCCACACACTCCTGCTATCTCTCTCACTGATGAAACAGCTTCACCTGTATGTGTCCGTGTGTGAGAGAGGGTGAAATACGCTCAAAGGAAGAGCTGAAAGAAAGAAGGAACACAATTAACGATGTGAGGGAGGGCGCAGCCTTGCTGTGTTGTTTTTGTTGGTGAGAATCGGCCGGCTTTAAATGAGGGAGGGATGTAAAATTTCAGTGGGAGGGAGGGCGAAAACGATGGAGCCAGGGATGAAAGGGATGAACGGCAATCTGCTGTGGTCTTTTTCTATTTACATCTCTTTTGCCCGTGCGTTTGATGGAGTCAAACGAGTCGTATGATAGACGATATTGACAAGCTTAAATGCCCTTATTGGATGAGAAGTGGCCCCCGGGTGCTGCCCCAGCGTTTTCTAAGAACAGAGCGCCAGACAAAAACCACACACTCACATACAGCATTACCCCTTTTTGCTACCACAGCACTCTCAACAATTACCTTCCAGCTCTTTAAGACACACACACACACACACACACACACACACACACACACACACACACACACACACACACACACACACACACACACTAACGCACACACACACAAAGGCTATCTTTATGACTGCAGCATTTCCACCATTCCAGCCCACTTTTTTTCCCCCCTGCTTTCCTTACCTCCTTCACCGAGAGACCATTAAACCAGATCCCTTCTAAAAGGCTTTAAGGCCTCTCTTGGCCAGCCACTTCTTCTCCAAAGCCCTGCCATGGCTCTTTTCGTGTTTTTAAATCAAAGTCCATGAAAGGTTGAAGGGGAGGAGGAGGGAGGCAGAGAGAAATTTGGGACGGGTTTTTGTGTTTGTGGGTTGGAGACAAATCTTAGTTACAAACCCATATGGTCTTACTCTCTCTCTCTCTCTCTCTCTCTCTCTCTCTCTCTCTCTCTCTCTCTCTCTCTCACGCGCACACACACACACACACACACACACACACACACACACACACACACACACACACACACACACTCACACTCACACTCACACTCACATATACAGGCCTAATCTGATACGGTACATGCCCTCCTGGCCTGTTCTGCTCCGGTGGGATTTTATTTTTTTTCTCCTCTGTCTCTTCTCTCACCTGCTGAGAGTTACTGTCGGTGTGTAACCTGCTCTCTCTCATTTTGTCTCTCCCGCTTTCAAATGTAAGGATATACACTCACACACCCACACACTCTCGCAGCACAAACACCGCTATGAAAGACAGTCTGGAGGTGGACTCTGCTGCGATTCGTGTGCTTCTCTCGCAGACGGGTCTCATTTAAGGATCACGGCGCTGTGCAGCTTTTTGATTCTGCTGGTAGTCAACCTGAAAATGTTTTCCTTGATGGTTTTTTGGCAGAGGCCATGTTGGGGGAGCTCCGGCCAGCTCACTTCACCTGCCAGCTGCTCAGCTCAGGCTGGTCCTTCTGGAGCCCCTTTTTCCCCCAACTTTCATACCCAAAAAGACAACTCTGCTCTCTTCTCCCCTCTATCTCCACCTGGCCCTGCAGATCAGGTTCCATATGCATCAGTGTCTCAGACTGGGAGCGCTGACTCACCTTCAGTTAATCTTTTCTGACTGCAGCAAGCGTTGATGGGTGGTGTGTTGGGTCCAAACTGGAGGTGTAGAATTTTAAGGTACATCCTGTTATTGATTGCCCTGAAAGAGTGTTCTGAACAAATCTAGCAAGTACAGTGAGCTGCTACAGCTTGTACACACAACTGTGTCCAGGATGAAGTTTTATTCCTTTGCAAAAGGCTTAAATACAGATACTGGGTGGAGGAAGGGCACCGTGCAGTCATACACAACCCCCTCACAACCTGCTATTTCCTTAACAGCATCCCAGCTGAATTGACCGCCCGCCTTAGCGCTCATTCTTTTGATATTTAATTCTGTTTGTAATGAACAAGCTCAACTGTTGAAGGCTGTTGTCAGAGCAGATAGATACACCTTTTATGTCACAGGATGACCTTCACTTCACTTCACTTCAACTTGGTTTTGGGACTGAAAAAAAGAGGTTTATCATTCGATTTGAGCAAATGTAATACACCTCGTTTGTTAAAGCACTGTTCTGTCAAGTTTCCTTTTGTCCTTTTTAAAGAGATTTTGGAATAGAGATTTTCATATTTCAAACATGAAAAAACTGCTGTCAAAATGAATTGAACAGTAACTTTCACAGTGTTGAAAATCGTCCTTTGCATTTGTGAGCTTCACTGCAAGACAATACAGTTTGTGCATGGGTTAGTTTATCAACAAGATTATGAGTCTGCAGCCACACGAGGTGCTCTGTGAAGCTATACCTGAACACTGCCGTGTTTGAGCTAAATGCTAATGCAAGCATGCTAACATGCTCACAGAGACAATGCTAGCATGCTAATATTTAGGAGATATACTTTTTTACCATGTTCACCATCCTAGTATAGCATGCTAATATTTGCTAAATAGGACAAACACACAGTAAAATAATGGGAATGTCATTTCTCATCTCTGGGAATCACGAACGTCCACCCTGTGAGAGGAAAGTCAGGTGATCACCAACATTAGCAAGAATAACAATATAAACCTAAAACCTTACAGACAAAATGTCGTACGGTAAAACTATACATTTAAAGACCTCAAAACTCTTTTCCACTGCCTCACCTGTGACTGGAAATCCTTTGCACTCACATTCCTTTATGAACCATTTTTGCACTTTACAAGCACTTCGGCTCCTTTCTGATAAGGCGAGAAACCTTTGAGCTTCACTAGAGTTATAGGAGGTGTTTTACCCTGATAAGCCGCACTGTACGTAACCTGCTGAAAGATAAATGGACACCTTGTTCTTTCTTTTTGTGATTTCTCTTTCCATTTACTGTCTCTCTGGATTGTCCATCTTCCTCTGTCTCGACTCGGTAATGTTTAAGGGGACTTGCAGGGGGGAGGACGGCAGTAAGACACTGTAGAGTGGCAGTGGTGTGAAGTCTAAGGGTGTGTATATAACATTGAGAGAGTTACAGGTATATGGACAAGTATAGTGATCAGTATAGAGCAAGACTTACAAGTAGTACTTTAATCAGTGTTACGAGGTATGGGGCATGAAATGGATCTATGAGCACACCAGGATATGGCTAAACAGAGGTGAGGCAGGGAGAGTGGCTCTGTGTTCCTGGCTGTCTGGTCACAGTGTGACTCCTGCTAGCAGCGTGACTCTGTCCCTTACACCAAAAACACTCAAATACTTCAACACAAATATGGAGCTCAAAAAGGGCTAAGAGTTGCACTCATCATCGTAACCAAATGTCCTAAATACAGCACAGTGTTGCTCCTGTAGTCATAGTTTAGTATATTTGCGTTAATACCTGTGTACTCTATGAAAGCTTGTATATTCAAGTCTGTGGCTGCAGGATCATTTTTTAAGTCTGTAAACCATTTTTCAGGTTGCTGCAGTCCCTTTCTGCCTTTCAAGTTTCCTCCTTCTGTCCATGTTCATCCCATCCTTTCTCGGGTTCATACAGATTTATACATGACTTTTTGAAGTGCTCTTTTACCTGTTTCTCTGAAGCCAATCGTGACCTGGAATCTGCTAGCATCATCCCTTTTATCTCTACTTGCCACACAGAAATACTAATGTTCAGACTTCAAAAACACCACGCCACCTCTGAGCACAGAATTTACAGGTACAAACTTAAATGTAGCTAAACTCACAGGTTCAAACCTGGTTAAAACACTGCAGCCATGACAATTTTAGGCACGTGTCTTGCTGTTAAGTCTTCCTGCTCTGTTGTTGTGCAGCTAAATACTGCATCTCCATTGGCAATCACCGCTATCTCCAGTCTGTCGAATTAATGATCTTGTAAACTTGCAGTAAAGACAGTGTATCAAGCACTGCTCCTCTGAGGCACGAGTTGGAAACCGTTCTGCCGAATTACCACCTGATATTCAGACTGTTCAGAATCATCCTTTTGCATCAAACACCCAAAGAATAAATGAGGAAATGACGAAGCTTTTCCTGCTGCTCCTGAGGTTTGATTTTTACTAATCTGTGGAGTTACTGACATGATTAGGCCAAAATAGTTTCTAGCTCATTTCAATGTTACTTTAAAGGTACATAAACGTATGTGTGAAGGTCCAGTGTTGACGGACAGTGTTGATGTAAAGTAGCTGTAGCCTGCAGTGTATAAAGGGAAAGTTTGTGTTTGTAAGCATCCATCACTAGTAAATGAACTTCTTTGAGTATATCCAAGCAAACTTTTTACCTGACTTGCTTTTTGGAAATTTCAAAAAGACACATGGAAGGTTTTGACAGGGATCCCTTGAAAAAGCGATGTAATGTGCTTTGATGTTTGTTTGTCTTTGTTTTCCCAGTTAATCACAGCTTCGAGTCAGTTCTCGCTCTCTCTCTTCTTCTCATCTTATTTTGTCTTTGTGATTGATGAAGAGTTTGAGGAAGCCTACGGAGAGGACAAACAACCTCTCCCACGTACTGTTGCAGCGTTGAGTGTGATGAGGGGGGTGAAGTAGCTGTCAATATCCATATTGATGACTACAGTGGAAGCTGGTGGAAATGTTCTGCTTCCCTATTGATCTCGGATCCATTATGAGCTGTTCGTAGACGGCCGGTGAATGATGGGGAATGGTCCATCCATCATAAAGCGACGTCTGCGCTGCTTGGCAGACATGCTCTTTGAGCTGTTTAGCTTGTCCGTCCCTCTGTGGTCCTCCCTCTCTCGCTCCTTTTCACAAAAACACACCCGAGCCGCCACACACATGGAGGACACATTTAGGCTTGACTCTGACAGCAGCTCTCTCCACACGCTCACCATGAACGTCATATGTTGACCCTGGAAATGTAAATGAATGAAACCTGTGTACAGTGACTGAATAGAATAAAATTCGTATTATGAAGAGAAATGTGAACCACTTCAGAATCAATGGTTGCGGATTTCTTACCTCAGATACTAATTAAAACTCTCTTCTGCTCTCCAGGTCACTGATCGGTCTGTGCGAGCAGTCGCAGAGCATTGTCCTGAGCTGCAGTTTGTTGGCTTCATGGGATGCCCGGTGACCTCTCAGGGAGTCATCCACCTCACTGCGGTAAGTATCACAGACATTTTTTGCCTTTTTGCATTCTAATAGTGTTCCTTCAGACTGGTAGAAGACTGCCATTTTGAAGCCTCGAGTTTGGCATTTCGGCTCTCACCATCTGGTTTTTTGGAGCCAGAAGTTGTCATATCTGGACAAGCAGGTGAAGCTAAGTTATAGCTAAGGCTAGCACTAGCTTGCTCCCTTGGTTAGCAATCTGCATTGCTAAATCACGTTAACTATGGAATTAATTGGGATGATCATTTAGGCTCGTGAAAATAGGCTTAGGACAAAACGTGCAACTGATCACTGAAATGTAAATAGTTCCATGAATACACGTTAGCTACGCCCTAAAGCATACCTTACTTTGTCATCTATTTTATTCTAAATGGTACCATTATTTCTAAATGCTCATGCTCCATTGAAAAAGGCTAGAAACTAGCGACCATAAACTCATTAGGTAAATGTTTACTTTGATAATAAATAAGGTGAGCGCTAGGAAACATTTCCTCATAGACTTCAATACATTTGGACTTCTTTTTGCAACCAGTGGAGTTGCCCCCTGCTGGCCATTCGAGGAGTACAGGTTTAATGCAGGCTGCATCCACTTTGGCCTGTGATCCGGATCCTTAGTTGAGAAGTTGTTTATTTACGCTGAAAGTGACAAACCATAGTTCCTGCAGCACAATTAAAAGAAAGCTAATTTAACAGTTTCAGTTTTTTGAAGTAATTACTTGTATCAGTAAATGTCAAGAGAAGTTTTAGCGTGACCATTTTTTTTTTCTTTTTTTTTTTTGTCTAATCCTGTTACCGTAGGCCAGCCCTCCATGTTGCCGCAGGCTGTGCATTGTCTCCAGGGGGGGAAATTAACTTTTGCAGAGTAAACTCAGGACCTCGCTGTGTGTTTTATCTAAGACTTAGTTTTGAAGTTATTTCGTGTTAACTTTTAAATCTCATGAAAGCCTAATGAGATGAATCCTAATAATACGCTGCTGTTCTGACTACACCCTGCTGTTTGGATATTACCATGCTAATGAGCAGCGCTCCATGGTTTAAGATGTGCCATGCCATATAAACATGGACACACATGCACTCACACGGTGATTGCTTGAATTGAATTCACCAGGAAATACTGCACCTTGTTTTTCTTCTCATTTATTTCCTCCTCTCAATATAACCTCCGTCTATAAAGCGTGTGCGCGTCTGTGTGTGAGTGTGTACGCCATGTCCGCACCCATGTGTGCTTGAGTAATACAATTCGATTTGTGTTTGATGTACTTGGGTGTACACGCAAGTGTGAACGTACCCTTGTGGGCTGCGTGCGTCCATTCCTCCTCAAATGCAATTACAGTTGTGTTAATAGGACTGAGACACCCGATGCCACGCTGCATTATTAGATTAAACAGCAGATTAATTTGTGCTCATGGTTTTGGCCCCCTATCATCTCTGCAGCCTCCACTGACCTTGGCCAGTGTGTTGTAGACAGACAGTAATGAAGCCAGCCAGTCATAACAGCATTAGCATACCTGGAGGTGGACGCATACACACGCACAGTCTAGCACACCTCATTATTATTTATTACAGTATTAACCAAGGTGAAGTTTTTAGGAGTTTAGAAGTTCATAATTCTGATGATATTTATATTTTTGAAGCGGCGGTTTTGTCTGAACTGAAAAGGAGCTTTTGCATTTTTTCTTCACGTCTTTTTATCAAGGTTATGAGCTTTAATGAGACATATATCAGAGATGCATACAGAGACGCATTTTCCGTCTTAACCAACTTGACAAGACAACAAAAACACACACGATGAACGCAGCCTCTGGGTCTGAAACATGAAGCAAACGTCTAAGAGCCTCAGGCCTCAATTCTTTCTAATTGTCAGCACATTATTGTATGTAAGCTTATCCTATTTATCACTTCCTTATTTACCTCAGTTAACATTCGAAGTCTTCTTTGTATTTTAAATTATTGTCCCATTTAGGGTAGAATAATCTACTTTTATGATGATTTTGGTTGACGCTGTCACAGAGGTGTTCATTTAATGATATATTTATTATATTTCTAATATCGCTACTGATCATCATTTCTGAATTGTCATGATACAGAGATGTGGGTTCATACTGTCTGTGCAAAATGTGAGTCAAACAATGTCTCTTTGTTTCTGTGATTTCAGCACTCGTTTCTGTGACTCATCCCTTTCTCTCTGCCTCTCTGCCTCTTCCTCTCCCCATCCCTCCATAATCTCTCACAGTAATTATCTCATTTAGCAGCTGATTCCTCCTCTCATTCATTCCCACTTGGTCCCATCCAGTGTCGATTGAAAATCATATTCTCACGTTTAGAATCGTTGCATTTCTGATGACTCCGTGGACCTGCATGTGCTTCCAGGACTGCAGCGCTCCTCTCTTGTTCGATTATCGCACGCTCCCTCCCACTTCTTTTCCTCCTCCATTGCTCTTTCTCTCTCTCTCTCTCTCTCTGATTATCTTCCCAACCTTCTCACCAGAAAAAAAGAGAAGAAAATCCATTACTTTTATTAACTTCTCTCATATGACACACTCATTTCAGATTGATGTTTTTTTAATACCGACTTCTCACAAATTAGGGTATGAGGAAATCAATTGAAATCGTATTTTCTTAATCAAGTGAGCTGATGGTTGAAATGGGCCGCCCATGGTGCTGAGTTCGATGCAGATGGTCTGTAGAGTAACTGTAAAGCTGTGGCATTTATGCTCCTCTAATGGTTTTCCAGTGTTTCAGCCCTATGGGAGCTGTGCGGTTCCTCTGTGATGTGCAGCACAACTCAATATTTGTAGCCAGGCACCGTTTGATAAATCATCATCTTGTTAGCGACTAAAACGCAAAATCAAGGCTTCTGCTGGCTGAGAGAGTAAAGCCCGCTAATCGAAAACAAGCTCTAACACTGTCCTTACTGCCTGGAAATCAAACACTACACACGCCTTCAAATGTCTGAACAGAAACTGTGATGATTTTAAGAGCTAACACGTGTCTGATGCGGGCCTTTGCGTTGCCGTGCCAGGGACGCGCTGCACGTTTTTATTTATGGTCGGTTTCTGAGATGGAAGCTCAAAGTTAACTCTGAGCTCTTGACGTTAATAATAGTTTTATTGATGAGGCGTGTCACTTCCCAAGGCTGTGTAATGGATACGAAACATCTTGGGATGGAAGCTTTGTGGGTGTCCCAGCGCTTTCAGTGATTTGGCACTCTCCCTCAGCGACTAATTTGAGAACTTTATATGCGACCGGTATGAAATTAATCATTCTCCTAATTTGGTTTTGGAGGGTTGAGCCTTTAGTCAAGCCTGTGACAGGCCACAGAGGTGGAAGCACAATAGATTTTGTGCGTGTGTTTGTGTGTGTGGGCGTTAGGCCTTATTAAAAGGGTGGAAGGCTTCATTCTGCCAGCTTGAATGTAGCCCCCACTCTTCAGATGTGTGTGCGCGTGTGTTTGAGGAAATGGATTTGTGTGTATTTCAGAAGTGGATAACATACTGTACTTTCTTTGCTCTCCCTGTGTTTCTCAGACAGCCTTGGCCGCACTTTGCTGTTGGCTGGCTTTGAAAATAATGTGCAACACCAACAGAGTCATTATCCGTCTCTGTGAACAGTGTCGTTACCTGTTATGTCTCTTTCTCCGTCCAATCTCATTCTGCATTTGGTCATTGTCACCCTCTGTATGTTTCTCTCTGTTTCTGTCGTTTATTCTTGTGTTCTCTCTCTCTCTCTCTCTCTCTCTCTCTCTCTCTCTCTCTCTCTCTCTCTCTCTCTCTTTCTCTCTCTCTCACCACTCACACACACACACACGCACACACTCGCACCATCTCTCCATCTTCCTGTCAAGCGGTGCTCTTTTCTTCTGGTAGTGATTAAGTCCAAGGTCGGCTCTATCAGAGAGCCAGTGTTCGAGAGCGGCTCTGGATGCCAGAGAGCCTTCATTCCCCGAGCCTTAGATGTCCCACTGATGGCTTCTCTTTGCTTGTCATGCCTACCCACAATGCCCCTCCTCATACATCAGCCTATCACCGCCCTAAGACACTGTGGGCCTCAAAATGCCTTTTTTGTGTGTGTGAAAGTTCCCACCCTCGGGAGAAAGAGAGGAGGCCAAAGACATAACAAATGGAGGGACTGTTGAAGAATGTGTCACAGATGAAAAGAGGTATATTTGGAGACTGTAATAGCTATGTGTCGTCTCTCTGATGTGCAGAACTTGGATGTTTCTGGTCTTAATTTTGGGCCTTGTAGATTAATTCAGCCGTGGCGCTCCAGTGGCTTTGTTGTTCTTCTTCAGAAAAAGTTAGGACCTTTTGATAAATGCTCTCCAAATTTGACAGAATTGGACTGTGGGCAATACCTCATTCTCTCTGTGTGTTTATGAGCAAATAAAACAGTCTGGCTTTTGACAGGGAAGCTATTTAATTTCCTAACCAGAATCATATGTTCTATCCATCCTGGTGCCTTAGCGGAGCAGCACACACTCGCAATAGTTCAAATTTGGCTAGTAACCTATGAAACAAGGGGGGGTGGGGGAAGAAAAAAAAAAAAAAAAAAAAAAAGTCATATTATTCATTTATTTTCAGTTTTTTTTTACCCCCCAAATTGCCATGAGCACAGGTTGGGAGAGAGGTTTTAAAGTGGCAGTAACACAGAAGGTTAAGATACAGGTCTGCACCCACTGTCACCTTCACACCCTCCACACCACGGCTCCCTCCCCATGTAGGATGAGTGGTGTCTGGCTTTGCTGTAGTCTGCTGGCCCCTTATCTCCTTCCTCTGACTGGAGCACAGAAAACACATAATCACAGTGCCCTGTGTCAGACTGATAACCCCCCAACACAAACCAGGGAAGTACGTGTGCGTGCGTGCTCGTGTCTATGTGTACCTGTCCCTGCGTATAAATGTGTGTACTTGTACATGTGTATTGTGTCTCAGGGGTGGTGGAGAGGATAAAGGGGAAATGAGGGAGCAGAGGAGATTTGGTGGAAGAAAGGTAATGGGGTTGTGGGGGTCGCCGAATGAGTCGAAATTGTAATAATAATTTTCTTCACTGCTGTATGGAGGAGATTGGGGGATTTATGAATATAATGAGCAGAGAAGAGCCTAAGGATGATGTGTGTCTCTTGCAAGAGTAATTGAAGAATAATTCATTTGGCTCTAAGACTTTTTAACCCACAGACAGACAAAGATAGAGAGGTGTTTGACCTCCGGAGGGGGGGTGGTGTCATGTCTCATTATTGGCCCAACTAGTGTCACTGTGTGCTGTGACTGTCACCCGCCGCTGTCGCACCGGCTCGCGCTTGTGTATGTGTGCGCCTGTGTGGTCATTTGGCTTAGCGCGCCGAAGAGAAACCAACGCTCTCCGTCTCCTCGAGCCTTTCCTCGCCGCTGAGTTTGTTATCAACACCAACACATGCAGGATTAGCGACGGAAAGGGAGAGAGAGACAGAGAGAAAAAGGGGGTAGGAGAGGGAAAGGAAGTGATAGATGGTAGATGGGCACAAGACAGATAAAGAGAGAAGTTAACCACACACACACACACACACACACACACACACACACACACACACACACACACACACACACAGGCAGGGATCAGCTCACTGGTCCGTGACTGATGCAGACAATGTATTTATGATAGCAGACCCATGGCCTTTCCAGTTTTTTGCCTCAGTCCTTTTTCAAATATTCATACGACTGTCTGCACAGGCCTCAGTGTATTTCTATGCAAGTGTGTTGCTCTGAGTGTGTGTCTGGCAGAGGGGGCTGGGAGGATTGCGTGTGATTTAGGCTTGCCGCAGAGGGATTGTCTCGACACAGCTTTCTCCTGTCTGACTGAACTGTCTGGGATGCTCCGATATGCTGGGGGGGGGGGGGGGGGCAAACAAAAAAAAAGAAAAGAAAAAACAGTGCGTATGCATGAGTGCGCACTTGCATTCACCTGGTGACACCGCTGCCATTCGTCTCACCTTCCCGCCCCCGCCTCATCCCGTCTCACGCACAGCCTCAACACATGCGGACAGCCGAGCAAAATGTGTCAGGGCCACAGTGCCACCTCAGTAACACCCTGTGACTTTGACTTCTTGCTCAGGACTTTGAATATTACTTCAAAGTGACTGTCCTAACTTGTGCCTGCATTGTTTAGAAGATTTAACCCATGTTTGAGAATTGAGAGTTTTCACTGTTACGCCTTCTAGTCTCACTGAATAGCCACTTTTTCCCCCTTTTTCACAGACGATGCTTGCATGAAGGTTGTTTTTTTTTTGTGGATCTCCATGCATTTCCCACACCAGGACCTTTTTATCACTGACTAAACTCACATACTAAATCCTGAAGCGGCTATAAATGAACTACAGTAATGAAATAGCTGCTCATATTTTCCAAATCCAACATGTTCGCTATTTATGACTAAAACAATGCTCGCTCTGTCCGTGCTTTTTAAATGTCATCTAGCTGCTTGTCAGCTTGGGACACGGAGCTTGATGGACAGCAACAGCCATGAACTCATGCTGCTCTGTGCCTGTGTTCAAACCATGACATCATATCCTCTGCATGAGGTCCACCAGGCCTCCACTTCCTGCTTGGCATCGTGACGCTTGACGTTGTGTAAATAAATTAAGTAATAGCATAGGTAGTTATAGCTCTGTAGTCTGGCAGAGCATACACAGGTACACACACACACACACACACACACACACACGCTTACACCTCCTGTGTGTGTGCCAGACTGTGACATACACTAATGTAATAAAGTGTCAAATCAGCCGCTCCAAATGTTGAACTCCAGTCTGTGCTCGGCTGACGGATAACTTTGAAACGGTCTGTTATTTTTCTTTCATTTAAAGTGCCTTTTTGTGTTTTGACCTCTGACTTAGGCTCTTATTTTTCCTGTTTGAGAGAGGTTTCTAATTGAGGCAGGTGGGAGCCAAGCTGCCTGGAGCTCACAGGCCTCCTCTGGTCATGTGGACTGAATTTAACAACCTCTTTAATACAGAAATGCAGCGCTACACCCGCTTCTCAGACGAGTCCTGTGTGCTCGCCCGGCTCCTGTAAAATCTGCAATGATTGCCTTTCCCTTATCTTTGCAGAAGGCATTATGTGTTCTATGTTTGAATTGGTTTGGAGTCGGTCTATAAACTGAGATTCACATCCAATTTTGTGATTCTGCGAAGCTTAATTTGAATCTGTCATTTTCTGCTCTGTGGGTTTTTCAGGCAGAACTGAGCATTTGAATTAAGGTAAAGTTGATTTTAAGAACTGATCAAAATGCATTTTAGGATAGGATAACTGGTACACTGCTGGTTAAGAAGTTCAAAATCCCCCATTTTATATTTGGTGATTATTAATTTCACCAGCTAAAATAGCTTAGTTCCTCTGTTACTACAGTTATCATTAGTATTAATAATAATTATGTTCATGGTTTAGTTAGTGATGGCATCCACATCATTTACTAAAAAGTAGCAGGACAACACAATAATAATACTTTAATGCAAGCATCCAAAATTTTACCCAAAAAATTCATTTAAAATGTGAAAATTAGAGAGAGTGTGATATTGCATCATTATTATTGATGCAGTAACATGTAAGCAGTATCTTCATGTGTTAGCTTGTGCATGCTAATTATTGCTGCTTCATGCACTGCTTATAATATCAAGATTTTTATTGAGAATAATACATAATATTTTATAAACTGATTATATGGTTTGTATTTAGAACATCAATCTGAAACCTAGTTCATAGCTGAAATAAATGTGCTGGAGTAAAAAATAAAACATATGCGCCTGCCATGTAGTGGAGTCTAGCTGTAAATTAGAATAAAATGGAAATACTTAAGTAAAGTACAACTCCCTCAAAATCGTAGGTAAGCGCAGTACTTGAGTTGATGCACAGAGACTCTTTCCACCTCTGCGTCTGTGCATGTGTGTGCGTGGTCGTTGGAATATTCATAGGATCCGCGTTCGCCTTCATTTGAGCGCCGTGAATGTGTGTTCACGGGGTGGGGACGACCTGCTGGCCTCAGAGCAGCTGGATTCTGCAGGTTTCAGTGTTTTTATGAACAGAATGAATAATTATCCAGGTGTGGCTGCCAACTCAGGAGACGACACAAACTCTGCCTGGTTACAGACCTCAGCCAACGAGGAGGAAAAACCTGCCGAACCCCTCACCAAATCCCCTGCTCTCTGTTCTGCTGCTCTGTCTCTCTCTCACTCTGTCTCACTTTATTTTTCTCTCTTTCACTCTCTCTTTTTCTCTCTGTGCCGTGTGAATCGCTGGCTTTGTCTTCCTCTCTGTCCAAAGCTTTCATGCTTCCTCCTCCTCATTTCTCTCTTTATTTTTCTTACTATTCGGGCCCGTTTATTCTCGGGTCACAGAAATACACGAGCAGAAAATGAGCTATATTATGAGTGGAAATGATTAAATAAGATTGGAGTATTAAAACCTTTCACCGAGGAGTCAAATTATGATAATCTGTCAACTATGAGAAAACAAACACTGGCACTGTGGCCAGTCACATTCTGGAGGTGTGACTAATTACTGAGAGGTTTGTTCTTCGTGTGACTTTTCATTTCGGGGATTTGAAGGATATTTTTCTTTTGGCAGATGTCTGCCACACTATGGAATTTATTTTCCTGCTGTGGTTTTCACAGATGGATTAGTAAGTTACAGTCTCAGGCGGGACTCTGCCTCTTCTCTTTCATGCAGACATCTGCTAAATTTTCAAATTTTCTTCAACCTAGCTACACTCTCAGCCAATCAAAACTCACACCGCTTGGCCTGTTTTCTCATTGGTTATCCACATCAATGAGACAGTTGCGATTGGCTGTAGTAGAAATTCTATTTAGCAGACATAAGCAGTTTTGAAGATTTGGAGAACAAATACTACTTTTGATGTTGAGGCTTTTAAAATTTACTCCAGGCTTAATAACCATGAATACTGAATGCAAATAACTCTGTGTGTGTGTGTGTGTGTGTGTGTGTGTGTGTGTGTGTGTGTGTGTGTGTGTGTGTGTGTGTGTGTGTGTGTGTGTGTGTGCGCGCCTTTGATAAAAATTCTTTTGACAGTGTGCGTGGATGTCTGTTGCTATGAATATTAGTGGTCACTCAGCCTACATCCAGGTTCGATTTTTGCAATGCCTGTGTTTTTCAAACAGTGCAACACCGCACGCACGCACGCACGCACGCACGCACGCACGCACGCACGCACGCACGCACGCACGCACGCACGCACGCACGCACGCATGCACGCACGCACGCAGACATGCTCACCCAGCTCAGCCTAATTCTGCATGAATAATTTAGCACTTTGAGCCAACACTGGCCACATGAGCACATGACAGTTTGTGTGTATGTGTGCGTTCATGTGCACGTGTGTGTATATTCTAGTTTCTCGTGCATGTGTGCGAGCATCTGCTTGCATGCATGTGTCTATGATAATCCACACAGTTCAGGCTTTTCCCCTTTCATTAGGTACCATTGTTTATCGTGTCAGTTTAGCTGTGCCTGACGATCGCTGCTGCATTCTTCGCACACACAAGCTGTTTAATGTTTATTTCATTAGTATATCTAAGCGTGTCCTCACAGTATAGGTGGGGATATGCCACAAACAAAATCTGTTTCATGTTTATTTCATGCCTAAGCAGACCTTTTATCACAAGGGGTCTGCATCCAATTTTCTCTTGAGGAGTCACAATAGAAGCCACAGGCTACATAAGAGTAGAGAGACAAGTGGAGCAGCAAGGTAAAGGTTTTAAAAGTCTTTTATTAGCTTCAGCGCAGTGCAGCATCACGCACTCACCGTGTTTGTCTGCAGTCAGCGTGCGTTTTGATTCTCAGTATGTGAGGAGAGGCAAGAGTGTTTACATGTGTGCTTACTTCACCCAGCGAGCCTTGGTCCTTATCCATTCCCCCCATGTCTCTTCATGCTGGTAGCTATATGTCATGCCTATGGAGCCGACAATAGTGCCCAGTGATCTTAACGCCAACTGTAAGCTTGTTTTCTCTTTAGCCTTGGCCATGACATTTACCTTGCTGCTTCCCTGGCGGCTGGCCGGAATATCATACCTCTATTATCTTTCATCCCTGTGCGTGTGTGTGTGTGTGTGTGTGTGTGTGTGTGTGTGTGTGTGTGTGTGTGTGTACACCTGTGCCTTAAATAGTTTAAGAGTACGTATCAGAGAAAATACACCTGTGCTGTGACTTGAAAAGCCTTTGGTAATTTTGGGCGAGCAGGAGCGCCTGTTGAACAGTGTCAGTGTGGGTTTCTGAGAGTGTGTCAGGAAGTAGAGATTTTGACTGGGGGATTAATCTAAACCCCCTCTTATAAGGTATTCAGATCTGAAAGAGGGATTATTGAAAGTCGGAGAGATGAAAGGAAGAGGGAGAGTGAATGCTCATATTGGCTCATAACCCCTCACACCAGGCGTGCAGGCACAGAATGATAAACAGTAACAGCAAGCAATTTTGTGTCATTTATCGGCCTTGTTAGGTTTTATTCTGCATTCATGCTATTTTTTCAGTGCATGTGGCAGCATACAGGTTTGCTCAGTGCACAGAGATTTTTTTCCACATTCCATTACGGTGTATCAGAACCATCCGTGTAATTCGGCAGGCGTGGATACCGCACAGGCTTCACCACTCTTCCAGGAGCTTCCTCTTTTCCGCTGCTCGTAGTAACAAATCAGCTGCTGGTTTCTTCATGAACACAGACAGGAAATTATGTGCCTGTATACCTGCTTGTGTGAGTTAGATAAAGTTCAATAGTTGGATTTTTTTTTTAAAGGCCAACTGAAATGAAATTGCTTTTTTTTCTGTTGCAGCGCACATATCTGCTCTGTAAATCACATGTCATGTGTCCTCCTGTGAGGGAAAACTCAAAAACTAAAAGGGAGAAACTGATTTTTTGAAGTTTTTTTGGTTTCACCCTGCTAGTTTTGCATTAATTCTATGGAGCATCTTTTTGGTTATCCATCTGCGTAGATGGAGACCTTATTCTGATACAGTCAGTCAAATCTTCCATGGAACAGTCTTCCATCACAGGTGGAGCAGCCGGTCCCACTGAGCCAGCCAGCAAGATGCTCCATCCACAGACTCTGAACAACCACATTAGCTTTCCTGCTAAAGCCTCCTTCTCATCTAGCTTCCAAACATGAACACACGTCTCGTCCTGCACCGGAGCTTTTTGAATGAATGACCAAACAAACGCTCACCGTCCAAAAGCCCACTGCTAATATCAGTCTGCAAGCTAGATGGCTAATCAGCTGCTCAGCTGCAGCACATTAAGAAGCACCTAAACCTGCATATATCGCTTTTTTCGGTCAGGTCAGATGCTGGTGTGGTAACAACAGTAACAACATGCTGTCTGCCCATGACATGTAGGCTACAGCGCAGGTTTGTTTAATTGGTCTCTTGTTCCCTGCAGTGTAACACCAAGCATTTCTGATGTTTCCCCAAAGACTATTTTTCTTCCTTTTAATACATTAAAAAAAAGTCCTTTGGCATGATTCCAGAAATGGATGATTTCAGGTGGACGTTAAAGAGCAGCGTTGCTATTGGCTTGTCTGTGCTCAGCTAGCTGTTTATGTGAATTTGACATGATTGAATCATTCGAATGTTTTTGTGTGTCGCTCCTCGTAGCTACGAAACCTGAATGTCCTGGACCTGCGGCACATCTCGGAGCTCAACAATGAGACGGTGATGGAGGTGGTGAGGAAATGTCGCAACCTCAGCTCCCTCAACCTCTGCCTGAACTGGAGCATCAACGACAGGTATGTCACCGGCACCACACACATTGATGCACAGTGGCTTCTCTGGCCCCATACACAACATTCACTGACCTAAGTCAGGCTAGTGAGACAAGGAAATGATCATCATATATGGTCCAGCAGTGGTATTATACTAAGAACAATACTGATCTGTGTGCAAAATAAATAAATCGATCAAAGTCGAGTGAGTCGAGTAGTCGGCAGCAGATTTTGAGACCCTTCTGTTTCATTAAAGGCACCCTGTGGAGTTTCTGGCTCGTAGCTCTGTGGAGCAATGTTTTTATGAGTGGGCCCTTGTTTTGTTTGTATCTCATGCACATGCATGAGGATGCAGATATACATGCACGGGTGACGTGATGCTCACTCCTGCTGATGGCTTCATGCTATTTGACTGATAAACAATTAGTGATGATGGTACTACGACTACTGGCTGACCTAAAGGTGGATGTAAATGATGGAGGTTTCAAAATATGTACAAAAATTGCCTTTGCAAATGTTTCATGGGGAAGGAAATGCATTCAACATTGTTGGGCCATTGTTGGGATACACACTGTTCTGCTGAGAAACAGAGAATACAAACATGTATATTCTCTCTGCACTTTTGTTTGTTCACAAGAATACTCCACTGGGTACTGTACTGGAGGGACAATGGAGAGCCAGTTTGAATGGTTTTTCAATTAAATCAAGTCCTTCACATGCACACATTCAGATACTTGAAATGAAAAGACATGCAAGCATGCAGACACAGAAGATACGCATAAGAATTAAAAACACAAGCAAGAACTTTTTTGTGTGTCTGTCTCGCTGGTCATCTTTCTTTCTGCTCCCACACTGTTTTTTTTTTTTCCTTTTCCCCCTTTTCTCTCTCAAATGGAGAGAACCTGTACAGAATATGATGGCAAGAGTAAACCATCTCCTCTTTTATTTATTAACTTGTGTTTTATTCATACGTTTCTATTTAATCTATTGATTTACAGCTAAGGCTGTGGCTTCTCTGCCAACTGTACTCCCACTCTGGCTTAGGAGTGTGAACACAATATTGAATTTACCATGGTGCAAAGCAACAACGGATGCGCGTGTGTGTGCGCGTGTGTGCGTGCGTGCATGCGTGCATGCGTGCATGGGTAAAGTCATTTTTGCATTATTGAGCTAACAGCAGACATGTGGTGGGAAGGTTATGGTAATACCTTACCCGCCTCCTTTCAATCAAAAAACATGGAGTTTGGTGAAATCCTCACAGGAGCACATGGTGTTATCAACTTCACACACACACACACACACACACACACACACACACACACACACACACACACACACACACACACACACACACACACACACACACACACACACACACACACACACACACACACTCATAGGCACAGCCTCGATTGATTCAAGGCTGCATTGATTCCATAATGATATTTACTGCATTGATTCAGGGGCTGTGTATGTGTGTGTGTCTGTGTGTTTGTTTGTGTGTGTGTCTGATTCACCTGTGGGATTACTGGAATTTAAAATGGTGTGTGTGCGCGCGTTGTTGGCAGTCTGTGTGGGCGATAGCGTCAGGATGCTGTGTGTGCGTGGCAGCGTACAGTAGGTGTGGTGTTGGTTTATGAATGAAGCAGAGACAGTAGGGGAGTGAAGGGCAGAGGTGGACAGCCATGGCTGAGGATTCTTACATGCTTGCTGCTCTGATGCTGCTCTGATGTTTGCTCTGCCCTGCCTCCTGGACCTGCGGACCTGTGTGTGCGCGCATCCATGAGCGTGTGTGTCTATATTGTGTATAGGTCGACTGCTGCTCAAGGACTCAGAGCAAATAAAGCCTCCAGTCATAAGCTGCTTTATTGTTACACTTTACAGTCGCACAGCTCGGAGCAGAGCAGAGAGGAGAGGAGGGGGTTTATTTAAAGGGAGAGACCGGATGGGTGGTCGGCACAACATGAAGGAGGTGTATGCGGAACTGTGTGTTTCAGGATTTTTCCATTGGCCCCGGTTGGTCCGCTTTAGTCGCACTGTGCCATGAATGACGTGTTTCCACCTCAGCTGCAGAGGTTAGCTGCACTGCTGTGGTTCTGCTAGCAAGCACACGACCCCGTGCCGTCACGGCCAATGGATTGGCTCAAGAATGTGTCATCATACATAGTGACACGAGAGAGGGACATTTAAAGCAGCATTATCTCACTGATTACCTTAAAATAACAGCTTCAGAGTCATTTGGATGGTACACTGACTTAAAGGGACATTGCAGCGCTATGGGGCACCGAATTGGATGAATTTTTCTGCTGATCAGAGCACAAATAAGACATGAGTTAGGTTGGAAAAATGATCGACGCCAGAGGGGAGTGTGATAGGTGATGATAGGCAGATGGTTCACCCAATTACCTGCCAAGTATTTTTTTGGTGGTGCCTGCCCTTTTCCAAACAGTTTCCATGGACGACTTCCCAGATGGTTCTGTGTTACAAACCATCTGGTGTATCAGGTTAGTTTTTGGCAACACGGAGAAAATACCAAAATCTGCAAAGAACGTTTTTTTTGCCCCACGATAATAATAGCTAGAACCGTGATTCAATAATAACCTGAATCAATAAGCAGAATCTGAATCAAAATTGATTAAATCTAAATAATGGTTAGCAACTCACATAAACACACATGAACACAGACATACACACACTCCAGCAAGAGTCATTTGTCTGATCGGCTGTTTAGAAGTGAGATTTTATTGATGATGGTTTTCTGCCAGAGACGGAGTCTGTGTGTATTTCTTCAGAGGGAGAAGCTGAAATAGTTTATTAAGTTCAAAGAGTCAAAGGTCATGAGGGTCACTGCTGTTGGGGATGTTAACACACACACACACACACACACACCAATTCCTTGCTTGTTGTCGGCCAGATTTACTCAACCCTCCCTTACGTTGGCTCTCTGAGGGTACAGCTGGGTCAGCTTGCGTGTGTGTGTTTCAAGCTGATGACAGTGAGCTGTGAACAGGTAAACAGGCAGAGGAAATGACCCCTTATTTCCAGGATCAATTTGTCCCCCGACAAGGGGCCATTGGAGAGATAGAGCTCTGCGGGAGGTAAAGCATTTCAGTCCCTTCTTCTCTTTTTCTTTCTTCTTGTCTCTCATCTTTTAAAAAAAAAATGAGCACAGTGTCCTCTGGCTCCCCTCATCATCCTCAGTAATAGCCAAAAACAGCGTGCCAGAGTAAGAAAGCGAGAAATGATGACCAAATATGGACTACCCATCGTCACAGTCCGGCGGGCAGATTGTGACAGTAGGACGCCTATTTTTTGGTCACCATCATTTCTTGGGGAGCGAGGATGTGATGTGCTGCAGGTAGGCAGCGTTGGCCCTGTTATTTCCCTGTGTCCTCCTTCCAGCGATGATAGGAGACCAAAGTAGGATTGTGTTTTTCAAATGTCACAGCGTTTGAAAATGGGGAGCGAGTCATGATCAAAGTGGAACAGCGGAGCAAATGGCAGCGCTCACTTTTTAGAACCAAGTTGAGAACACAGTGTCAAAGTTAAACGGTTTTCTTTCATTTTTTGGTGTCTGTTTTTTTTTTTTCATCTTGCAAGAAACTGTGGGGAGCTTTTGTGCCGTGCGCATGGTGTATATGTGGTTTTTGCTGCTATTGTGCGTTTGTTTTGGTTCTTTCATATCTACAGACCTGCTTTTTCCCAGGAGAGACTGCTGATTTTACTCTGCCATTTGTGTAATTAGTTTTTTTTTTTTTCATATTTTATTTCATCTATCCCAGAAGTAAGGAGATAAAACATGTCTTTTATGTGAATCTTATGCTTCTGTTTGTGCAAGTGCGAGTGTGTTGCAATAAAGTCTGTGGTGAAGCCTCCTCAGTGGTTTTGGTCAAAGAGTCAGCATCTATTCTGCTAACATTAACCCTGCTGCTGGACAGACGGCCTGTGCTGACATGAAGATTTATGTGTGTCCCCCTCTGTGTCTGCCTATGTGTGTGTGCGTGTGTGTGTTTGTGAGCAAGCTCTGGTCAGCTGGCCTGCAGTCTTTGCTGAAAGCAGATGCGTGGAGCATGTGAGTCATTTCTTTTATGAGATCTGTATTGTTGGAAGTTGGGCATTTCCCCAAAAGCCCTGGCACTCCTTCCCTCTCTGTCTCTCTCTTTTTCTTCATCCCTCAATCTTTCCGACAGCTTCATTTAAACATGGGAATCAATATTCATCCCTTTTTCCTTCTTCGCTTTTTTCTTCAGGCCAACATTCTTTGCATATCTCTCCATCACTTACGAGCGTCACAAATCACAGCCCAGATTGGGTCTTTTACATTTTTGTTCCCTCTCACAGAAATCTAGACTACATGAGGGATGACTGGGGGCCCTCTCTGACTTTCAGGAGCTTATTAAGCAGGAAATAATTGGAGAAGCATTCTCCCAGAAACGCACCTTCTCTAATGTGCGTGTGGATTTGGAGCCGTTTACAATGGAAACTCATTCCAAATAGCCTCTGTTGCAGCCAGCTGGCAGATCTCGCAGTGCCTGGAGAAGTGTTAAACCCCAAAATCGAATGAGTGTATGATACATCACTGTGATCAATGATGTGTCAAATGACAGTTGGTTGCTCTACTTTGTTTGGCTGCGGTGAAGGTGACCACGGCCTGCATTTGTCGAAGTTCTGAGAGTTACATTTAATAATACTCTTAAGAGCCAACTTAGGAGTGAAAAAATGTGCTAAAAATGAAGACTTACCAAGCGATTTGCTCCCACTTACAGCAAAGTCAAGGAGTAAGATTATATGATTGCATGTGTGCTTAGAGACGTAGTCATGCACAAGGATTTAACCCAGCCTCGCTGCTCATTCTTTGGAAAGATCCGGACACGTCTTCACTCAACTCTACAAACTCACTTTTTACACAAATAGAGAACGCCGTCAGCTGAGCGTTACTGCTGGAAAAAATTAAATCACAATTATAATTCAAACTAAACTGGCTAAAAATTCTCCACTGACCTCAGGAGCTGCTGAATTCAGCCAGAAAGATTCATCGCTGTTACAGAAAGCAGGACACTGTGGGAAATTGAGCAAATCCCTCACATAAGAGGCCATTTCAAGTCTCTACATCTATTGTATAACCTCACCATGCATAGGTTTCCTCCAGGCAACTATTTTTAGGCCCCTCTCCCCTTTTCTTTGGATTTTCTTCCATGTTTTCTAAATGCCATGGAAAATGTCAGCAGAGCCCGAACCAGTGACCGACAGACATTTGTCCTTGTCTTGTTTCTCAACCACCTGTCTCTCCAGATTTGAGGAGAGGTGCTGAAGGGCCTTCCCCCGTCTTTGTCACTTCTCTTTTTCTGCTCTTGTATTTTCACACATACAGCACAAAGATCTACGACTTGAGCGACCACCGGCTACCGCTGCGCAGAATTGCATGCGTCTTATTTCCCTCCGTCCAGGGGGGAAGCAGACCCTGCACTGCGCTCGCATGATTTGTAAATTAAAAACGCAGGCCCGTTTTTATTTAGTCAGGCCTGCCTTGTTGGAGCAGATTTGCTGTCAGCAGAGATTAGAGTCCTGCTTAGCAGAGTGAATACACAAGGAGAGCTAGTGTTGCCCTGTTGTCAGACATGATGGTAAGAAAAGGTGCGGGAAAAAGCAATGAGGTGTAATGGAGTCGGAGTGATTAGGCACGGCAGATGCCCACGTATGCACGCAGCAGTTTTACTCTCAGTTGTCTCTTTCATCTCAGGCTCTTGTTCTTTTTCCTCTGTCTCGTTTTCACACTTCATCTCTCCTCCAGTTGTCTTTCTGTGCTTCTTCCTCTGTCTCTCTCCGACTGTCTTTTCTCTCTCTCTCTCTCTCGCTGTCACACACACAAAGACCGAGGTGATTATTTCTGGCAGGTTGGGTGTGAAAGTGTGTTATGATAAACATGCTGCCGTGGTTATTAATTTTGAGTAATGGCAGCGTCAAACTCCAGTGCCTTGATAAGTATCGGAGATGGAGGAACATTTGTGGCACGGCGCAGAGACACAATGAAGGCAAGCAGCTGGAGCTTATAGGCTACAACAGCGTGAGAGCTGCTGTTGTATCTGGGCACAGATCCAAGGCCAACAGCATCCTGCAATACTCTGAAAAGTCAAACCCTTAACTCACAAAGATATGCATTATGAAATAAGTAAGAGAGGCTCAAGCCTGACCTCTTCAGATGAAGTCTTCCTGCTCGCCACGCCACCCTGCTGCTCCGGGGTCTTTACTTTGATTGGATTGCTCTCATTTCTGGAAGTCATACAACTTGATTTGTGACACACTGTCAGTGGCAGCCGAACAGCTGCAGAATTTAAAGGGGCTTTACGTAATCTTTGACTTTTATCACACTCTTTAGGTGACTGTGGAATTGCAGCACCAACAGGTCTTCGGTGCAGGTCATGGTCAGATTTGCACATTAGAGAGTAGTTGAAGTAGTTAATAAGCGCTGAAATCAGGAGAAAATCAGCAGTGAAGAGGTACTGACTCAAAGTGTCAAACACTTTACCTTTAAAGGTTTTTCATTTTCTGTCAGCCATGCTAATATGACATTTTAGCTACATACTGTCAAACAACCTTTCAGTTTCTTTTAGCATTAATTCTTTGGATTTTGTAAACTGCACCGATGTGAAATACTACTTTTAAATGGCAGATTGCAGTGTCACACTACACCCTAAACAAAGATGTAGCTCAGCAGCGCTTGAATTACCCCGTGAAACGTCCACATGTAATCATTATATGGGAAATCCTGTATCTCTCAGCTGTGGAACCACATTAGACACAGGCCTTGAAGCGCTATTATCTCACAAAATGAATCATGAGCCTGACACTCAAAGTCAGCTAAAATCCATGTTAATCGAATTGTTGACCCTTGACAGCAAAATTATTGGTTCCATTTTGACCAAATAAATTTTTCCTGTAATTAGATTTTTCCTGCGTATAGTTTTACCTTCTGCTCTCTCAGGCTGCCACAGTTATTACTTTAGCCCACGACCAGATCACCAGGAGATAAATGGATTACAGAAGACATGATTTCAAAACATGGCGTGATGCAAACATGCATGTACAGTATTTGTGCATCTTCCAGCAAGGCCTCTGCTTCGCGTGATCTCTCTCTTGATGCTCCCTCTGATCTTATTTTGTCTTTGTTTTGACAGCTTTGTCTTGTTTTTAAGCTTCCATCCAATTCCCTCGTTCTTGTGGGTTGATATTTCTTTCATATCAGTTCCACTCTGAAGGTTAAATTCTGAGTGTTGGGTCATTTATATTTTTTGATTTATCTGTTCAGAAAACAATGAAAAATTCCAAATAATTCACAACATGGTTGTCGGACTTGTTTTCCTACTATGAATCAATTTCAGTCAGCTTGTCAGAAAGGCAAAGGGCATTTTTCTTCCTATTTTCTGACTTTTTCTACAAATCTTTTTTTTTTTTCTTGAACACAATTGTTTATTCCCCTTTTAGTGAAGATTTAATACAGCCTCAGTCATTCCTGCATATTTGCAATTTCACATGACCACCAAAGAACATCTGCATGTCTTTCTCTTCACATATTTATGCATATGCGTGCATATACGTTGGTCTGCTGCCAAACCTAAGTCTGTATCTGTGTGTACATATTTGTAGATGCTTGCCCAGAAATGCATTTTAAGCGCATATGACCTTAAAGCTTTGTGTGCGACTCTCCACCCGGGGAGCCTCGCTGGTTCTCCTCCTGTACAGCGGGCTGCTCGTGTTCACCCTGCAGCTGAATGTGTGGGTCATGTGTAAAAGTGATTTGAGTCACTCAGAATCAGCGTGTCAACCAAGCAATAGGTAATGTAATGACGCAGAAATGTTCTCATGAAGTGCTCCATTGGCCAGGAACCAAAGCGGTGAACTGAGGTTGGCGACACTTCCTCTGTGGAAATGCATGTCCAGCAGCGCTCCATGTTCCCGCACTGAAAAGGAGCAGAAGTCTCTCAACTAACCCTCCAAGCCTTCAAATTACATTCACAAAATGAGACTTCCTTCCTTCAGCGAGATGGTGTAGGTCTTCTCAATGTCAGTTTTTCATCAGACATTAATTGTCCTCCCAGCAAGCACTCTGCTAAATTGGGCACAAAATGGTGCAAATGAAAGGCGGCCGTGTTGAGTGGAGTCTGACAAAGCTACGCAGAAGTGGAAAGTTCATATGAGTAGTTCTCTGTTTGAGTTGGTTTTTGAGCTTGTGGATAGTTTTGTGGTCAGGAGTTCTGAGCACAAGTTGAGGTTTCTGTTTGTAAGTATGTTTGGCTTACAGGTGGTACTCAGTGGGGGCTGTGGCTTATTATGGTTATCCATACTGTGGGGTCACAAAGTTGCCAGTATAATCTAAATGGTAAAGAGACCACGGGGCTCGGCTGCCCTTGTTTCGCCATGCTGGAGACCTGGCATTTGGCCTGTGTTTGAGGACCAAAGCTGTAATTTTCTCTGTTTTCCTCTGTTCTCTTTGGCTTTTGGAAGACTGGGTCAGATGAATAAAACAAAAGCCATATTCAAAATTATTCTTTTGTATGCTCATCCTTTTATGCCGTATTTCTTTATCATCAAATGAGCACATGTCCTCATGCCCTTGTTCCATCCCACCAGCACCTTCTGAAATATTGCTCTGTTCTTTTTCCGTATCGCTGTGCTGCTTTATTGATACCATCCTTTCCCTTCTTTCCTGCCTTCCCTCACTTCCCCTCTTCCCTCCCTTCCTCTCACTGTTGTGCTCTGTTTATCTCCCTCCATCTCTCCCTCTCTTCCCTCCTTTCTCCCCTACAGCGTTCCCCCATTCCCTCTGTGTTGCACTCATTTGTGTGATCGCCTTCTTCTTACCCACAGCACATCCGCTGCCCCAGAAATGAGAGCAGGGAGAGTGGGAGAGCAAAGGGGAGAGCATGATGCAGGGCCCAAGGAATAGGGTTTAATGAAGCCAGCCTAAATGAATTTACTGCTTTCCATTGAGCCGCTCTGTCCCATGTGGCGGACTAGCACCTCAGCCATTGTATCAGAGGCCCCCTCTGTGTTCTGCTACCTGTTTGTCTGACACCTTTGTAATTAGCCACCACTATTGAGTAAAGTAATTGCGTATTAAAGCCATGTTCTGTTAGGGGAACCTCAAAAGTGAACATTTTTATGCAAATGTTCAGCATCAGGCCTAGATTAAGAAAATTACCCAGGGTTTTGAGCGTAGGAGAAATACAGGAAGGCCATTTTCTACCAAAGAAGAAGAAAGGAAATTGAGGGTATCGCAGCATGCTAAATGGATGGAGGGGACCGTGTGACTGAATTTGTTTGGTGGGGTGTGCGTATTAGTCTCCAGGGATAAACGTTTTTGCTGCGTGGCTGATTTACTATTTCAAATTGGTATTTTAAACAGTGCTCTGTGATGGGACTTGAATAACAAAGTAAATTGGAGTTATTAACTGCTATTGTTGCTCACCTAGTTTGGATTAGAAGCTCCTGGGGACAAATAGTGTGCTGATTGTTATTCCGCTTCTTTGTTTTGGTATGCATGTGCTTAATGTGTATGAGTAGCCTCTGGAAAGCCTGTACGTGCCAGCCGCTTGCTTGCAACTCTTGCAGACTGAGGGGCTGTGTAGCACCAACTATTCAGAAATTCACTAAGTTAAGTTTGGTCTAAGTTATTTGTAATTGCTAGCTTGTTTGAAACTAGGGATTTACTAAATCAGGTTTCACTATTTAAATTTAACAGATGTCTTTGCTAGTACATCTGCAGCGCCAAGCAGTTAACTGTGTGAAACAGGAAGTCACTGCAGGATCACAAGCTGTAACATCTGTTAAAAGATACGGGCTGAGTTTCACTTTAATCGTAGAAATACATGGGGCGCAGACGCAACGCGTCTCAAAGAAAACATGAAAACAAAATTCAAAATATTTTATTCCATTTCTGCCTATACATCCCGCTAAATCCTACACACTGGACCTTTAAAATCATGTTATCTTTAAAGATCAAGTGCGGATTTGCTCTTTAATCAAAACAGGTCACACACTGGCAAGCTAACGTTAGCTAATCTCGATATAAGAACTAGTTTGTGTGGTGCAGTTTGCTTTAATTGATGCATAAAGCTTCACTTAATAAACATTTAAGTAAAAAAAAAAAAAAGGAACTTCTAAAGATTTGGTGCAACTGCCTCCTGCACCATAGTGTGACATGTTAGTGCATTTTCTATCTATGTAGAATGTAGCAAGCGTGCACGTACTGTTCACACTCAGCACATGACCTCGCCATCCCAGGACTTTGCAAACACTAATGCAGACGCACACCCACACAAACTCCTCTCCCCCTCCTTTCATTCAGCGCTAACCTGCGTAGGCCATGACATACAGTATGGCCTGTCTGTTTAGATCAGGCCATCAACTTCTGAACCTCAAATTTAATGTTCAGCTGGAGCAGAATGATGCATAAACACTCTCCAGACACCCCCAGAAAGTCTGGGAAATTTGCCTTCCTCCTGGAAACTTTAACTTGCTAATTTTATTTCAGTCGCAACTCATTTGATGCTCAGAAATCCCCTCCTCTGTCATGTAGCTCATGAGCGAAACCCAAAGGGAAAACTGTGTACTGTATATTTCCCGTGTGCGCCTGCATTTATTCTTTTGTGCATTTATTTTCTTGTTTTCTTGAGCGCAGGTCATATCTGAGTTTCGTTTCAGGTTCCTTGTTTTGATTAACAGGAGCTGACCGACTAAAAGGAGGGACAGGCGGGTTAAATTTGTTTTTTCAGTCGTGCACAAGGTCAGTGACAGCAGCAGGGAGAGATTTATTGTCTTGCCAAAGGACACTTCAGCAGGACATTTACTTGCTATTCCAGAGAGGTTGTACAACGGCCTTTAGGTGGAAAGATGGACTCCCAATTCAGTATGCTGTCCTGCACATTAAATGAATATTAAGCAGCCGGTAGTTGCAGCTGTAGTTTCTGTTAAAGTTCACATTTGAGGAATCATGGGCAATAAACATCTCTGACGTTTTAATATTTGCTTTGTTGGACCTGAAGAGCGTTTGGACTTATCTGATGCTCAGCTCTTATAGTGTGCTAAAGCTCCCGTGTTTTTTACTGTTGGAGGTCCGCTTCCATTACCTACTAAGCCTTTGTCAGATTGCGGGGCTATGAAGCGGTCCCCTATCGCCACCAGTGACAGTGGTTTCCAAGTCCCAGTCTATTCAGCTCACGCCGCCACCCTTCAGAGACTGGTAATAACTATTTACTCAGGCTTATACATTCTCACCCCCTCACTTAGATTTTTTTTCTGTTTTCTTCCCTCGCTCCATTCATCCTCCTCCATTTACAGGATCCATATTTTCTTTCCTCCCTCGCTTTCTTCTTCCCTCTCTCCATCCTTTTCTCCTTCTCTGGCGTCATCTTTCCTTTCATCAAAGCAATCACTATTTAAACTCTCCTTTGCTCCAAGGTCCTGTCAGATCCCTTCGAAGCCAAACACTATTAAAAGAGGTCTCTAGAGCTTAGCCAGTGTGTGTGTGTGTGTGCGCGCATGTGCGTGCGTGTGCATGTATATGTACAGTAGGTGTGAATTTCGCTGCTGTATTTCACAGCTGTGTGGTAATATGTGTATGTATCCACATTGGGGTTGAGGGTATCTTCCTTTTTGATCCTTCGAATCTTCAATAAGAGCGTGAACTCTGGTGGGAAATCTATTGGCAGCCGATTCAGAAGATTACGGAAATTCGGCATAGCGGGAGGCAGTAAAAAGGTGGTTGTGGTCGGGGGTGAGAGGGGTTGGAAGAGTTTGCCATAACCCAGAGAGAGTAAAAATATGAATAGAGTGTGGCGGCGATGACCTTGTGGTATGAGGTTTTGTGTCCTGTTGCTGGCTCTGCTTAGCCAAATGGGAAAACGATTCAAGCATTTGTTGGAACACATACACACACACACAAATATGCACATACAGTACGCCCAAAAGCAGAAAGAAATGCACTCTCTGACACTTGCACACAGACAGTTGCCTCCTTATCAATACACATGCCTTCAAACAACCTGCTCAGCTCTTCTGTTAGAGAAACAAAATCTTCATTATGGTACAAAACACACGTTATCACATTAAAAGTGTGTTTACGCCTCTTAAAATTCTATGGCTGAAATAATTATTTTCATTACCAATTCATTTGCTGATTATTTTCTTATTATTTGGTTTATGGAAAGTGTAGAAAGAACAGCCGGGTAATGTTGAGCACAAGTTGGTGTCTGTAAATGTCTAGTTTTGTCTCACTGACAGTCAAAAAACCCAAACAAGTGCAATTTGCTGTAAGTTAAGATCAGGATTAGCAGCACATTTTGACACTGGAGAAGCTGGAACCATCAAATGTTCAGTAAGTTTGCTTGAAAAGTTCCCTGAAAAAAACATTTTTTTTATTGATCAACTTCTCAATTAATCAACAAATCCCTCTAATTTTTTATTCTGAGCTTGGCTGTAAAAGCCTCCAGCCCAAACATAAAAAAAGAAGCAGTAATAAACACTGTGCCAATACCAAACAGATGTTTAGCACTGCTAGGAGTCATATTTCACCGTTTGAGGCAGCTCACCCACTGCTTCTGTCGTTAATGAACTTCTTATCTGATGAGTAAGGATGGGAATTTTTGACTTTTGAGACTGTTAATACGTCTCATACGAAACACTGTCTCAAACAAACCAGACTTTTCTTAATTATTTGAACCAATGTGCCAGTGTAGCGTGGCTACGTGCCTGTCACATTAAGATCGTTAATGTGATTTGTTGCTGCTGAGAATGTGCAGAGTTAAAATGTAATTCCTCATTCACATATTATGTTTTATTTTAGGCTTTAAGGCATCTCCCTGACCCGGCTGACCAGGTGTCTATTTGGAGAGATGGATTTAGAGAGGTAGAAAATGAGAGAGCGCGAGACCTGTTTCATTAGCAGATTGAAGGGGCTGTAATGTGATGGCTGGTTGAGAAGGCTACTTAAATATGATAGGCCATTAGCTATTCATCCTTACTGCACTATTAATGCAAGGTATGGAAAATGCAATCATGCAAATCACTCTTCGATCAGATCCTTTCATGGAGGAATAAATGCTGACGCGTTGGAGGGGAGGGAGCGTTACGAATGAGGTGGGCAGAGGAGTGAGGAGGAGGAGGATGACAGAGAGAGAGGCAGAGGTTTGAGGTCCACGACTTTCTCCTTTTCCTCCTCTTTCCAGTCTCATTTCTGTCTTTGTCCTCAGTCGTTTATCAGCACCTCGTCTGGTTCATTTAAAGATGTCATGGATTATGGCCGACACGTCACGGCATCAGGAGAGAGACGTGGCAGTGAGGCTTGTCAGGTGCTCTGTCTTCCTCTGCTCTTTGCTTCTCATCTTCAGCTGCATTAGCATAAATTAGTTTGGGTATTTAGCATAGCAAAGGAGCAGTACATAATGCATATTAAGAAAGACTCCAGTTATAAGAAAAAACACTGAGGGCCATTTTGAGCCTTAGAAGACGATTTATTATGCTTAGAATTAGGTGACAGCATCACACAATAAGTGTAATGGTTAGTAACTGTGGAGGTGAGGGGTTAGTTTTGTTTTTGTCTGCCTTGGTTTTGTGTCCCTTTGCATACAAAATAAAACCGAGAGCAAAATCCACTGGGTCTGCTTTAAAAGTGGAGTTTCATCCTGTTGACTGACTCTGGCCTCTAACGGAGGTCAGGGTAAGTGTCAGTGTGGTCCACCAGCTCTGCTATTTGTCTAAAACACTTTTCTGGCCAATAAGAAATGACCCTAGCAGGCAGATCGGTGTGTGTCCCTCCGACACAGTCAGCTGTTTACAATCTGACAAAACAGCTGGAGAAAATATTGAGTGCAGATTTTGAATGTAGTGCACATGAATCATCAAACATTCATAAAAAAGGAACACAGAATTTTCCAAATTTAGGCTTATGGTTTCACATCAGATCGTATTGAAGGTGGCACATTTATATGGTGTACTTAGCTCTTTCCAGTAAAATGTACTCACAGATGGACAATGTGGATTATCACAGTATTAAACTTTAGCCTGAGCAGCCACCAAAATATTGCTGTCAGTGAATTAGCTTAATAAAACAGCTAAACCTCTCGATTAAGCGGAAAATCCAGCGGTAAACGGTAAATGAATTAACTTTAGGAAGGGGTTATGGATTATACAGCACAAGCTTTTATGTTATTAAATGGTTACGCTGGCTAAAATGTGACGTGGAAACTTGATTTGGATGTAATACGCAGGGTCTGATAACTCAGTTGTAACAACAGTGCGGTGCCCCAACGCTCCCTCTTAAATCTTGCTCAGTTTTTTGCATCAGTCCTCTTTTTATACACTGGGTGAGATATGGCTCTCCTTGGATAGTCACTTTGAGCAATTGAACCTGACAGTGAATTTCCCAAAAATACTTTTACAGCCTCTCGTAAAGTACTTCATCAGGCCTCAAAATTGTTGATTAGCATATTCACCTAGGATTGGCTCATGCAGTACACTTTAAATTAATAAGCTACTAACTGTACAACACTTCATAAGAGAGAGAGAGAGAGAGAGAGAGAGAGAGAGAGAGAGAGAGAGAGAGAGAGAGAGAGAGAGAGAGAGAGAGAGAGAGAGAGAGAGAGAGAGAGAGAGATGGATGCCTTTTTTGCCACCTTGTGAAATATGTAATACATCTTCATTTTAACGGGTGTTGTAAATGTCAGGGCACAGATCTTCTCTTAATGAAAAGATCACCCGCTGTCCAAACTTTGACAAATGTATCTGGTTTGAGCTGAAAACTGGGGAGTCATCTCCCAGTTCCAACAGTTTGGATGAGCGTTAACAAACTCAAGCTGTTGCCTCCCTCTGTGCGACTCAGGAGTTGATCAGTTTCAGATTAAATGCTGCTGCATCATCTGCTGTCGTCGCTGTCCGTGCCGTTGGTCACTGGCGAAATGTCGGACGGTGATTAACTTCAGTCCATAAGTCACTTAATCTAACATTAAGTCCGCTTCGGATGAGAGATTCAGCTGGACTCTGAGCAAGAACTAGACTACAGATGACCCACGCTGTTCGTGAATTGTACATTTCTTGCTCGATGTTTCTCCACATTGAAGCAGCAGAACAGGATCCCATGAACGATCGTCAGCCTCCCATCTGCACTTTGACAGATGCTGCATCACAGTTGGATGTTACACCCCATTGTGCTGTAAGTGATTTGGCTGACCCTAAACTTCAGAAACCATGCATTTCTGCAGTGAGTCAAGGTGCTTCATTAATTTTGCTGGCTGTGCGGCTTTTATTTGTCTATTGCTTTTCATCCTGCAAGATAAAAAGAATGGGCAAAGCTCTAATCCAAACTCATTTCATCCATGCAGAGTTGCTCTCAATTTGCATAATTGCATGTGTTTAACAAATCATCAGTGCATATGAAAAATATATCTCATTTTCATGTTTAACTGAATTCAAATTGTTGCAGGAATATAATGTATGTGTTCATTAAACTCAGAAATTCAGAGGTCAAAGTCTTTTTTTTTCCCCCTTCAGGTTTTAAAACGTTCGCTTTGCAGAGGTATGAGCACACGGCGTGGTGTGTTCACAGCCTGGAGCTGGTAGTGTGGGCCGCTTCAAAGCTATATCCAGCGTGCTGGGCTGTGATTGCAGAAAGGTTAGCATGGGTTTGAGGATCTGAAAAGCGTTAGATAGCGCAGGCTGCTGGCAATTTGCTCTCAAACCCGCCAGCAAAACTTTTTCTTCTGCTCTTCTTCCCACGGTTTTATGCAAACTTACAACGATGTCACTGACATCAATTTACCCCTAAAAGTTGTTCCGCACTGGGCCGTTATGAAGCTTTCGCTATCATAGAACGTCCTCAGGGAAAGTGAGAACAGGGAGAAAACGAAGAATCAGCATATAGATGGAGCTTTGTTTTCTCCCCATTTTACAGCTCACAGGTGCAGTGGCTTTGCCATAAAGTGCAGGACGAGCCATTTAGAGTATAGTGTTATAAGATTTTTTTGTACTCCAGAGGACAGGAGCACTGTCTATACTTTACACAGGCTTCCTGTCTTTCAGTCATTTCCTTATATACGTTTCATAATGTCACTTCATAACAGGCCTGCCCTCCATAGCAGGGGAAATTAACAGGATGTGAATAATAAATGAGGCTCTAATTGATTAGACTTCTGGCCCGGACAGATTATATAGCTACGCCCTTGATATTAATACTTCAGTCAACAAAATCAATACGTTCAACTATGAGAAACCAAGAGAAAGAAAAACAGTGTTTTCACTGTATCGATCCGGCTCTTTAATCTTGTGAATTTAGGAAAATTTAAACAGTTAGCACAGTGGTTTTTATGCCAAAGTGGAACAAAATAGATCAGTGTCCATCTTCTGGTTGGGAAATAGCTGAATGAAAAATGAAAATACACTTAGATCATTGTTTCGGGGGAAACAAGAGGTGTTTTTTCATTGTGAACTATCATTATTATTTTTCAGATTTATTTATTTTTTTTTGCCTTTTATTGGATAGCAACAGTTGAGATTCAGAGATACGAGGGGGGGGGGGGGGGTCGACGTGCAGTCGACGTCGCTGTCCAGCATCAATTCAGAGACATTGACTTTGTTTTTTTTATTAGTTATGTTAAAGTGGTTGATTAATATCCAGTACTGTAGCTTTGAGTCTATTTAAATCATTAAAACTGTGCTGATGAAAACTGGCGTGCACCTATTCTTTTGTCCTTATTTTAGCATTTTTCTCAGCATGTATGCTAATGTTATGGCTCTGTCACTACAGAGAGGAAACAGGAAATTCAGAGCAGCGATGGTTAATCATGGCCGCATCCGGAGACGGAGGGCACAGAAGGACTCCGGCGGTGACGGCCGTTGTTGTTTTTCATAACCCCGGTCTGCTCTGCTGTGGCGAGCCTGTTTTTATTTTCACTTTGGACTACTTAACTGTTTTTTTTTTTTTTCCCCTGAAAGCCGTCCCGCATTACAGCTGCTTTCAAGCACGTTCATCTATCACAGGAAGGAAGAGAGGCCGAGGTGGGCGAGGGGAAAGAAACGGGGAGAGAGAGCGAGAGAGCATGAACAAATGTAGTGACTGCTAATGGCTTTATTGGAATGATACCAGTTATTAATTGTTCTGCCCCCTCTTAAAAAAAGACAGAGTGAAAAAAGAAAGGTTGAGTTAAGGGAGAGGAGGAGCCACAATCTGTAACATGCTGTCTCAACTAATAGCTGGAAGTCAGCTTTTACTGATGGCAGGATGGCTCTTTCCTAATTGATGTGTGTGTGTGTGTGTGTGTGCGTGCGTGCGTGCGTGCGTGCGTGCGTTTCCACTTCCAGACGGCGTGCGTTGATGTAGGAATGTGAGTGTCTGCTTTCCAGTGTGTGTGTGTGTTCGTCAGTGTGTGTGTGTGTGTGTGTGTGCGCGCTGTAAATCTAATCACTGTTCGTGTGAGGTAATGTGAGTGGAAGGCTAATATTGTCCATGTCACCAGTCTTCCTCAGGCATGTCAGCAGAGACAACCTGTCCTTGTCCCCTTGTCTCCTCTTTGCTCCGTCCGTCCCTCACTTCTGGCTCTCTCTGCGGGCCAAGCGTCTTTTCTTCTTCAGTGAAACAACTTTTGACAGTGAGAAATCAAAGCGGCGAATCAAAGCGGCGCAGTATTTTTCTTCTTGTCCTCTGGCTATTCATTTTCAGACCCTCATTCTGGTCCAAAGAAAACCCTTTAAGGTTTTGTCGGACGGTTGCAGTGTATCAGCGTTTCCCACCTCTGCCTCAGCTTCAAGTACATACCTGCCAACACACACAATAGGAGTGCAGATGCAATCCCTCCGAGCTGATTTGATCATCTGAAAATGAACGCCACCAGTCACAAAACCCATTCATCGCAAGCGTTCCTCCCCACATGTCGAAATGTCTTTATGACCCAATGCTAAACCGCTGTGAAGCGCCGATTGGGATATTTGTCTCAGCTGCTTAGGTAGCGCTGAAGGCCTTCGCAGGGCACTGAGGAGAGGGTGAGTGTCCAGAGGGAATGGGGTGATTATCACGTCCCTGGATATAGCTACTTTCACTCTGTGATTAACCTCTGCTAGTGTGTGGGGTGTTTTATTGAGGTGTGCTCGAGTGTGTGTGCGCGTGTGCCAGGTGATTGGGCCGGAGGTGTAGATCTAATGGAGCCAAAGGGATGATTACGCTGAAAAGGTCGGATTCGTCTCCACTTCATGAAATTAACACACAGAGATGTTGGATGAGAAATGCGGACACAGAGGGAGGGAGACGGGGAGGACATGGAGGAGAGACTGAAGCTCCTTTGCACACATGCAGCCTGTTCCTGAAGTGTTCGGGAACTTTTCTGCACGGGGTCATGCTGGATTGGGTGGTATGACAGTACAGTGCGGTGGAGCTATTCCTTACACTTTGCACACTGTCATTCACAGTGTGTGCACCGCAGGCTGCTACACATGTGGTTTACTTTACTTTCTTATGTCACTGTACCTTTAGGTGCAAGTATGTGACTTGCGTGCACATGTTTTTAGAGCTTTTCAAAGTGTTTCAAAGTCATTATTTATTCACACAGCATGTCTTTGTACCCAAAATCCCAGCCTGTATGAGCTGTAGACAGGCTGTGCCTCTAATGGTGGCCTTTTTAATCATGTATGAGAATAAAGAAATGCTGTTTTGTACTGTTGTGCCTCCTTCAGTGGGTTGTGACAGATTGTGTTAAGAGTGACACCACTCCACTGAAGATTACAACCATTGTGACAGGCACTGTGTTTGGAGTCAGGACACTGATGCCTCAGTGACTGAAACAAGAATAAATTGGACCAGATGGAAGAGAGCGCTGAACTTCAAACCACCGAGTCGCACTTCAAACGCTCCCTCTTCAAATTCTCTGCGCAAAGTCATCATTGACATTGTGTTTAGTTTGCACACGGAGGATGTCAGGCTCGGTTTCTCGTTGTCAAGGCGTGTTCTTGACTGGAAGGTGAGGATGGCGTTTAATATGAATTTTAGAAGGTTTGTGCTTCTGACTTGTCTCTTGTACAACTTAATGTAAGGTGAAAACATGAAGGTCAGCTGGTTTCAGACAGGGAGAGACGAGTCGGTTTGAGATTTAAATGTGTGATAGCATGTGGGTGCCCTGGTGGCCGAGGGGTTGAACTATCCAAAAACATAAAGCAAACTGCATCATCTGCTATCATTGCACAACAGGGCAACTGTATTATTACTCCATACTGAGTTTCCAACAGTATTTTATAGCCAAGGTAGGCCAGCTTGCCTGAAACAAAAACCGCCCCCACTAACATAAAAATTATTACTTTAGAAATAAAATGGAATAAAACCTTAATCTCCAGGGCAAAAGTGCTGCGGTGCTATTTCACACACAGTGTGATATATATTTAATGACTGTGACTGTTGTTTAGGCTTTCATCTACTAACTAAATTGATCATGAGACAAGATGCCTTAGGATCCGGGTGGCGCTCCACCTTGGCTCGGAAATACCTCAGGAATACATGAATAATTTTTTCCTTTGCCTCGCAGGTGTAATGGCCTTTGAATTTAAAGGTATAATATGAAATATTTCCACATTACACAAATGTATAAAAACAACTAAAACGCATGTTATATTGTTGAATTGTGTTCTTGCATTAACACAGATGTTTCCAACGACGCCCAGGAAAACACAGGAAACATCAGATTATACGTCAGGGGGTGAGAAAGGAAGTCGGCGAACTAGCCAGCCAGCTGCTGTATTATTATTATTATTAGTTTGTATTGCTCACTCGTGATGGAGCATGATTATTCATTTTCAACTCCCAGGATCCCACGCTGCTAAACGATGTCATCAAACTCCATCTTTTGTTGTTGTTTTGAGGGAGCAGACATGACACAGGGCGTGTGCTTTTCATGCAAATGGTGTGTTTTGGAAAAATCTGCCACTGGAATTTGTTATTTAGAGGCTTAATTGTGGCTCAACACAGTGAAATAATTCAGCATGTGGCCGCTTGTAGCGTCTCCCTGCTCCATCCTGACAGTGACTACCACTTCTTCTGAGAGCGCGTTACAGCTCCTCCTCACGCACACACACACACACACACACGCACGCACGCACGCACGCAGGCACGCACGCACGCACGCACGCACGCACGCACACACACGCAGCTTTGGACCACTTGACCTTGGTTGCTATGACAGCAGCAGTAAAGGCTGCGCTGAGGTGTCAGCGTGTCTCTTTGACGTGTCCCGCAGGCGCACCAACCCCCGGCCCACCCGTGTTCTGCGTTTGTGTGTATGTGTGTAATGATGATTAATACCTTTGTTTTGAAAGCCAGCAGAGAGTTGTTGTGCGTTTGCATCTGTGTGTGTGTGTGTGTGTGTGTGTGTGTGTGTGTGTGTGTGTTGTGTTGTGTGTGTGCGTGCGTGCGTGTGTCTGTGTGTGTGTTTGGCTCCGTGTGTCGGTGATCATGTGCTCGCCTCCGTCTGACTGTGCGAGCGTGTTTTTGCCTGTTTGTGTGCATCAGTGGTTTCCACGCCTCGTACGCTCCGAGCTGTCACCGGCATGATTGTTGTTTATAGTTTTGACATCTTGCACCTTGTCCCCGTTGTTCATCAACCTCTTTCTGCGCTTGCGAGAAGTTTTTGATTTAGTCTGGTCTCGCGGGTCACGTCGGCCGTCAACATGTTCTGGTTTTAAAATGTTTTGAGTGGAGAGGTGGTGGCTTCGCTTTTACCAAGCATCAATTAGAGTGACACTCTGAACCTCTCCTAATGAGTTGTTTATCTCCCAACCTTTCAGTTCATACCACCTGTAGGAATCTCTCATTAATATGTTTTTGGGAAATTAGTCCTGATGACACATTTAAATTACTTTGCAAAGAAAAATAACATTATGCAAAGTCGTCTCAACAGCCGTGTGCACATTTCTGGGATTTCTTTTGGTTGATTTCATGTTTATGGAAAAAGGTAATGTCTGCGCACACATGCCATGAAAGTTTAATAATGACAATGTCCTGAAGCTGCTTGGATCTTCCTCAGGTCAAAATGTCTGAAAAATGGAAACCGCAGCCATATTTATACATCATGTACACCGATAGGGTGACCAGCACGGTGATGACAGGTGTGGTTAACCGCCCAGGGTTATAAACATCAAAAAACATTTAACAATTCAGTGAACTACGCAGAAAAAGGGACATTAAAAAACACTAAGCCACATCAGCTCCATCATCCAGCACTGTTTTACTGCTTTTCTCTGTCTGCTCTACCTTTTTCCTTGTACTTTAATGAATTGTTAATTGTTTTTTGGTACTTATCACCCCGGGCCGAGTGGGATCGAAGCGCTGCCATCATTAAACTTCTGTGTGAGTGTGCAGGCGTTACCTTTTCTCATTTACGCTGTTTTCTGATGCCTTTCACCTGCGTGACGTGCGTGTAACGGCTCAGCTTCAACCCGATTCAATGTTTGTATCATAAACACAGTTTCAGAGAAGTATTGTTGATATTCAGAGCCCTTATTATCACCTTTCTTATTATTCCCCCCAACCTTAATTCTTTGCTGCTACAGTGACCCAGTTTCCTTCCTGGGATTAATCAATCATCAAACATAAGATACCTGTCAAGTCAAATGACCTGAGAATTTCCCATGTCACATTCAGCCGGAAGCAGCTTCTATAATGGCAGAGATGCATTTTGACATAATCCTACACAGTTTACCTTAAACGCCGTTCGAATGGAAACAGACTGTATCTTTTCTTTTTTTGTATTTTCTCATTATTATGCACATTTTGGATTATTCTGTATATCTTTGAATGGCTTTTCTGTTATCAGTATTAAGCTCCAAACTAAATGTTCTCTTGCAGTGTGAGTGTGCACCAACACAGAAAGTGGTGACGACTAGAAATAATTCATATTTGTCCAACGAATAACAAGCATTCCTGTACACAGTCAGTGCTCTGAAATCATTCCCCCTGTGTGGCTGTTGCTCTGTTTTTTAGTTTATAAATCTGATTGCGAATCATCAACTTTGATACAGATGTCATATCAGAGAGGTTTTCATGCTCGTGTTTAAACCAGACAACATGGAACAAAGATTCCCGGTGGACAGGCAGTCAGGCAGGGAGGCTGGAAACACATGTCGACACAGCACGTGCACCTATGAATATTTATATTGCCCTGTTTGTATGAACATTTAACCCCCCCTCTCCTTTCCTCTTCCTCTCTTCTTTTTCATGTTGCTGCTGACTTTGCTGTACCAAATCCAGGTAAGAAAACCCGTAATTTCCAGACTCATTATTTCCCCCTTCTTTATTTACATTCCCTCCCTCAAATCCACTTATTTCAGCTTTGATCATTCAGGTATTCGCTGGCGCAAGAGGTTTTTGTCTGTCATCGTGTGTAGCAAACATGACGCGGGGATGTTTTGCTTTAAAGCATAATGGAGAAACATTTTGACGTCTCTATGGAAAGAGGAACTCAGCCCACTTTCTCTTTACCTCTTCTCGTTTCATCTCCTTGTTTTCCTTTTGCCTGCTCCTTTCTCTCTGGCCCTGGTCTGATAGGGTTCATATTTAATGCCTCACTTATGTTTGTTGGCTCCACATGAAGAACAGTTTTAGTAGCTTTTGGACGCCGCCAATTCTGCCTTAATATCTCCTCCTCCCTTTCTCTCCATCTCCTCTTTTCTTTCTACGCTTTCATTCCCACGTCTCTTTTTCACGTGTGTGGTATGCAGTAACAGACAAATTAATGTTTCTTTTCCCAGACTCTGTTTTGTCACTCAAAAGTAGCTTATGCTGCTGTGTGATGCTGCTTCTGTAGCCACGTTGAGGCCTGGACCAACTTCCCCTGTGCAATCACACGATTAGTCAGTTGCTCTGGGAGGAGGCGAGGCGGCATCTTTTTCTGTTTTTTGGGGTGTGCGTGCCTGCATTTGTTTGTTTGCGTCATACAGGGAGTTAAGTGTGCGACCGTGTGCATGTATGTTTTGCTGGCAGTCAGTACTGGGCCGCGGTGGAGTAGTGCGCTGGCACTGGTGAGGTCCAGTTACCCAGAGTGCACTACACCTTAGGAGGTAATGCGATTAGGGGGGCAGGGACAGGGGATTTGTTCAGAGAGCATAGAGAGGAACATCAAACACAAAAAAGATGGGATTATCAAAAGATGAAGGGAAAAAACGAGCCCATATCCCTGTCTGTCTTTTAGCCGGCTCCCCTGGGAGTAAAGAGGAGGAGGGATGATGACGCAGGGGCGAGGCGTAAGATCGTCTTTCTTTCTCCCGCTCGTGAGGCCCGTCATGCTGGCTGTCGCTCCTTCTTTGTGGCAAGATCCCATTTAGGCAAGTTCAGCCCCATCAGTCCTCGAGGAGTCCCCATCAAAACTTACCCGTCATGACGGGTCGTCCCCGTGTCTATAAATTATGCAGGTCAGCTTCACTACAGGGCTCCCTCAGAACAAGTACGTGTGAGCAGTGGCAGAATCTTATATAATATGAATGTTAAGGCATGTTCGCTGTGTAACTTTGAGGTTTTTATGCAATTTACAGCTGCAAGAAGACGTGACAGCCACACCAGGCTCTGTTTGCTTTGAGTGTAGATGCTTCAGACATGCAGGGAGTGGTGTGTAACCGTCACACACGGCCTTGCAGGACTGCGTCGGTTCACGGCTCTGTCGCAGTTTTCTGACTTCTTCACACAAAGTGACCATGATGGATAAAATAGTACCAGGAGTTATTTGAGCGCCGATGGTTGAAACAGAGTCCAATGAGATGAGGGGTGTGTGATGTGGTGCAGTTTGCAGAGTGGATTTTAAAGATAAGATAGAGGATTGGCCGTCTGAACTTCTACCTTTCACAAGCTGTCTGTTGCTGTAGCTGTAGTGATGGATTAGTGGTCTCGATAGCAGACCACCAGTGCGTCTGGATAACTGTTAGGTCTTCAGCAGCTAATTCTCAGAGCAGCTTTATCAACTTCCTCTGTTACACATCAGAACTGCTTGCATTTAGTAATGTGCTTTTAAATTTTTTAGTATGGATGAGTTTAGCAGGAGAAACTATTTCTTTTGCATCCTACATCAAAGTTTAAGCTGTGTTTAGCATTAAAAATTGGAGTCTGCTGTTTAAAGCTGATCTGAGTGAAATCAAAGTGGACCCAGCCTCACAAACCTCGACCAGAAACAGAAACTCCACATATTTCTGTTATTTTCCACCAGATCCTCTCCTGTGTTCTCCTCTCTCTGTGTTCATGAGTCAACAACAACAAAGCCCGAACACAAAGTCGAAGCACGTCCAACTTGCTTTTCCTTAATACGCCTGGAGTGATTCCCTGCCCTTAAAATTAGCCTCACATTCAGTCTGCTGAGCACACCTTTTGTCTGTCTCTCATACAGTTTGTCCGTGTGTCTCTGTGTTATTTGCCTTTCGATTGACCTTCTGCTGTTGTAATCTGATGATGTTTTATGAGTTTGCGAGGGGGGGAAAGGCACAGTGGGCGAGAGCTAATGCTCTCTGTGATGTGTGTTTGCTCTCAGTTCACATTCCAACCATAACAATCTGAATCATCAGTTAAAAGGCTGCTTTGGTGTGTGTTTCCAAAAAAGATCTTGCGTTTTATCCAGAAATGTGGCGAGGAGGAGAAGCTCAACTTGTAAAACTCAGTAACTCCACCATCAGCATGGGAAAGTATGTGCGGTCTCGGCCAGTGCTGCTCCATAGTGTTTACGTGTGTGCGCACATTTTCATCAGTATATCTCCTCCCTGGAGAAGTGTGTGTGTTTCTGCATGTGTACTTTCAGCCAGGTCTTTGGGCTGTACCTCCGTGAGGTTAGAGTGCCATGGTTTCTCACGCTGGTCAGAGGAGCTCGTAAAAGAGTCAATGAGAGGCTGATGTCATTCAGCCGACCGCAGCCGGTCTATTTGTGACTCCGTTAACGAAAGATCGGCTGGATGGACAGATGAACTCGGTTTGGGGTTTTGCAGAGAAGTCATACGGATCATCTAGCTGCAGACAGATCCGTTGACCTGTATTAGCGCACACACAAACCCGCTCTCTTCCTGTCTTGTTCTGATGTGTCCCCTTTCTCCTGAGGTAGGCCAAAGGAAACATCTCGGCAGCTATTAAAGCGAGTTTGGGTTCTTTATGAGTGGCTGTAATGTTTTTAGTGAGCTGTTATTACACAGTGTCCAGTTTCAGTCGCTCTACTGATGTATCCTCTGAAAACCTGCACTGCACCGGACTTATTGATGTGGCTTCGCTTCTAACAGCACGAAACAGGCAAGCTCAATCTTTCCTCCCGCTTGTTGTCCTTCTCTTATCCTCCGGCTCTTATGCCTTTTAGTCCACATGTCTTTTCTCTTTTTTCATCATTTCTGTTTAAAGAATTTCCTTATTTTGTTGATTCATCCCTGTTTTCCAGCCTCATCCTGTTTTTGGTGCTGTCACATCTTGCAGCTAAAAGTCTTTGTTTTGGAAGATGTGTGTGTGCGCTTGTGTGTGTTTGCACGCAAATTCCTCACTATCAATATCTCAAGGGGCATATGATGGTATGGAAATTTGTTCAGTGCAGCCCCTAATAGTTCTGCAGTAACCGTAGTGTGTGGCGGCTCTGGAAAAGGCCGGGAGAGTGAAGTGGGGGACGATAGGAGAGACGGGAGAGAAAGAGAGAAGAATGTGGAAAACTGCATCACAAATGGCACAATGCTTAGCATTTAGATGCGAGGGCAGATCCATTATTCATGTTGCTAATGAAAGCAAGGAGGTAGCCAGTGAGTGTGGAGGGGACCATGCTGATCAGATGGGAAGTAATAGTATTACCATACAGATAGAGTTAATGTGCTTCCTGTGCCACACCCCCTTCTCCTCTCCTCTCCTCTCCTCTCCTCTCCTCTCCTCTCCTCTCCTCTCCTCTCCTCTCCTCTCCTCTCCTTCACTTCTCTTACTTATTTTCTCCACCCTACTCCCCTTTTTCCTCTCTTCTCCTTTTCTCTGTTTCCTCTTCTCCTCTCACCTCCTCTCCTCTTCTACCTCCTCTTCTCTCCACTTTTTACCCTTTCTCTTTAACCTTCACTTCTTACTCTTCTCTTATATATCCTCTCCTCTCCTCCCCCCTCCTCCCCTCTCCCGGTGCCAGCGGCTCCTATTCCAGTGCCTCCACAGGCCCAGTTTGCCTTGGCCTCTCACTACAGAATATAGACTGAATGATTTGCTCCTACTCTGTTAAAAAGAGCTGATATTGGCAGGAAATGATGTTGAAAGAACGTGTGCCATCCACAGGAGACTGGAAAAGCGGAGCGAGTGAGTGTGTGTGTGTGTGTGTGTGTGTGTGTGTGTGTGTGTGTGTGTGTGTGTCTGTGTGTGTGTGTGTGTGTTTAAGGGCAGCAGGTGTGTGTTTGTCTCTTTGCTTGTGTCCTTGTGTAAAAGTATGTACATGTGTGTTCCTGTGGTCAGCGACTGGGACAGACACGGGGCCCCAGCAGGTATTTGGGCGCAGGCTTCTGTGAGTCATTTGGCTTTGGTGACAGATGTGTGGCTGCAGGCCCTTCTGTGGCTGTGTCAGAAGCTCGGCCAGAGTGGTTTCTCGCTGCAGAGAAGGACCTGAGAGATGCCTTTTTTAAGATTTTTTTTTTCTGTTCTGGAAAAGATAGAATGGTTAGAGACTGGAAAGATGGCAGGACCGGGAGCGCCGAGAGAGCTTGATTCTAACTCATGATGACCGTGAGGAGGATGTGAACTCGAGGCACAATACGTATAGTGTCACTCAGAGCACTGTGTAAACTGTCTGTACATTAATGCTATCTTCAAAGTGTGGTTCAAAAGGCTACTGAGGGTGAGGCTGCACTCTGCTGTTCCACAGATAAGACTGCTTTAGAGTTCTCATTGGCAATGTGTCAGAGGAAAAAAGTAATTTCAGAGAGAGGATATTGCAGGTGTTTAGGCCCCTGATCTGAGTGTGAAGTAGAAAGGCCTGGCCAGCACTTACAACTTGGCCTTCATTTTCACCAGATGCACTCACAAACAGAGCGGTGAGGAAAGTGACGCCCAAGGGCACATCAGCCGAGCAGAGAGGGAGTCTGAGATGTGGTTATCATTTCTTTTGATGAAGCCACAGAGGGGCTAAAGGGCCCGTAGTCGAATAAGCTGCCCTCTCACGCCTTTTGTCTGTTGAGACTCTGATGGTCAAAGACCCCGAGACTTCCAACTTCAAACTGCCTGCATTTCAAAGGGTCCATTCAGACACTCACTCCATCAGTCTGTCAGTCAGTCAGTCAGTCAGTCAGTCTGTCAGTTAGTCCATCACGTAGTCGATATAATGATTCTCTCCGTCGCTCTGAGGTCCTTATGCCCATTGGTTATCTCTCCAGGCTTCCTCATACATTCATTTATGAGCTCAGCCCACTCTATGCGGGGTGGGGTCTGATTGGATTGTCAGATCTCAGTTTTCCTCAATAACTGCTCATCTCCACAATTCACTTGTACTTTCTCCCCTGGTCCTCAAACTGAGACTCTCTGAACGGTTAAGAGCTGCCCACCTTTTATTGCCTTCAGCCTGCTTATAGACCTGCCCAGCAATGGGCAGCGATGTTGTAGATGCTGTGGATGTGTGCGCATGCAAGGGCCTTTGTTTGCATATGTGTGTATACGTACAGTATAGTCGTATGTGTGCTGTGAAGACCCTATGGCCTATTTCAGTAGAGCCAATCTAAGTAATGAAAGGAGGGAGAAGGGGATAGGGAGTGCGTTGGTGGGAGGCAGCGGGAGGGAGAGAAGCAGCACTGGGTCGAAATTATAATACAAATCATATCAAGTCAATCATAAAAGCAGTTGAGATTTACTAGTTTCATTTCACTTCCCGAGATTCTTCAGTTTAATAGGGCAGCTGGGAGAGGAGAGAGCAGGATTGCATGGGTGAAATGGGAAGTGCGTGCATGCATCCATATATGTGTGTGTGTGTGGGTGCGTGCGTGTGTGTGCAATCTATGAATAACCCTCCACAAGCCATCTCAACCACCGGCTCACAGCCCCCTAGCTGGAGATAGAACAGCAACGTCTTACAGGCATCTATTATTGAAGACGCTGAGCTGGTAGGAAGGCTACCAAACCCCTGTCCAACTGTAAACACTGGGAATGAAAAAAGGCACCTCTGCAGATACCTGTCCTGTTACGAGCTTTCCAGATTGAAACAACACCGTACATTTACTGTGCTCATGAATTTGTCTCATAATCTTTTATACTCAATAGTCTACCTGTAGATTCTTTTGATGAGCGACTTGAGTCGTTAATAACTTCTTTTTACTCATTTCTGTAGCTTGTGTTAAAAGAATAAAACTCTTGGCAATGCAAAACTCCAACAGCCAAAATAGGTAAGTCTTGGGCAAACCAGTCTCACCACCGCAGTCCCTTTAGCGGCTGTCCTGGAGCTTTTGCTCAATCACGCAGTCTTCCTCGACAGATGGAGTGACCTAAAGTGCTCAGAAAATTGAAATCTACAATCTATAATCCATGACAATTGGACAAAGTCTGTCTGCTATGGTTGATTGTATAATCAGCTGCTAAGTGGACCTTGCGATGAGATTGTTTTCTCCAGTCTTACTGTAAGTCTTGCTGTGTGTGCCCTGCAGAAAATATTGTGCTTTGTGATAAATAGCCGTCTTTGGTGTGGACTGAAAGACATTTCACTGTTCGAGAGAACAATGGCATTACAGTAAGCTCGCTAAGTCTGTGCAAAGGGAAACAAAAACTGCCGGGGCTTGAGTGCGTTTGAGTAAAGGCGCCGTTCGCTGTGGAAACACTGGAGCTTCTCGGGACCGTAGGTTGTCATTTTTGAAGCCCAGTTTTCACAATAAAGTCAAAGTAAGGTAGAGAGGACCCTTTTTTTTTAACTCAGCTTTAGGAGATTGTTTTCACGTCTTCTGGCAGCTGGGGTGTTTTGCTTGGCCATTCTTATAAAACAATACTTAAACTAAATATCTGAGTGTCGAAAACAGCGTTCTCTTGACGCTTACCTTGGAAAGCGAGGCGTGCGTCGTTCCAAGCAGGGTTACCTTTCATGTTATGAAAGCGGTCTAATGTGCACTCGCATCACATTTGCCACCAGAATAGATTCAAAGGAGCCATCTGTCTGCGCAGCAGCGTATTTATATTTGTGTTTTACCATGCGTGACCGGCTGTTTGCCATTCTAATCTTATCGCTCCCAATCACCGTGTTGTGATTGTGTATGTGCGCACGTATAGACGTAGGCGTGCCTGGTGTTTGGACATTGAGACGTTCATTGTCATGCTGTCAGAATTGTCTGAGCGGGCAGAGATGGGCATCAGTCTATGTGACAGCCAACGATCCAACTGTCATACCTCTCCATAGACATCCCTACTCCATCATGCCGCTATAGAGGGAAGTGGTAGACGAGAGGGAGGGAGAGAATGATGGAGTGGACAGGAGAGTGGGGGAGTAAGTTAAGAGTTGAAGAAAGGCTGGGCAGGAGGAGAGTTTGTTTCACTTTAATATCAGGCTGCATATGCTATGATCACAGTATTAATAGGGATACTTGTGCATACTGAAGCACATCACAGTGTAGATGTATCAATATATTATGGGTGAAGAGTCACAGAAAATGATGAAATTAGTGTTTAAAGCAACAAATTGCCTTGCGTTGCGATACCACGGTATGTTCATATGATCATATTAAAATGTGACTTCGCCTGGTTACCGATCGCTGAACTGCAGCTTTGAATTGTTCGCTCACTCAAGTAGTTCTGATGTTCTGCTCACTGACGGCTTGTCCATCCAGTCAGGCCAAAATTGCCCCACAGCCGAATGCTGCTGCCGTGGGATTGAAGTACCACAGCCTGCGCATGAACTTAAAATGACGTTTGCAGGACCTGAAGTCGCTGCTGATTGGTTAGGACAACACAAAGAACAATGCTCCTGTCCCTGTTGATGCACATCCGTCAGTGTATTTGTGCTCTGTTGAGGTCCAGCCTCTCCACAGCCCTTAACTACATCACAAGTACTTATTAAACACACTGTCCTCTGCGTGCTTGGCACCTCTTTTCATCAGTTTTCATCTGCAGGATGATGAAACCGCATTCACACGCTTGCACTGAGTCGTCAGCCACCTGCTCTCTCAGCCCTGGGGGGCTATCAATTAGCATTCTCACAGTCGTTTTTTCACTCCGCTCACACGGGGCCGACAGAGGTGCATGCCTATGTGATAAAACCTAATAAGAGCCTACAGGTATAGGAATATCCTATATTGAATAATTCTGAATAACCAAATGACACTTTGACCTGAGCCACAGAGGAGCTGCAGTAATCAAATAGGTGGGAGACGAGCGCACAGGCCGCAGCAGGCCAGACTGCTTTAATCTAGTTTCTGTCATGTTGTGTACGTGTAGATAAAATCTAGTTTCATATTTTTTAGTTATAACAGGGGCAGAGTAAGGAGTCGTCCGGTTAGCTTCCTCCTCCGTTTATGACAGAGTTAAAGACCCTGACCGACCCCTCGGCCTTGAATCCTCGATTCATGTGCGTCCTCCCTCAGGTCCAGGCTGTGCATGCAGGTTGTTTTTCCCTCAGAAAGTGAACACCTGAGTATGTGACATTGGCCGGCGAAGTCGTGAACACTAGTTCAGCTCACATATGTCAAGATTATTTCCTTTTGTGATGTTTCAATAAAAACAGTTTGTCTTGGCTCCATCAAAAGGAGCTCAGGTGTCAGCAGTGGACCCTTGGCTTTCAAAATAAAGCTTTTTTTTTTTTCCATCAAGGTAACCTTATTACTTTCTTGCCGGCGTGTTGCCTTCCATTTTAACGACTTGCCAACTGTGGTATGTGATCCCATTTTGAAGTTGGAGAATTTTATCCACCCTCATGAGAATGACAGAATTGAGAAACTGATAATGACTGAATGAATCAGTCAACTAATAGAAATAAATGTCAGCTCTTAGCTACTCACTGCTGACACTTCTTCATCTTAAATTAGAGCCTCACTTGTGTGGTGGGTCATTTCTTCTGCGCCAAAGTTTCACTGATGTTTAAATCAGCTGATTTATGGTAATGACAATGCCTTTCCATTTTTTTCTGCGGTGTGAACAGGATGGGAGTGTAACTGTCTGGGAAGCATCATGAGGAAATGCGGTTAACACCAATGGGTGTGCTTAATTCTGCAAAATGGCCTCATATTCCTCAGCTGTAATGTGATTTTGCCGAGCAGTCATCAGAGGTAGTTACTTCCACAAGATGACAACTCCATGAAACTGCATGTACCCACAATCGCACTGCAGATGAAGATGGAGGAAGAAGTCTCAGTTTACTTTCTTCAGGTGTAGCAGAAAACATGAAACTTCACTTGAAGGAACGGTCGGTTTATTGGCAGCTGCAATCAAGGGTAGAAAATATATTATCTCGAATGAATGGGGGGCAATTTATCTGCTGTGCAGTGAGAGGCTGAGGTGTAAAATATTACCAGTCAAGTGCGAAACACAGTGCTATTCAGCCATCTTGTTTGGGCGCTTTGAGAGAATGTTTGTGCTCGTGCTTCGCTGATTGGCAGTATCGATCCGGGCTTTGAGCTCTAATCGCAGTCGTGTGTATTAGTTCACACTGAAGGCACCGGTCGCTCGCGGGAGGTCGTACCTGATCACTCAAGCACACGTCACGCTGACCTTTCCCTGTGATTTGGCTTGATTCTGTTATCTATGCAGACACACACACACACATGCACACATATTCCACCAACACATACTGACCTTTGTTTGATATGTAACAGTGTGCTCATTTTCCATAAAGGCCTGTAGCAGCAACAGTTTGGAACAAGACAAAACACGAAGTCGGGGAAAATAGAGGGGAAGAGCCGGGGTGAGTAAAGAAGAAAACATGAAAGAGAAAGGTCACACGTGGCGCGGAGAGTTAAGATCTCTGTCACTGCCCTCGGCCGAAGTCTTACACAGTAGGTGAGCCCTGCTCTCCCAGGAAAGGCTCCTGTCTGTGGGCTTTTCAAAACTGTTACTATTTGAAGAGCTGCTTGAAGATCTAAATCTGGAAGAAGAGGACGGAGAAGAACTGTGAGGTGTTCGTCATTAATGCCTTTTTTTGCTCTCCACAAAGTGCTGGTACATCTGCGCTGCAGTACACTTCCAGTTTTGTCCTCATTCATTTCTGATTTAGACCGAGGAGCCACAGCTGTGATTAAGTGCCCTTAAGTGCATTTTCTTATTCGCTTGTGTTCTGGTTTTCCATTTTAAAATGACTAGCAGAGGGTTTATGGCACGTGTTGGCCGACCTCTTTGATGGATGTGAAACAGCCCCTTTCACAGCGGGCCGAGCCAGGGAGACTCCAACTGGCACACCGGCGTTATGTCCCGATATTGGGTTATCACACATGTATTCGTGTGACCTATTAATTGATATGCGAGAAAGAAGATTGTAGAAGAGAGTGAAATGAGACAGTTTATTGGTTGCATTTTGATGTTGTTTGGACTTTGAAAACCTTTTTTTTTAATTCTCTGCGGCTTAATATGAGCAATGAGATCCAAAGTGAGAGCACTTCAGGTTATTTCACTTGAGAGGTTTCTGTTGTTTTTTGTGGATGGGAGTCAGTTAGAAAAGGAGGATGTCAGATGTGTTTGTGCACCAATCAGGATTTAGTGACGTTGGAAGCAAATGGTTTGTCTGATCATGCTACCCGGCAACTATCAGTCAAATGTGACTAAACCACACCCACGCAGTGCTGACAAAGCAGAGGAGTTTTCCAGTGTTAAACTCTTAAAAAAGAGTTTTTTTTTAATAGAATTACACTTTCATTGTTCTTTATTCAGTCATGAATAATGATGTTGTGACATAATTGAAATCAAATCAATTTTAACTTCCTTTCATGTGTTTGTATTCATGTTTAGTAGTTAAGGCTTTGACCGCGAGCGTTGTTCGCAGTGTGTTGTGTTTGTTGTTGCTGTCAGCTTTGATTATGAAGTTACACGTCTCTGCTCTGCTCACAAAATGTTTCTGCTTATATTAAAAAATGAATATTGGAAAATAGATTATATGATTTTTATTATCTGTACTGGCTCTTAAAGCATCACAAGGCGTCAGTGTTGATTGGGAACAACTTGTTTTTAGAGAGTTGCATTTTCAGTGAAATACTCCAGCTGAGTATTAGACAGAAAACAGGAATTGACTCTCTCTCAGTCGCACACTGTCCTCCACTCTCACCTGCATATTCATCTGACCGTTAAATTTCAGTCGAAAGCGCGGCGTGCTATTCTTATCTCTATCTGTATTTACATTTATTTGATCCCTTCTCTATCAGTTTGAGTCTCTATTACAGGAAAGTGGTAAATGGAATTGGAGAGACGATGAGAGACGGTGAGGGGCGAGCCTGATAGAGGGTGAACAAGAGAGAGAGGCTGTGGGTGTCATTTGCTCCCACCTGATGCGTGAGAAAAACACTTGTTTTCACTCCTGCCAAATGACTGTCAGACTCTATGAGAGAATTTCATCGTTCTGTTCCATCCTTGTCATTAGTTCACCTGCCTCTTCAGCCCGCCCGGTGATTGTCTCTGATTGGCCATATTTATCTCTGACTACCGAGGCAGCCATTAGCGTTGGTGGTTTGGAGAGGTGGCAGTTTGACTAATCAGTTGTATCTGGCCTTGCTCTAATACTTGGTGGGTCTCTGTGTGCATGTGTGTGTGTACAGACGTAACATTTTGATGTGTGTGCTGCAAAGAGGGAAAAAAGGCACAGAACTGAGCAATCAAGGGGGTAGAAAAGATGGAAATGTACAGCAAAAAGGACTGAAGAACTGTGCGTGAGGCAAATGGATGCGTTGGTTGTGCAGAGGGAGAGCCAAGCAGCTTATCAATCCAACTGTCAGCAGCCCAGGCCCATCTCTGCCCACTCACGCTGCTTCTCACTCCTCGTAGTTCAACCTGGCAAGTCATGGGGACGGTCTCGAGCAACCCCATTTCCACAGCGAACTGGCAAAAATTCAGACAAGCAACGCCTCAAGTATAGAAACTGGTATGGAATGAATTAAATATAAACATATTCTTTCAGACTGAAGAGAAAGGAGGTAAAATAATGTTGCCATCGCGCTTTCCTACTCTTCCCACATACTGTATAACTCTGAATCATCACAGAGTCAGATAGGTGAGGGTTGCAAAAGAAAAACAGATAGTGATAGACGGGAGCGAGAAAGAGGAGCAGGAAAAATGTGGAAGTTGATAAAGCAGGCAGAAAGGTGTGTGTGGTGGGTAATAATAAGAAAGATAGTGAGAGAGAAGGCATCTTTATTCTAATATGGCTCTGTCTATGCCTCTGTACAGCATCCTGAAAAGACGAATTTGCTGCTGTTATTTATATTTATGAATTCATGCCATTTGGCCCAGTGTGAAATGATGGGTCATTCCTGCGCAACAAGAAGAGCTGGTGCTGAATTTACAATCACCCACACCAACCCGCCCTCTTCCCCATCTCCACCTTCCACTCCCAACCCTTCTCCTTCTCTCCTTATTGCACATGCCTGGATCTGCTGAATATGGATGGAGGTGGAGGGAGGAACGGTGGTGCAGAGAGAGAGAGGGAGACAGAGAGGGAGAGAGCGTTTCTCTGACTGTGGTTGCTTCTGTCACCAGTTTCTCACCTAAGGAGATGTGACAAAGGAATTAATGGCATTCAGCAGCATGGTGAAATAGCTGCTGGCAGTGTGTGTGTGTGTGTGTGTGTGTGCAAAGTACATGTGTGCAGCAGGTGAGGTTCAGGATTCAATCCCTCGAGAATCTCAATCAGTAAACGTGCACACGAGTGATTGACCAAGCCTGTTTTCCCTCAAAAGGAATAATGAATGAGGTTGGTTGTGGACCCGGAAAGAGACCCTGAAGGGGTCGTAATTACCACCTGATTCCTGCTAATTTTTGCTTCAATTAAAACGGCACGATTGTCATGCAAATGGAATAACCATGCTTGCACCTACTTTCATTTAAATGTGTTGTTTTTACACAATAAATTAAAAGTAAAAGCCTTTCTTTTGCTTTCAAAAACAGCCAGGAAATGAGGATAATAAAGGAGACATGCACATCTCTGGTTTTAATGGTGCTCCTGTAGAACAATGGCAATCGCTGAAGACATGTCACAGTTAGTGAGGTGTTTGGTTAATTAGAAAACTTTTCCAGCGCACAATGCCGATCATTTGAATGAAGTGACGCCCACATTTATGTAATAAGTGACAGAATCAAATGAGAACAAGTTCTTGTTCAACGCTGGGAAGCAGCAGCTTTAGTCCTCAGTGGATAAAGACGTTGACGACATATAATTGAGAATTTAGACTTTTTGGGGGGATGGATTATTGTTTATACATTTCAAGACTACACAGAACATGTTGTGGTCTAGAACATTACTTTTCACTTACAGTCACAGTTTTGTGGTATACAGCACAGGCTAAATAGATTATATTACCTTAAAGGCTGGTAAAGGGGAAACTTAATGGTGCATTAAGGTCCAAAATGTAACAAAAAAGCATGTCGTAAAAGTCAAGGGAAGCTGTTGTATCATGATTGAAATATGCCTGTGTAACTTTAGGGCTAGTATTTCATAGCAGTACAAGCCAGCTGGAAGCCTCAGCTTTCGTCTCCACGCTGTGACGCGTTACCTCAGCGTCTAGCCAGCTCAGCTGGTCCCATCATGCCAGGGGTTGGCAAGGGGTGATATTTTATAGGCATGACTCTGTTCGACCCCCTCAGCCATAAGCCCGTGAGTTATAAGGCCTGTAAAACTGCGTAGTGTCCACCGCTGCTATTGTGGCTTGTGTTGTTGTTGAAATGTACATGTAGATGCAATATATTAATTCCTATGTGCAATATAGGAAACTATTCACTATCATTACTCCAGTCAGGAGTACTATCATTCAATGTGAAATGTCAGTACTGATGGTTCATATTCATATCAATGTGCAATATCAGTATTGTTTGCTCATATTTCATTACTCCTTGTTTATATTGTTTATATTGTTGGTTGATATTTAATATTTAATGTCCTTTTACTGATGCCCTCTATGTTTGCTATCCACTTTTGCTGCTGTAATACCTGAAATTTCCCCACTGTGGGACTAATAAAGGTATATCTTATCTTATCTTATCTTATCTTATCTTATCTTATCTTATCTTATCTTATCTTATCTTATCTTATCTTATCTTATCTTATCTTATCTTATCTTATCTTAAAAGTGGAATTGGGAACAAGATAGCAGTGTGTGGGTATGTTTTTGTTTCTGAAGAGGCTTTCTGTATGACAGGATGGTACAGTAATGACGTGTTGGAGGCTTGACATTTATCCAAACTGTGTTGTGCACCTGTTGCTTTCAGCTTGTCGGCTTTATTGTAACTTGGGTACTTTTTTTTTTAACCATTCCTCTCTTCTAATATTCTTTCACAGATGCATTGAAAAAGGTCCATCTCCTGCTGTCAGCAGTCAGTTGCAAACCTTGGTGACAAATGCTGCACTTACTGTAGCAGGTTCATGATAAAACCCTTCTAGTGGATTGTGATGAAGTGCCTTGGATGTGAAGCAGCAGGAAATGTTTAGTTAGCGTTAGCAGTATCGATATGGCTGTAGGGAAGCCGGCAAAACAGAACAGGAGTGGAACTACTGTAAACTCCAGACCACTGCAGCTCAGGAGTTCGCAGGAGTAACTTAAGTACTGAAAGCTCTAAAATATGGCACATTCTCTCCAAACCTGTGAGGCCATGCAATTTAGTACAATGCCACAGGTCAGACCACTCCCCAGAGGACCAAAATATCTTTTTTCTTCCTTATTTCTTCCTGGGAGGGCACAGTGGTGTATGTTTTCATGGCTCAGGAAATAGCCTCCACTGAGCCGGTGGATACAGCATTACTGTGTGTGTATACTGTATGTATGCAGGCATGTTTGTGTGTGATATTTGCGGTATTTTACACTAGAGTCAGTGTGCATGATGAAAATGTTTACCCAACATACTGTAAAACTGTGTGTGTGTGTGTGTGTGTGTGTGTGTGTGTGTGTGTGTGTGTGTGTGTGTGTGTGTGTGTGTGTGTGTGTGTGTGTGTATGTGTGTGTGTGACTGTTTGATACATTACTGTGTTTTATTGCTTTCCCTCTGCATGAATCTGCTCTCTATTCATATTGGCCAACCCAGCTCACCCCTGCATGTATGTAATTATGGTGTCATGGGACATATCTGTATCTGTATGTCTGCCTCAGGTGTGTTCTGCATATATGTGTGTTTTTGTGAGCATGCATGATTGTCCACATACAGTAAAAGTCCTTTTAGGATTTTTTTTTTTTTTTCATTTTATTTGTCTATTTATTATTATTGGCTTTTCTCTACATGCGCTCCATGCAGACACAACATTCTGCCCCTGGAGAGGTTGCAGGAAACAAATGGCTGCTGCAGCCAGCGACGGCGCTGTTAACCTAAACGCACACACACCATCTTTATGTATGGGGAAGGCCCGTCGATCACTAGCTGCTGTGACTGATTTTGCTAATGTAATTGATTGTTCCTGGATACTCTAAACACTGTCTTTGTGTGTTCTCATGATTATGTTTTTCCCAGAAGTTTGATATTGAAAAGTATTTATGCGAAGATATTCTGTAAACTGACTACAATGAAGCGGACCCAGTCAAAGCAGCAACAGTTGAAATTGCTACTGTTCTTAATTGGCCCAAACACATGCAATTAACAATGATTGCAATCAACAGAGGCAGCCCAGAGTTGAGCAGCCCAGTGTTAAGGTATGTTATTATAGTCATTAGTTGCTGCAATCACTATTATACAGCTCTGTGCCCTGTATCTTTACCACAGTTTTGCATGCTCTGCTTTCCACCAAGAACTAGTTCTCGTGTCTGCAACTTTATTCATTCGTGTTCTTTATTTGTTGTTTTCATGTGAGGGAATCCATCTCTATAGCAGTTCTTGTCAACTCACAACAGAAAAGGATCAACTTTTTCAGACTTCCTCTCTCTGTGTGCACGAGTGTATTTATGCGTGTGTGTGTTTGTTGGTATGAGACTGCTTGGCTTATTCGGGCTGAGTGGAAAATAGAGAGAATGCTCACTGTGTTTATGGAGATTTACTTTGCTGTAATGTGCAGTGAAAATATGATTTTATAGAAAGACAGTCTTACAGCGGTGCATGCATGCACACAGACACAGGCTTCAGACACCTCTCCTCTCACCTATCCTCTCTGGCACCAGAGAGGATAGGAATTTCTTAAAGCATGACTTTTATTATTTTAATATACACTATTTATTTTAGTCTTGAGGAAGTATCCCAGTGTTTGTCTGTATAACAGATCAGCAGAGACTGATAGATGGAGAGAGGATGAACCAGGCTGAGTTGGTACGTATCATTTTCCCTCTCTCTTTTATGGTGTGAAGAGTGCAAACAACAAAACAAGATACCTGAATGCATTAAAACAAAACATCGCCCAGCACCCTGCCCCCGCCCTCCCCCTCCCTGCCCACCGGCATCATAATGTAAAACAAATTCGAACAAAGCCATGTGAAATTGAAATAAGCCTCTCTCCGCATCGGCCTTGGAATTAGTTTATTGGAATCTAAAAGAAGCCTCAAAAGACTTAAAACCCCATTTTCACAGGGAAATTAGTTTTCAGGGAAAGATACATTGTTCACATTTGGAGATGATGAGTTGGTTTTGCACAAAGGGGAATCTTTTTCGTGGGGACTTTTATCAGATCAAGTCGCCACAGGTAGCGGGATGTTAGACGCTTTTTTGTTTGTCTGGATTAGTTTGCAGATAAAGCTGAGAATAAACAGCTATTTGTCAGTTTAGACTAATTCCCCCTCGCTATAGAAACTTCAGATTGTGTGTGTGTGTGTGTGTGTGTGTGTGTGTGTGTGTGTGTGTGTGTGTGTACTTACCATACAAGGTTAGCAGCATTCTTTTGCAGTTGTCAGAAATTGTATATAGGCCAAAAACATTTCTTCCTGAAGCTAATAAAGATGAGTTAGAAAGTGCTCTCTGCTGTTAGTTTCCTTGGTTTAGAGTTAAATCAGTGAGATCCTCCATGGACTTTGCATAAAGATGTTTCTACCATATTTATCTGTTAGAATTTCTCTCTATTAATAACTCCCTCATTGCCAATCCAATCCAACAAATTCCACCTTTAGTAAGTGCAAATTTCGCCTGTGGATTCACGGGAAGACCTTCAATCTTAAGCCTTCATGAATTCACATGAGTTGGTGCATGTCAAAAAAGTGCTGCCTCTTTTATTTTAACACTAGAGAATTCATATATTCGTACATGCTGCCGATTCTGTTGTGTTTATTGAAGAAGATGGATGGATGGTCACAAATATGACAGAGGAGGGAATGGAAAATGGGGAGAGTAATGAGCAGTGATGGACAGATGGAGCGATGAGGATGGAGGGAGAAGCTGAGCTGCTTTTTTAGATGGATGGACAGATGGATGGATAGACGGGTAGCGGGATGGAAGACTGCAAATTAATGCCTTTCTGAGAGCTTTTGAGGTAGGCCACATTCAGCAGCGAGGTGAGCAAAGACTTTGTTAAAGGTGGAAAGATTGAAAGAGAGGAAGAGGGATGTCGAGAGCGCCCTGTCCGGACCTCAGCGAATGCTTATTGGGTTCTCTTCTCTTTCTCCATCTAATAAACCTTTCCCTCGCAGCGCTCACAGGTGAATAACAAAGAGCTGATGGTGGCCGTGCATTCATTTCCCATGCTTTTAGCTCTCCATTTGTATCTGATTATCATTCAGAAAGATGTAGGGAATTGAAGATGGAGAGGCTGCGAGAGGGAAAGGAAATTATGTAGTGTATCTCAAATTCAGTCCATGCTGTACGTGTATAATACAGCAGTATCAGTTGTTTGTTATTTATGCTATGTCTTTCAGTGTTTCTAGTTGTCCTTAATTGACCCATATTTCTACATCAGCCGTTAACAAGAAAAGTTCCTTTTTTCTTTTCTTGTGCTTGTCATTTAAAGTGTCTCCGAGTCTGATGATGATTCTGATAAGGACGGTGAGCGAGCCAGAGCGTCTCACCTGAGGATGAATTACTGATGGGCAGATTGTGGAAGTGATTGAAAGGAGGAGATGGAGTGTGAATTGCAGCTGCACCGGTTGGCAGCAGGATCGTGTTCTGGAGATGAGACTGTGTGAGGCACGCTGCAAGGTGTGGTCTTGTGACATTAATTCACAGATTACCATACCTGCCGCACGCATCACACATGGGAGGACATCTGTCCACCCTTGCTAAGTGTGTGGTAGAAGTTTATGCAAGCATACATCCACGCACCCACACACTCACGTGCAGAGGTGTGAAGCACCTCCATCACACTCCTCTCCCCTACTCAAACAGTTGACTCACTCCCTCAAAGACAAGTGGTATTGACAGAAGTATGCAGTTAGGGAGGTGTTCTGTAGTAGCAGCGGCAGCAGCAGAAGAAGTGTGTGTTTGTGTGTTTGTGTTCAGCGTGCAAAAACAAGGCGTGTATCTGCCACAGGTAGGGTCCACTCTCCAAGCTGTCATTTCATAACGGCTTGTACACAAAATCATTACAGCCGACACCTACTCCCGTCACACTGTGTACACTGGGGGTGTGTAAGTGTGTGTATATGTGTGGGCCAGGTGCATGCATGCAAGTCAACTATATGAAATCTCCATAATTTCCCCGCAGTCGTCTTATGTTATGTAGAGTCTTGTTTGGGAGGTGAGGTGACAGCTATTGTTTTAACCATCTGCCTTTTCTGAATGTGTGAGGAGGATTCTTTCTCGTTTTTTTTTTCTACTTTTTTTTTACTGTGTACATCTGAGTCACAAGTGAAGAGCAGCACCTCCATCAGCGAAAGTCTCTTTCCCACTGAAGAGGGCCCAGGCTCGAGCGTTTGCTTTCCACAGCCAGCCCCCGCCAGCCCACAGCTTTGGAACCTGTCAAAAAGGTGACACCCAACTCCAGCAAGTCTCAGCTCTCAGGCCGTTGATGCTGCTGCAGACCTTTCCTGCCTTTGTGTTTGACACTGGAGCAGAGATGTCCCCATGTCGAGAGACCTCACAGACATGAGATTGTCACTTTAATGGGGGATGTCATATAAACAGTCCTCTGAGTTCTTGTAGCTGCTATCCAGTCAGAGTTATTCACAAATTAGTGGTAACTCCTTTCAATCCGCAGCCTGACATTTTGAATTGATCCAGACACACATGCAATGTGGCAGTGATTGCTGTGATGGATGAAGATGCTGTTGCCCTGCTCTGAACCGAGATGCAGGAGAGTGCAGAGGAAATTACCATTGTAATTTTTTTTTACATATTCACCACTTCTGCTCTTACTGGATTGTCTACATCTATGTGCAAATATAGAGAACATTCAAAGAAGGAGCATCAAAGCAAACCCAATTTTGTTTCACTTAGTTGCATTTTGCAACTTCTGTGAATAGATTTTTGGCACAGCAAAGAAACATGAATATGTTGAGTGTTTATCACCTGAATAGAAGGAGAACTGGTGTGTGCGTGTGCGTGCGTGCTTGCGTGTGTGTGTGTGTGACCATGCATTCGAGAAGGAGCGGGGGCTCATTGCGAGGCTCTCATTAACATAACAAAGTGTTTATTGCGCTGGTTGCTATCACCATCACATCATCAGTGCTCACTTCTTCATCTCGTTGATTCATAAGTAACAATTCAGCGATTGATTTTTGTTTCCAAAGAAAGACACCTAACGAGGAGTCGTTGTTTTGAAGAGTCAGCAGCGTGTTCTCCGAAGAAGAGGGCTGAACGTTCCTCTTTTTAACAGGAATGACTCATGTGGTTTGAATGACTGCGAAAAGCCTCGCGTTGCACACAATGTGCTGTTCTCTGTGTGGTCAAACATTTGTGTAAAAAGTCTGTTATTGAATGGTGTTCACACAAATGAACACATTTGAAAATGAAATAAAAATAACACGTTCATTAAAAGAAAAACAAAAGATGGATTAAAAGTATTGTTGTGGCCCAGTTCACTTCCTT